>NC_133658.1:788564107-788914177 GCF_037893015.1 Macrotis lagotis
CCTACTATGTACTAGTATTTATATATAGAATTATTATAATAGAATTATTATCACATTTGATCCTCACAGTAACTGTGGGACATAGGTGCTATTATTACCTCCATTTTGCCAATGAAGAAACTGAGACAAATAGGTAAAATGATTTGCTCAGAGATAGTAAATGTCTAAATCTGCATTTGAACTCAAATCTTGCTAATTTTAGACCCACTACTCTGTCTATTGCGCAACCTCCCTGCTGCATTAATATTGAGGCCATTACTGTGAGCTTCCCTTTCCCCCCTTTCTAAATCTCAAAATCCCTTGACTTTATTTCCCCATCCTTTCTTTCTTTAATGTCTGATGAAAATTACAAAATAATGGGATAATAAGTTTAAGACTAGACAAGACCTTAGAAAAGATTTTTTCCTTTTACAGATGAGGAAACTAAGTCATAAAGAGCTTAAATGATGTATTTGAATCTTGGTTTTGATTTAAGATCTACTGCCCTTTGCTTCTAAAACCAAACTACCATCAAACTAAACTAGAAGAGTCTTTTTCTTGCCAATTATGTCTTCCTTACTTATATTCCAGATCCTATTTCTTCCTGTTATCTTTAGCAGTTTGTCCCAGTAATAATTCTTCCTCTAGAAATTTTAATGTTTCTTATCTACAGATTCCTTCCCTGTTTCCTTCAAACATGCCCAGGTCTCATCTACACATAAAAAAGTCTACCATTTAACTCTACCATCTTATTATGCCATCATTCTTTAACCCTTCTCCATTTCACAGCCAAACTTTTTGAAAATTAAATCTATGTTTATTTTGTCTTCATTTTCTTTCCTCTTATTCTCTTCTTATTCTCTTGCAATATGGTTTCTAATGTCATCATTCAAAAGAAACTGCTTTCTTTAAGGTTACTATTGATCTCTCAATTGTTACACTCAATGGACTTTAGTTCTCATCTTTCTTGACATCCATGTAATCTATATTACTGATGACCACTTTCTCCTCTTGAATAGTCTTCCTTTCTGGACTTTTGTGACGTTATTTTTCCTTTATTCTCTTTCTATTTGTCTAATCTCTGCTCAGTTTCCTTTTTTTATATTAAAATTTTTTTTTTTTAGTTTTTGCAAGGCAGTGGGGTTAAGTGGCTTGCCCAAGGCCACACAGCTAAGTAATTATTAAGTGTTTGAGGCCGGATTTGAACTCAGGTATTCCTGACTCCAAGGCCAGTGCTCTAATCCACTGCGCCACCTAGCTGCCCCCTCAGTTTTCTTTACTGGATCAATATTAGTATTCTGACTCTACACTGTGGAAGTATTCAAAGGATCTGCCTTGGACCTTCTTCTCTTGACTCTTTATACTCTCTTGGTGGTTCCATCGACTCTTGTGGGTTCCGTGATCATCTCTATGCAATGATTCCCAGATCTCTATAACCAAAGTCTCTTGAAATTCATTCTCACTCAAATAACTGTTTCAGGCATCTCAAACTCAGAATGTCCCCAAAATGTTCATAATATGTCCCACCCCAAGGTCACTCATCTCTTGAATTCTCCTGTTTCTGTTGAAAGCATCATTATACTTCTACATATCTGAGAATAGCTTTCAACTCATATCCAACCAGTTGTAAAGTCTTGTTAAATTTACTCTACAATATCATATCCATTTTATTCTTTCCACTAGCATTTAGCCCTCATTGCCTTCCTCTTGTACTCTTGTAATTTTCTTTCAATGGGTCTGTCTTCTTCCAGTCTCTCTTCTCCCATTCAGATATCATGCAGCTGCCAAAATGATATTTCTAAAAACCTCAAATTTAACAATGTCTCTCTTCTTTTCAAAATAGCTTCAATGGTCTTCTATGGTCTCTAAGGTTCACTCAAATAACTCCACTGTTTAACACTTAGAGTCCTTCAAAAACTGATTTCCAGTCTACCTTTCCAGGATAATTAGACATTAGTTCCTTTCATGTGCTCTCTAGTCCAGACAAATGGGTCTTTTTTATTGATGTTCTCTTATGAAATTTTGTCTTCTCTTTTCAAGTCATCACACTGACCAGTCCCTTTGCCCTCCCACAATGTCTTAGCTGCATTCCCTTCTCACTTTTAGGCTCCTTGGCTTCCTTCAAAGCTTGACTCAATTGTCACTCACTGTATATGACATTTTTTAAATTAAAAAAAATTTTTTTAGGTTTTTGCAAGGCAAACGGTGTTGTGGCTTGCCCAAGGCCACACAGCTAGGTAATTATTAAGTGTCTGAGGCCGGATTTGAACCCAGATACTCCTGACTCCAGGGCCGGTGCTTTAGCCACTGCACCACTTAGCTGCCCCATATATGACATTTTAATAATCTCTTCCTTGCCTCTCCAACCCTGCCACTCCAATTACTAGGGATATTCTTTAGAAATCATCTTGTATTTGCTTTGTTTTGCATTCACTTATATTTGTACAAGTTATTTCCCCCGATTTACTGTAAACTCTTTGCGTCTAGGGATTGTATCACTATTTTCTTGGCATCTCAAATACCTAGTACCATGCTAGTAAGTAGTACAAAATAAATACTTTTATTAAAATTCTTTCTTATTGGGTGATTGATATACCAATCTGAAGTTCCTGCTCTTCTTCCCCTTCCCTCTGGGATTCTCTCAATTCTTTCTACCCAAGATAGTGAATCTTCTTCTTAATGTATCCTGTTAATTATTTGAAAGCTTTTTTGGCTCCCAAACCTTCAAATTCCCTCATCCCCCAATCTTTGTCTCTTTTGCTTGCCATTTTCCCAATCCAAACAACTAATTACTCACATCTGGAATGATCCCTCAGGTTTTCTATCCAGTTTCTTCTGCCAGATGCCTAGTCACCCATCCTAGAAGGCCTTTGAGAGTCTGGAATGGAGGGAGCTATGAGGTTGTGCAAAGTCCAGTTAGGATTGTGAACCTTCTACACCTTTCATCCTCTCTTATATTAGTCTCTAATTACTTCGTGTGAGAATGACACAGAGATTGTGGGTCTGGGTGACTAAGAGGATGGCCTTATCTCAACAATAATAAGGAAGTTTGAAAGAAGAGAGGGTTTGGAAGGAAAGAAGAAAAGAATTCGTCTTTTTTAGACTTGTTGAATTTGAGATGCCTACATAATATCCAGTTTGAGATGTCTCAGAGGTAACTGGAGATGCATGCCTATAGTTTACTGAAGAGATTAGGGCTAGATATGTCTTTGAATCATCTGCAGAGATAAACTCATGGTAACTGATAAGATCACCAAGCTAAATTAGAGAAAAAAAGAGAAAGGGACCCTATCTTGGGTAGGAAATGTTATAAGGATGGAGAACCAGGAAAAGAGACTGAGAATGTTTAGAAAGATAGAAGGATAACTAGGATAATGCAATGTCATAAAAATTTAGGGGGGGGAAAACTATTTAGAAGAAGGTGATTGATAGTTAAGAAATCAAGGAGGATCAGGATTTAGAAAAGACCATTAGATTTGATAATTAAGAGATATTTAACACATCTATCAGATTGGCTAATATGACAAAAAAGGATAATGATAAATGTTAGAGGAGATGTAGGAAAACTGGGATACTAATACATTCATGGTAGAGTTGTAAATTGGTCCAACTATTCTGAAGAGCAATTTGGAATTGTGCTCAAAGGGCTATAAAACTGGGCATACCCTTTGATCCAGAAATGCCACTACTAGGTTTGTATTCCAAAAAAAAAATCTTTAAAAAGGAGAAAAACCCCAAATGTACACAAATATTTATGACAACTCTTTGAAGTGGCAAAATATTAGAAGTTGAGGGGATGGCCATCAACTGGAAGATGGCTGAACAAATTATGATATATGAATATGATGGAATACTAGTGTTCTTGTAAGAAATCATGGGCAGGTAGATTTCAGAAAAACCTGGAAAGACTTACATGAACTGATGCTGAAAGAAGTACGCAGAACCAGGAGAATATTGCACATTAACAGCAACATTGTGTGATAAATCAACTAGGATAGACTTAGTTCTTCTCAGCAGTACTATGATAAATTACAATTCTAAAAGTCTTATGATGGAAAATCCAGGGAAAGAATATGTAGTCTGAATGCAGACCAAAACATACTATTTTCACCTTTTAAAATTTGTTACTTTTTCCTTCTCATGGTTTCCCCCCCCGCCTTTCTTTCTTGTTCTTCTTCACAACATGTTCAATATGTATACATATAACCTATATTGCTATCAAGGGGAGGGGGAAGAAAAATGTGCAATTCAAGATATAATAGAAAATGAATGGTGAAAATTATCTTTACATGTAATTGGAAAAAATAAAATAAAAAAAACTTTAAGTTAAAAAAGATATATTTAGTAACTTTAGAACGGGAAATTTCTGGTGAGTGAGTAGGTCAGAAGCCAGATTACAGAATAAGAGAAGGGATAGAAACATTTTCTATATTAGATATTTCAAGTTGTTCTATCATGGAGGGTAAGAGAGATATAGCATATTGATTAGTGGGCATAGTTGGATCAAGGGAAGGATTTTTTTTTCCCTTTAAGGATATGGGAGATAATGGCCCAATTATGGGAGATAATGGCCCAATTATGGGCAGAAAAGAAACAGATAGAAAGAGACTGTAAATAAGAGAAAGAAAGCAAGAGAAAGTGGAAGTGACATTAGGGACAATTTTGTTAGAGAAGTCAGCAGATGTTGAAATCAAGGATACATGTAGATGTATCCAGAGGACATGTGAAAAGATATCAACACTCTCCTATCAGAAAAGTGTAAAATAAAACACAGATTTTTGGGCATGGACACTTTGTGAATTTATTTTGCTTGACTATACTTATTTGCTATAAGGAATATTCTTTGGAAACCATCTTGTATTTTCTTTGTTTTGTATTCACTTACATTTGTATGTATTGTTTCCCCTGATAGCTGGTGAACTCTTTAAACCTGGTACTATATCACTGTTTTCTTAGCATCTCAAATGCTTAACACCAAGCTAGTAAGTGATACTTTTTTCAGTTAATTTGGGGGTAGGGTTAAGGGAGGAAAGAAGATTAGTAATAGCAATCATCAAAAAAGGGGGTCATTGTAGCACTTTAAAAAATGCGCAGGAGCCAAGATGGTGGCAGGGACATGGGTAGGGGCAGGGGCAGGGGCAGGAGAAGAACCTCTCCTAGGTGCTCTCTCCAAAATATTTCAAAAATCTTAAAATTATGACTCTAAATTTTTGAGAGACAGAACCCACAGAAAGAGCTCATGAGGCAATTCTCCAGCCCAAGGTAACCTGGAAAATAGTGGAAAACTCTGTTCCACAGGGATAGAAGGGCGGCCAGCCTCTCAGGAACAGCCCCAGGGTACCTGGAGCCATGGCTCCCGGCAACAGAAGCAGTTTCCTGACCTACACTCCAGGGAGCACAAAGCACAACTTGGAAGATCAGTAGGGAGACCTCTGCCAGAGCAAGTGCAAAGCCCAGGCCCTCAGCCAGTCATGGCACTCAGCATGGCCACAACACTCGCTTGCAGCACTCAGCGTGCCTAGATCCAGGAAACAGAAGCAGGCCCATGGAGCCGGCAAGCAGGAGCCTCTAGACAACTGTGCACTGAGTGCTCAGCCCACCAAAGGTAAGGGAGTGGAGGGAGAGTTCCGAGGTCTGTCCTCTGTCCCTGGAACAGGACTCTGGGGCTCTGACCACATTCAGATCCTGATCACAGTCTAGGGCCCCCTCCATAGAGCAGGGACCCCCCCCCCCACCTCAGCCCATGGCAGAGGGGTGCACTTGTGGTCATTAACAGTCCAGGAGAGCAGTCAGAGTCTCACACACTGAGATCCTTGTGGGTGTGTCCCAATAAAATTCAAAAGCTCAGGAAGCACCCCAAAACCAGACACAAGCTGGGGAAATGAGTAAATAGAAAAAAAGGAACCTGACCATTGACAAATACTTTATTATGATTCCAAGGAGGATCAAAATACTCAATCTGAAGATAAGGAAGTACAAGCTTCTGCATCTAAAGACTCCAAGAAAAATAGATATTGGGCTTGGGCTATGACAGAGCTCAAAAAAGATTTTGAAAATCAAGAAGAAAAATTGGGAAAAGAAATGAGAGAGATGCAGGAAAAACATGAAAACAAAGTCAGCAGCTTAGTCAGGGAGATCCAAAAAATTGCTGAAGAAAATAACATGTTAAAAACAAGCTTAAGTCAAATGCATAAAACAGTTCAAAAAGTTATTGAGGAGAAGAATGCTTTAAAAAGCAGAATTGGGAATGGGGGGGCAGAGCCAAGATGGCGACATGAAGGGATCCTGTCTTAGGAGCTCTCTGATAAAAACTCATAAACTAAGGACTCTAATTAAACTTTCGAGAGACAGAACCCACAAAGGGACCCAGTGAGGCAGTTCTCCTACTCAAGGTAACCTGGAAAAGAGCAGAAAGGCTCTGCTCCCCAGGCTGGAGGGGTGGCCGCCAGAGCCAAAGAACCTCAGCCTCCCGGAGGCAGCCCCAGGGCGCTGGGAGCCTCAGCTCACAGCAGCGGGGGAGTCTCCTGAGCTGCACCCCGGGGAGCACCGGCACAAAGTGGAGGAACAGCGGGGGACCTCTGCCAGAGCAAGCACATGGAGCCCAGCCCTCAGGGCACACAGCCAGCAGCCTGGTCTTTCCGCAGCCTAGACCAGGAAACAGAAGCAGGCAGAGCCGGTAAGCAGGAACCCCCAGGGCATGAGCCCATTGAGCTCTGTCCTCTGCCCCTGGAACAGGACTCTGGAGCTCTGACCACATTCAGATCCTGATCACAGTCTAGGCCCCCATAGAACAGCAGGGCCCCCCCCCCCCCACCTCAGCCCTGTGGCAGAGGGGTATACTTATGGTCATTCACAGACCAGGAGGGAGGACAGAGCCTCACACATTGAGACCCTTGTGGGAGTGTCCCAAAAGCTCAGGAAGCAACCCCCCCCCCCCCCAAACAGGCTTAGGCTGGGAAAATGAACAAACAAAGAAACAAGAGGAAGACCATTGAGAAATATTTTGCAAATGAGCCCAAGAAGGATCAAAATACTCAGTCTGAAGATGAGGAAGCACAAGCTCCTGCATCTAAAGACTCCAAGAAAAACAGAAATTGGGCTCAGGCTATGATAGAGCTCAAAAAAGACTTTGAAAATCAAATGAGGGAGTTAGAAGAAAAACTGGGAAAAGAAAGGAGAGAGATGCAGGAAAAACATGAAAATGAAGTCAGCAGCTTAGTCAAGGAAATCCAAAAAAATGCTGAAGAAAATAGCATACTAAAAACCAACTTAAGTCAAATGGATAAAACAGTTCAAAAAGTTATTGAGGAGAAGAATGCTTTAAAAAGCAAAATTGGCCAGATGGAAAAAGAGATAAGAAAACTCTCTGAGGAGAATAAATCCTTCAGACAAAGAATGGAATTCAGGGAGATTGATGAATTTACCAGAAATCAGGAATCAATACTTCAAAACCAAAAAAATGAAAAATTAGAAGAAAATGTGAAATATCTCAGTGAAAAAACAACTGATATGGAAAACAGACTTAGGAAAGATAATTTTAAAATTATTGGAATACCTGAAAGTCATGATCAGGAAAAGAGCCTTGACATCATTTTCAAAGAATTACTACAGGAAAATTGCCCTGATATTCTAGAAGCAGAGGGCAAAGTAGAAATGGAGAGAATCCATCGATCCCCCCGAGAAAGAGATCCCAAAAAACCAACCCCCAGGAATATTATAGCCAAGTTCCAGAACTCCCAAGTCAAAGAGAAAATATTACAAGCAGCCAGAAGGACACAGTTCAAATATCGTGGAGCTGCAGTCAGGATCACACAGGACTTAGCAGCAGCTACATTGGAAGCTCATAGGGCTTGGAATACAATATACCGGAAGGCAAAAGAGCTTAGAATGCAGCCAAGGATGAACTACCCAGCAAGGCTGAATGTCCTCTTCCAGGGAAAAAGATGGACTTTCAATGAACCAGGGGAATTTCAAAGGTTCCATTTGGAATGGCCAGAGCTGAAGAGAAGGTTTGATCTTCAGATACAGGACTCAGGTGAAGCATGGAGATTGGAGGAGAGGGGGGAAATATGAGGGACTTAATGAGGATGAACTGCATATATAGAAAAATGATACTGATAATATTCATATGAACCATCTCAGTTAATAGAGCAAGTAGAGGGAGCTTTTATAGTTGAAGCACAGGAGAAAGCTGAATTCGAAGATAAAATATGATGTAAAAATGGAGTCAATAAGAAAAAAAGGGAAATGGAATGGGAGGAAAGAAAAAAGGAGAGGGGGAATAGTCCAAGCTACTTCACATAATAAGATTTTTTTTTATTACAATGAGCTATTGCAATGATATGGAAGGGTGGAGGCAAGGGGGAATGACGGAACCTTTGCTCTCATCAGAGATGGCTAGGAGAGGAAACAGCAAATATACTCAATGGGGTATAGACAACTGGAGTAAGAAGGAGGGGGGAGCAGGGGGAAGGGGTGGGGATGTGAATAAAGGAGGAGAGGATGGACCATGGGGGGACAGTGGTCAGATATAACACATTTTCTTTTTTTACTTCTTGCAAGGGGCTGGGCTTGGATGGCCTGCCCAGGACCATAGGGCCAGGTGGATTCTGGCCCTAAGGGGTGGTATGGGGGCACAGGGCTTCTGGGCCCCAGGGCCAGGGATCTGTCTGCTGCGCCACTCAGCAACCCTACAGCAGAGTCAGAGTGAAAGGAGAGAGAAAATATAGTACATGGTAGTGGAGAAATAAGAAAGGAGGGAGTTGCGATCAGCAATGGCAACGTTGGAAAAATATAGAAGTAACTTTTGTGATGGACTTATCATAAAGAATGTGATCCACTCACGACAGAGTGGATGGTGTTGGAACAAAGACTGAAACACATTTTTTGTTATTATTATTTGGGGGAGGGTGCAGGGCAAGTGGGGCTGGGTGGCCTGCCTGGGGCCACATAGCAGGGTGATCATTGGGTGTCTGGGGCCGGATTCGGACCCAGGTGCTCCTGGCTCAAGGGCCAATGCTCTGTCTGCCACCCAGCCACCCCTACTATTACTACTATTTTATTTTATTTTGGGTCTTTTTTTGTTTCTTCTTTTTGGTTTTTGCAGGGCAGTGGGGATCGGGTGGCTTGCATGTCACATGGCTGGGTGATTATTGGGTTTACTAGGCTGGATATGGACTCGGGTGCTCGTGGCTCCAGAGTTGATGCTTCGTCCATTGCACCACCTGGCCATACCTACAATTATTACTATTATTTTTTTTAATTTTAATTTTTTTCTCTCCCCTTTACTTTTTTGCCCAAGCAAGTCTATCTATATTCATGGGGGGAGGGGTATTTTGTTTACTTGTAAACAAGTATATTTTATTAATGTAAAGAAAAACATTTGTACAAAATGAGAATAAAAAATAAATTAAAAAAAAGAAAATTAATGGGATAAGTCTCCTGCAAAATTAAATTTTCTTTAAACAAACAAACAAAAAAAGCAGAATTGGTCAGATGGAAAAGGAGATAAGAAAGGCCTCTGAGGAAAACAAATCCTTCAGATGTAGAATGAAGCTAAAGGAGGCTGATGACTTTACCATAAATCAAGACAATACTTCAACACCAAAAGAATGAAAAATTTGAAGAAAATGTGAAACATTTCATGGAAAATCTGATCTGGAAAGCAGATTCAGGAAAGATAACTGAAAAAATTATTGGGATACCTGAAAGTCATGATCAGGAAAAGGGCCTTGACTTCATTTTTATAGAAGTCCTACAGGAAAATTGCCCTGATATCCTAGAAACAGAGGACAAAATAGAAATTGAGAGAATCTGCTGATCTCCCTTGGATAAAGATCCAAAAAAAAACCCAACCCCCCAGGAATATTATAGCCAAGTTCCAGAACTCACAAGTCAAAGAGAAAATATTACAAGCAGCTAGAAGGCCCCAATTCAATATCACGGAGCTGCAGTCAGGATCATACAGGATTTAGCAGCAGCTATATTAAGGGCTCATAGGGCTTGGAATATAATATTCTGGAAGGCAAAAGAACTTGGAATGCAACTGAGAATCAACTACCCAGCAAAACTGGACATCCTCTTCCAGGGGAAAAGATGGATTGTCAATGAAATAGGAATTTCAAATGTTCCTATTGAAACGACCAGAGCTGAACAGAAAGCTTGACCTTCAAGTACAGGACTCAGGTGAAGCATAGAGTGGAAGAGAAGAGTAAATTATGAGGGACTTAATGATGATGATGAACTCCATGTATTCCTGCATAGAAAAGTGATACTTATAATACTCATAAGAACCTTCTCATTTAATAGAGCAGGTAGAAGGAGCTTTTATAGATGAAGCACAGGAGATAGCTGAATTTGAAGATATAATATACTGTAAAAATGGAGTCAATAGCTAAAAGGGAAATGTACTGGGAGTAAGAGAAAGGAGAGGTGGAATAGACTAAGATATTTCATATAAAAGATTTTTTTTGTAATGGGCTTTTGCAACGATATGGAAGGGAGGAAGGTGAGGGGGAATGAAGGAACCTTCACTCTCATCAGAAATGACTCAGAGAGGAAACAGCATACATACTCAATAGGTATAGACATCTAGAGTAAAAAGGAAAGAAGGGGATGGGGGAAGGGGGGATGTAGGTGATAAAGGAGAGTGTAGATCATAAGAGAGAATAGTCAGATATAACACATTTTCTTTTTTACTTTTTGCTAGATGCTGGGATTGGATGGCTTGTCTGGGACGATGGGGCTGGGTGGTTGCTGGGTCTTTGGGGTCATTTGTGGACTTGGGGTCTCTTGGCCCCAGGGCTGGAGCTCTGTCCACTGTACCACTCAGCTACCCTACAGCACATTTAAGAAAAGGGACAGAGTGAAAGGAGAGAGAAAATTTAAGATATGGTAGTGGGAAGGAATGGATGGAGGGAATTACAATTACAACTGTGGAAAAATATGGAAGTAACTTCTCTGTGATGGACTTAAGGTAAACAGTGTGATCTACCTGAGACAAGAGCTGATGGTATCAGAACACAGACTGAGACACATTTTTTTTTCTCTTTCTTTTACTTTATTTCTCATGAGGTTTTATATTTTTGTGGGGGGGAGGGGTATTACTTTTACTCTTAAACAAGAATATTTTAGTAATGTATAAATAAAGTCATATTAACCAAAAAAAAAAAACCAGGATAGAAGGGAATTCAGGGAAGCATAGAAGGATTTGCATGAACTGATGCTGTGCAAGATGAACAGAACCATAAAAACATTGTACACTCTAACAGCAATATGGGGATGATCATCATCCTTGATGGACTTGATCATAACAGTCAGGGATAATTTTGGGGTATCTGCAATGGAGAATACCATCTGTATCCAGGGAAAGAATTGTGGAGTTTGAACAAAGACCAAAGACTATTACCTTCAATTTAGGGAAAAACCCCGTTATCTTATTATGTCATTTTGCTATCTTTTTACTTTATTTTTCTTCCTTAAGGATATGATTTCTCTCTCATCACATTCAGCTTACATCAATGTATACTATAGAAACAATGTAAAGACTAACAGACTGGCTTCTGTGGGGGGTGGGGGAAAGTAATCAAGAATAGGGGTAAATTTGTAAAACTCAAAATAAAATCTTTCATTAAAAATGCATAGAAGTGAATAGAAGGAATTCTAGAATGAATTCTAGAATGAAGCACAAACTGGAAAGTAACATATAGATTTTATTATATAGTCATGTAAAGTTTATATGGGCGTGCATTCCTCATGTAGCATATAGGAATTAACTTAGTTCTGTCTAAATGTGGTTCAAAGAGAGAGATGAAATGATATTTATATTGTCTGCTTCATCTGCTTCATCAAGGGACATGTTTCTGCCCATCAGGGATCTTGAGTTTGGAGCCATAGGGTTGGCTACTCAACTTTACTTAGAATTGGTTAGAACTATCTTCCCCTGAATATTGTAATTTTTAGATTCAAACCACTTTCCTGATTGATATCTCTTAATGAAGAAGGAATGTCTTAAGTAAGAAAGCTTGATTATTTTCCAATAAATGATAGTGCTTGACAGAACGTCATTCCACATATAGAAGGGTAATAAACTCATTTATCTAACCTGACAGCAAACAGAAATCAGAGGTGTTTTAAAGGAGATATGGACGAGAATATACAAGAGAGAGAGAGAGAGAGAGAGAGAGAGAGAGAGAGAGAGAGAGAGAGAGAGAGAGAGAGAGACAGAGTCAGAAAGAGACAGAGACAGAAGAGACAGAGAAAGAAGCAGAGGGATAGAGAGACAGAGAAAGGGACAGAGATAGAGAGACAAAGACAAAGAGAGAGACATAGACCAAGACCTAGAGCCAGACCCAGAGAGACAGAGAGATAGACAGAAAACATACACACACACACACACACACAGACACACACACACAGACACACACAAACACGTCTTGATCTCATGATATTAGGGAAAATTTCCTGAAGTCATTAAGGAAATAGGCTAGGAAAAGGTACATTTCAGAGGTACTACCTTTTTTTACATGTCTCTGTTTCCATCATCTTTTTATTCCTTTAGGGAATCCTCTCTGATGAGAACCTGGAACCTTGTGTGTCCTTCCTAGAAACCAGAAGACTGGACTTGCTTTACTTCTAAATTCTTAGCAGCTCAACTCCTCATGAAACTACTGAGCACAGAAAAATCATTCTTTACCAATTAGAAGTCTTATGCAATTGGACTTGAGCTGAGTTACATTTTAAAAAGGGAAGTGGTATAAAATGGAGATTTTGATTTAATTTTGGTGTTCTGTTGTATGTATGTATTTTTTTTCCGTATGTTTAAATTAAACTCATTTTTAAAGGTTACATGTAGGGAGGATTGATCTTGGTGAAGAGAAGAAATACCTCTTCATCTGAGACCAGAGAGAAGGAGTAGATTGGGAAAGAAAATGTCTCAATGATATGAGATACAGAGGAGGGGAGAAGGGGAAACTCTCAGACAGTGATCTCTCTCTCTCTTTTTTTTTTTTTTTTGCTGAGTTAAGAGATATGGTCCTCATCTGAGAGGATGAGGGAGGAGGAGATATGGGAGACTTGAAAGATAGGAAGGTTTTAAAAGCCAATGTGGAGAGTGGGATAAGAAATCAGTCAGGGAAGAATAAAGTATTTTCCTAGCTGCAGTGGTGGCCAGGTAAGATAATTTGAATTTGGAGTGAATCTAGTCAGTATATCCAATCTCAGACACTTAATAATTACCTAGCTGTGTGTCTTGGGCAAGTGACTTAACCCTACTGCCTTGCAAAAACCAATAAATAAATAAAAAAAAATGTAACCAGGAACAAAATCACCATAATAATAATGTTGTTAGAGTAAATATACCTTCCCTGGAAAAGAGAAACCTCAAGAAAAATACAATGAAAAAAAGTGTTCATTAATCTGTATTCAGACACCATCAGTTCTGTTTTTGATATGTATAATATTCTTTATCCTAAGTCCTTCAGAGATGTTTTGGGTCACAGCATTGTTGAGAAAAAGTAAGTCATTCACACCTGATCATCCTACAATATCATTGTTACTTTGTATATAGTTCATTTCCCATTGCATCTGCTCATGTAAGCTTTTTACTGAGAACATCCTGTTCATTATTTTTCCCCATTTTTAAATATTTTATCTGTGTTCCAATTATATACAATAGCTGTATCTACTACCATTCTTTGAAAGGGTTTGAATTTTACAATTTCCCCTTCCTCACCACCCCCCTCCACCCAGGCTATCTGATAGTCTTTACATTGTTTCCATGCTACACCTTAATGTAAATTGAAAGTATTTTAAGAGTAAACATAAGAGTAAACATAGACCCCCTCCCCCAACCCAAGAAGATGAGAAACCTCAAGAATAGAGGAAAAAATACTTCAGTCTGTGTTCAGATTCCAATGGCTCTGTCTCTGGGGTGAGTTGCTTTGTTTATCATAAGTCCACCAGAGAAGTTGCTTCAATATTTTTCCCACAGTTGCTATTACTAGCTGTACCTCCACTCTATTCCTCCCCATTCTCATTTATTCTATTCTCTCTCTCCTTTCATCCTGGCCCTGTCCAGAAGTATGTTGAATCTAAGTTCCCTCTCCCTCAATCTTCCCTCTCTTCTATCACTTATTCCCCCCTTCCCTCCCCCATTCCCACTTATCCCATCCCTTTCTTCGCATAAGATAGATTTCCTCACCCTATTAAGTGTGTATGTTCAATATCATTAAGTTCCTCATAGTTAGTCCTTCTCTTCCACCCCCTCTATGGTTCACGAGAGTCCTGTACTTGGAGATCAAACGTTCTGTTCAGCTCTGGTTATTTCAATAGGAAAATTTGCAAGACTCCCGGTTTCATTGAAAATCTATCTTTTCCCCTGAAAGAGGATGTTCAGTTTTTCTGGGTAGTTGTTTCTCAGTTGTAAACCAAGATCTTTTGCCTTCTAGAATATCTTATTCCAATCCCTATGAGCCCTTAATATAGATGCTGCCAGAACCTGTGTAATCTTGACTATGGAGGCTCAGTAGTTGAATTGTTTGTTTCTGGCAACTTTCAGAATTTTCTCTTTGATTTGGGAGTTGGGGAATTTGGCTATAATATTCCTGGAAGTTTTTCTTTTGGGATCTCTTTTGAGAGTGACTAGTAAATTCTCTTGATTTCTATTTTACACTCTGCTTCTAGGATCTCAGGGCAATTTTGCTGTATTATTTCCTTGAAAAATGAAGTCTAGGCTCTTCTCCTGATCATGGCTTTCAGGTAGCCCAATAATTTTTAAATTATTTCTTCTGGATCTGTTTTCAAGTTCGGTTGTTTTTCCAATGAGAGATTTAACATTTTCTTCTAATTTTTGGCTTTTTTGGAAGAGTTTTATTTCTTCCTGATTTCTTGCAAAGTCACCAGCTTCCTTTAGTTCCATTCTGTATTTGAAGGAGTTATTTTCTTCAGAGAGCTTTTTTATCTTCGTTTCCAGCTGGCCAATTCTGCTTTTTAAGGCATTCTTCTCCCTATTTGCCTTTTGTTTTGCTTTTTCCATTAGGCTTAAACTGTTTTTGTAACATATCATTTTCTTCAGTATTTTTTTTTATATCTTTCACCAAGCTGTTGATTTGGTTTTCATGATTTTTTCCACATCTCTCTCATTTCTCCTCCCAATTTTTTCTCCATCTCCCTTAATTGCTTTTCAAAGTCTTTTTCTAGCTCATCCATAGTCTGAGCCCATTTTGTATTTCTCTTGGAGGTTTTGGATACAGAAGCTTCGATTTTGTCACCATCTGAGTTTTGATCTTCCATGGGACTAAAGTAATTTTCTATGGTCAGATTCTTCTTTTTCTGTTGTTTACTCATTTCCTCAGCCCAAGACAACACTTCCAAGGCTTTGGTTTTTTTTTTTTGGTGGGGGGTATTCCCCACTGGGACCTTTATTCCTCCAATGTCTTATGTTTTCTTGCCTGTGCTTTGATATATAGATGCCCCTCCCCACTACTTCCCTGTGCCCTGGGGCTATAAGGAAGGATCCAGCCTGGCTGCTTAGTATGGAAGCCCAAACTGCAAGCTGTATCTGAGTGTAGGCTAACAACAGAGTCCTACTGAGAGGAAGAGCAGAGAAATCTCTGCAGACTTCCCTGACCCTTTACCATCTCTGGGGATACAGGCTGCTTTCTCTAGATTCTTGCTGCAGATTCTGTGGCCAGTTTTCCTTCATTCCACACTCATTCTGGTGTAGTAGAGTTCTCTCCCTGCCCCTTCAAGCTGCTGCCGGTGATCTCTGGGATGCACTGGACTGGACTAGGCTAGGCTGGACTGGGCTGGGCTGTGGCCTTGGCTTTTTTCCAACCCCTGGTCCTGGTGAAACCACACCTTTCCCATGGAACTTCTAAGTTATCTTGGACTGGAAAAATGTATAACTCAGTCTTTCTATGGGTTCTGCTCCTCTAAATTTTGGTTAGAGTCAAAATTTTTTCTGACTTTTGGAGTTTTGGGGGGAAGGAGTTCTGGGAAAATGCTGCCTTCATACCACCATCTTGGCTCTGCCCCCTTAACAGAATGGCATTTCATCATAATCACATATCATAATTTATTCAGACATTTCCTAACTGATGGGTATCCTCTCAATATCCATTTCCTTACTACCAGGAAAGAGCTGCTTATAAATATCCTTATACATATAGGTCTTTTTCCTTCCTGTTTTTAATTTCTACCCCTGCTGTCAAGGTATAGACATGGTTTTACAGCACTTTCAGCATAGTTCCAATAGTTCTATGGAACTGATGTATCACTTTGCAACTCCTCCAACAGTGCCTTAATCTCATCCCCTCCAACATTTGCCACCTTCTTTTTCTGTCCTATTTGCAAGTCCAATAGGAATAAAGGAATATCTCAGAATTGTTTCAAACCCACAGTTCTCCTGTCAATAATAGTTTTTTTTATAGTATTGTTTTTTATGTCTATGTCCTGTAACCATTTGGATCTTATTTTGGTAAAGGGTGTGAGGTGTTGGTCTAATCCAAGTTTCTTCCATACTAACTTCCAATTATCCCAGCAGTTTTTATCAAAGAGGGAGTTTTTATCCTGGTGGCCTGACTCTTTGGGTTTATCAAACAGCAGATTACTATAATCCTCTCCTGCTTTTACACCTAGTCTATTCCATTGGTTCACCACTCTATTTCTTAGCCAATACCAAACAGTTTTGATGACTGATGCTTTATAATATAATTTTAGATCGGGTAGTACTAAGCCACCTTAGTTTGCATTTTTTTTCATTAAGCTCCTGGCAATTCTTGACTTTTTATTTCTCCATATGAATTTACTTACAATTTTTTCTAGCTCATTAAAGTACTTTTTTGGAGTTTTGATTGGTAGGGCACTAAACAGATAGTTTAGTTTTGGTAGAATTGTCATTTTTATTATATTAGCTCTACCTATCCATGAGCAGTTGATATTTGCCTAGTTATTTAAATCTGATTTAATTTGTGTGAGAAGTGTTTTATAATTGTTTTCAAAAAGATTCTGAGTTTGTCTTGGCAAATAGACTCCCAAGTATTTTACACTATCTGAGGTTACTTTGAATGGAATTTCTCTTTCTAGCTCTTCCTGCTGTTTCTTGCTAGTCATATATAGGAAAGTTGAGGATTTATGGGGGTTTATTTTATAACCTGCAACGTTGCTAAAATTGCTAATTGTTTCCAGTAGTTTTTTAGATGGTTTCTTGGGATTCTCTAGGTAGACCATCATGTCATCTGCGAAGAGTGAGAGTTTTGTCTCTTCCCTCCCAGTTCTAATTCCTTCAATTTCTTTTTCTTCTCTAATTGCTGATGCTAACATTTCTAATACAATACTGAATAGTAGTGGTGATAATGGGCACCCTTATTTCACACCTGATCTTATTGGGAATGCCTCTAGCCTCTCCCCATTGAGTATAATGCTTGTTGATGGTTTCAGATAGATACTGCTCATTATTTTAAGGGACAGTCCATTTATTCCTACACTCTCTAGTGTTTTTAATAGGAATGGATGCTGTATTTTGTCAAAAGCTTTTTCAGCATCTATTGATATGATCATATGGTTTCTGATAGGTTTGTTATTGATATAATTGAGTATACTAACAGTTTTCCTAATATTGAACCAACCCTGCATTCCTGGAATAAATCCTACTTGATCATAATGTATTATCCTAGTGATGACTTGTAGTCATTTTGCTAAGATTTTATTTAGGATTTTTGCATCTATATTCATCAGGGAAATGGTCTATAATTTTATTTCTGTTTTAACTCTTCCTGGTTTAGGTAGCAGTACCATCTTGGTTTCATAGAAAGAGTTAGGCAGAGTTCCATCTTTCCCTATTTTTCCAAAGAGTTTATATAGGATTGGAACCAATTGTTCCTTAAATGTTTGGTAGAATTCACTTGTGAATCCATCACACCCTGGAGATTTTTTTTTAGGGAGTTCACTAATGGCTTGTTGAATTTCTTTTTCTGAGATAGGGTTGTTCAGGTATTTAATCTCTTCTTCATTTAACCTGGGCAACTTATATTTTTGTAAATATTCATCCATTTCACTTAGATTATCAAATTTATTGGCATAAAGTTGGGGAAAATAATTTTGAATTATTACTTTAATTTCCTCCTCATTGGTGGTGAGTTCACCTTTTTCATTTATAATACTAGCGATTTGGTTTTCTTCTTTCTTTTTTTTAATCAAATTGACCAGAGGTTTATCAATTTTATTGGTTTTTCATAATATCAACTTTTAGTTTTATTTATTAATTCAATAGTTTTTTACTTTCAATTTTATTAATTTCTCCTTTGATTTTTAAAATTTCTAATTTGATATTTGATTGGGGATTTTTGATTTGATCTTTCTCTAATTTTTTTAGTTGCATATTTAGTTCATTGATTTCCTCTTTCTCCAATTTATTCATATAAGCATTTAGAGCTATAATTTATCCCCTGAGAGTTGCTTTGAAAGAATCCCATAGGTTTTGGTATGTTGTTTCATTATTATCATTATCTAGGATAAAATGGTTAATTCTTTCTATAATTTGATTTTTGATCCACTCATTTTTTAAGATGAGGTTATTCAGTTTCCAATTTGCTCTGGGTCTATATCTCCTTGGCCCAGTATTGCATATGACTTTTATTGCATTGTGATCTGAGAAAGATGTATTCACTATTTCTGCCTTTCTGCAGTTGATCATTAGGTTTGTATGTCCTAGTACATGGTCAATTTTTGTATAAGTTCCATGTACTGCAGAGAAAAAGGTATATTCCTTCCTATCCCCATTCAATTTCCTCCATAAGTCTACCATATCTAATTTTTCTAACTATCTATTTACCTCCCTAATTTCTTTCTTGTTTGTTTTATGATTTGATTTATCTAGATCTGATAGCGGGAGGTTGAGGTCTCCTATTAGTAGAGTTTTGCTGTCTATGTCTTCCTGTAATTCTTTCACCTTCTCCCCTAAGAATTTGGGTGCTGTCCCACTAGGTGCATATATATTCAATATTGAAATGACTTTATTGTCTATGGTACCTTTTAGGAGGATAAAGTTTCTTTCCTTATCTCTTTTAACGCTATCTATTTTTGCTGCTGCTTTGTCTGAGATAAGGATTGCTACCCCTGCTTTTTTTACTTCAGCTGAAGCAAAATATATTTTGCTCCAACCTTTTACCTTTACTCTATATGTATCTCTCTGCTTCAAATGAGTTTCTTGTAAGCAGCATATTGTAGGATTCTGGTTTTTAATCCACTCTGCTATTTGCTTTCGTTTTAAGGGAGAGTTCATCGCATTCACATTCAAGGTTATGATTACTAATTCTTTATTGCCCTCTGTGCTATCTTCCCTCTGTTTGTATTTTTCCCGCTTTCCCCCCCTTTTATCCATATTCCCCAGTATTTTGTTTTTGAATACCACCCTTCAGTGTGTTTGCCCTCCTATATCACACCCTCCCCTTTCTTTCCCCTTTCCCTGTTCCCTTCCCTTCCTTTTGTTATTTCCCCTTATTTCCTCCACTCCCCTTCCCTTTCTATGTCCCCCCTCCCCTTTCCCCCTTTTACTTCTTGAAAGGTTAGATGTTTTATAAGTTAACTGAGTATGTGTAGGTTGACTTTAAGCCAAGTCTGATGAGAAGAAGATTCAGGTGTTTCTCCTCTACTCCCTTCTTCCCCTCTATTACCATAGGTTTTTTGTACCTCTTAGTGCAATGAGATTTGTCCCATGCAATCCCCTCCCTCTTCCCGTCTCTTTCCTGTCCCCCTTTTTAGGGAGGTAGTGTATTTTTTTTAGATCATTCTATCTAAGTCATAGAAAATTCTGAGTGTCTGTCCCTTCTAGTTCAGTATATTCTGTTGAATAGAGTCCAAATTCCTGAGAGTTATTAGAGTCTTTCTCCCCAGTGGAGTTAAAGCCAGTTACATCCCATTAGATATCAGTGTCATGGATAGGTCATGGATATCCATCATTTCTGGCTAGGTATATTCTCTCTGTTAGAGTTACATTTCTCAGGATTTATGAGAGTCTCTACCCCCCCCCCCCCCCATGCTGGGATATAGCCAGTTTCAACTTGCTGGATTGCATTTTTTTTCCTTTCACTGCCCCCCCCCCCCTTTTTTTACCTTTTCATGTGTCTCTTGAACCTCCTGTTTGATATCCAAATTTTCTGTTTAGCTCTGGTCTTTTCATCAGAAATTTTTGGAATTCTTCCATTTCGTTAAATGTCCATCTTTTTCCCTGGAAGAGAAGGCTCAGCTTTGCAGGAAAGTAGATTCTTGGCTGCATTCCAAGCTCCTGTGCTCTTTGAAATATCTCTTTCCAGGCCCTTCATTCCCTTAAAGTTGATGCAGCCAGGTCCTGCGTGATCCTTACTGTGGCTCCTTGATATTTAAATTGTTTCTTTCTGACTGCTTTCAGGATTTTCTCTTTTATCTGATAGTTCTAGAGTTTGTCCACAACATTCCTTGGTCTTTTCCTTTTAGGATCTTTTTCTGGTGGGGATTGATCTACTCTTTCAATAACTACTTTGCCCTCTGATTCCATGATGTCAGGGCAGTTTTCCATCACTAGATCCTGTAATATTAAGTCCAGGCTTTTTTTCTCTTCAATGTTTTCAGGAAGTCCTATAATTTTCAGCTTTCCCCTCCTCGATCTATTCTCGAGGTCAGTGGTTTTGTTGATGAGGTATTTCACATTTGCTTCTATTTTTTCTAATTTTTTATTTTGTTTAACTGACTCTTGCTGTCTCATGGAATCATTAGTTTCTGTAGACTCCATTATTTTTGGGGGGAGGAGTTTTCTTCATTAACCTTTTCCAATTGGTCAATTCTACTTTTGAAAGAGTTTTCCATTTGACCAGTTGAGGTTTAGAGAGAATTAATTTCTTTTTGCATTTGCTCATTTGAGGATTTGAGAGAATTGTTCTCATTTTGTAATTGTCCAATTCTTTCTAAGGTTTTGTTTTCTTGTTGCAAGGTATTAATTGTCTCCCCCAAATTTTCCAGTTGATTTTTAAACTCCTTCCTTATTTCTTCAAGGAAGTCTTTAAGTGCTGGAGACCAGATTGTATTCTCCTCAGATGTTCCAGGTCTCTCTGGGTTGGGGTCTTTCCTCTTCCAGGAATTTTTCTATGGATCCACCTTTCAGCTGACCCTTCTTCATTATGCTAAGACCTTGAGTTGGGTGGGGCTGGTTCACCTGGGCTTGGGATCTCTAAAGGCTTTACTGAGTGCAGTTTCTCTGGCTGGCCAGTAGGAGGAGCTGGTTGCCCTCTCTGGGGTGTCTGTGACCTTGGTTGGAGGCCTTCTCCCTTTGCTTGAGGGAGGGAATTGGAGCTATTGAATTCTTTTGCCTTCAATCAATGGTGGGCTTTACCCTGGCCTGAGGTGATTCCTCAGCTGGGCTGGTTCTTTTGCTCACACACCTGGGCCTGAGGCAGAAATAATTTGCATTTGTTTGGGACGAGGCCTCAGTGCAATGGAGGCGTGGGCTCAGAGTTTCTCAGACCTGAGGAGCCCAGGGATGGTGTCCGCAGCTCTCCTGCACCAGACCTCTCCCCGCAGCCCCTTCCCCAAGCTCTAGGGGGACAGCACCAACACCAGCACCTCTGCTTCCCCGTGGACCCAAGCCCCCTTCATCCAGCCCCACTGCTGATCCAGCAGGTCTGGCTCTCGGGCCCTCAGACTCCCGGTTCCGATTCCGCTGTTGGTCTGGCTGATCTTCCCTGGGAGCTCAGACTCACCTGCCGGTACTCAGCCAAGGCTGCTGCGGGAGACAAATCCTGAGGTAGATTTTCCTCTCCTGGCTTTTCTTTCTGGGTTTCCTGGTTCGGATTTCTTTTAAGAGATTTGTTTCATGTGATAGATGGGGAAGAGATCAGGAGACTTTAGAACTGTGCCTGTCTTCTCTCAGCCATCTTGGCCGGAAGTCCTCAATACATACAGATGTTTAACTAGATTGACTACAACTTTTCTTTTGTTCTCACACAGGGGATCTGGGCATTGAGAGGGCATCAGTAAACATGAAATAGTCTTTTAGCATGAGGACAAGAAATGGATGGAAAGAATGTGAACCAGACATTGAATTCATTGAGGAAAGAAGAATGTCCTGGAAGTTGATCAGTATCCTTGCTATGGGTGATATAAGTCCTCTGATGCCACATTAGAGTAGCATGTAATCCTGGGTTCTTAAATACTACTACAGCAGAGTTCAAATTCTTAGAAGGCCTATGAAGCCAGGAAGGCTTTGATTATGGGCCAACTCATGAATAGTGTAAGTTTAGAGAGTCTTGTCACAGGGTTAACTTCTGGGTAAAGAATTTTTGAGCCACAGTAACTTATTATGGCTATTTGTTAGTACTTAGAATGGGTACATTATAGACAGGTAGAGGGAGTACCCATACCTGTGACAGCTATAGATATTTAAAACATTAAAGAAACTTTGCATAATTAAGCACATAGTAGCTATTAAATATAGATGTACTGGGTGAGCACAGAATAGGTACTTATAAATCATTACTGATTCAACTTTAATTATCTTTGGAGGAGATATTGGAGGGCCCAGAAAGAATAGAAAGTAGTTAAATTCATTTCAATTTAACTTCAATTCATATATTTGTTAAGCGCCTTCTTTGCACAAGGCACTAACCTGTGTAGCAATGAAATAGAGACAAAAATGAGGGAGTCATTGTCCTCAGGGAGTTTATAGTTTACTGGAAATTGTAATGTTGCACTCTTTAGCATCTTAAGGTTTAAATGCAGTGACTTCTGGATTATAACTCCTTGAGATAGATAGAATAAGTTTTATAAGTTCCATTTTACAGATAAGAAATCTCTTAAAAGAATGCTCAGAAAGGTTAAGTGGCTTGCCAAGGTCACTTACCTTGAGTGTCAGACCTGGGACTCCAACTCTGATCTCCTGATTCCAAATACAATAATTTTTTTTCTTTTTTTCAAGTATTCCTCACCATTCTTGTTTTTATTTTTTAGGTTTTTGCAAGGTAAACGGGGTTAAGTGGCTTGCCCAAGGCCACACAGCTAGGTAATTATTAAGTGTCTGAGGCCGGATTTGAACCCAGGTACTCCTGACTCCAGGGCCGGTGCTTTATCCACTACTCCACCTAGTCACCCCCTCATCATTCTTCATATCCTTTCAGGATGTTGGGAAGCCAGTGGGATGATAAGGGATAGAGACACCAGGCAAGGGAACAACCTTGCCAAATAGTCCTTCACAGCTTAACCCGCCTTATCCTGAACCTAACTGATCGTACCGAGCCATTGCAACCTAAGGTTAGATATCTCTTTTTCTCAAAAATAAAAAAGCAATTTTAGTGGTCTGCGGAATTCAGAATTTTCTGGATAGGAATGGGGAAAACTCTGTGGGGGGGTCTGGTGTGGAATGAGTGTAGCTCCTACAGTCTCTCATAGGGAGTGGAAGAGGAAGGAGGTTTCAAGGAGACTTGGTGCTATTCATTCAAGTTACTCAGGCAGAAGAAGTTGGCAGGAGCAAACCTCACTGTGCACATCATCTCATCCAAGTCCTGGTCACCCCTAATCAGTTGCTGCCTGTACAGTTGGTTCTTGTAGCACCAGGTTGTTGATGTAAAATGTAAATCATGTGTCTAATAAAGCAGACAGACAGCTAGGAACATGCTGGTGAGAAAGGGGAAGTGGATTGAAGGGACTGCAGGGAGCTGGCCACCCAAAGTCACAAATAACAAGGCCCCCTAATGAATGCTGTACTTTCCTAGCCAGTTGAAAAGGACACTTCTCCTGCCCTGTGGCTGGCACTGTGGGATGGGTAAGAAGTGGCCACTATATGAAAGAGACTCTGCAGGAAAGTAATGATGACTGAGACCAGAGAGACTTCACATGCATCCTAGAGTTAGAGCCAATTACTCTGTTATTTTTTCTTCCAAACCAGACTGGCAGCAATAAAATGCTCAAGTTTCCTGTAAGAAGTAGATTGAATAGCCTTGTCCTGCTATGACTTGGGACTGCAGGGGAGACATCGTCATTATTCACTGGCCTCTAGGCAGCTTCATTAGCATCCTTAGGTACCCTCCTTTTCAGTGGCAGCATCAGTGACAAGCATCATCTCCACTGGAGGGAAACCTTTTTTTAAGAACCTTTATGTGACACCCCTGCTCCCAACCATGGCATTTCTGTCATTATTAAGGAGCAAAGGAATATCCTGAGGAAGTTTATTTTAGTTAGAGATGAAGTGTAATAGAATGGAAGGAACACTGGCCTTGGAGAGAAACAGTATGGTGTCGTGCTAAGACAACTGTTTCTAGAAAGTTTGATTTCTGGATCTGCTACTAACTATAAATCTGGACAGGGTCAATTTTTCTTGGCTTCAGTTTTCCCATCTATAAAATGGCAATGATGATAATATTTTCCCTATTGACCTAGACCTCACAAGTTCATCATGAAGCAGATTCTTTGAGTGATTATTTTTTAGAAGATCTGAGTTTGAAATTCATTTTAATACAAGTTGCGTGGCAATGGGCAAATCATTTCATTTCTTAGCCTGGGTAGTATAATTTGGCCCCTTCCTACCTTTCTGGTCTTATTCCTTACTGTTTCTTCACATACTGTTGAATCCAGTGATCCTGTGTTCCCTGATGTTTATTGCAAAAACATGCCCTCTTCCTACTTTAGGTATTTTCATACATAATTGCTGTCCCCTGCCTGGAACTCTCTCCCTTCTCATTTCAATCTCCTGCTTATCTATATTCCTTCAAGTCTCAGTTAAAATTCTGTCTTCTGTAAGGTGTTTTTCTTACTCCTCCTAAATCTTACTGTTCAGTCATTTTTAGTCATTTTTGACTCTGTTTTACCATTTGGGGTATTCTTGTCAGAGATACTGGAATGGTTTGCTATTTCCTTTTCATTTTACAGATGATGAAACTGAGGCAAACAGGGTAATGTAACTTGGTCTGGGTCACACAACTAGAAAGTACCTGAAGTCTGATTAGAACTCATGAAATTGAATCTTCCTGACTTTAGGTCTAGCATGTTATTGGCTATATCACTTAGCTGCTCTTAATCACTTTCCTTCTGCGAATATCTGTCATATATCCAAATGTCTCTCTCTCTCTCTCTCTCTCTCTCTCTCTCTCTCTCTCTCTCTCTCTCTCTCTCTCTCTCTCTCCATAACTATATATATATATATATATATATATATATATATATATGTGAAGAGAGAGATATTTGTCCATAGTTTTTTTTTTTCACAATGTCTGTTCTCATTAGTATGTTAGCTCCTTGAAGGAAGGGATTATTTTTTTTTGCCTTTCTTTGTCTTACTATAACATAGAACTTTGTAGGTAATTCACTAATATTTTTTATTTGATTTAACTTTACCTAAATTAGCATTCTGAAGAAATATAGAGACCATGCAATACCACATGTTTCAAGAATAAACTTCTAAGTACAAAAGTGTAACCATGATGTTACTTTAGGTTTTTTAACCTGCTTAGTTTATCCTACTCTTATCTTTGGCCTTTTTGTGACTTTAGTCCTGCCTGTTTATATTATTTTCAGGTATTTAAATAGGTAAAAATATATTATCAATAATAGTCATCTATATAGTAGGAGTAACACTATGTCAACTTCAGCATTTGTCAGTATCTTTATGCTGTCTTTCCATTTTTCTTTGAATATCAAAGTAAGAAATATCTTCAGTATTCTTTAACTATGCCCTTGATTCCATCTTCTATTGTCTCCTTCAGTACTTCACGTCATTAAACATTAACTTATTCTTGAAAATCTTCAATCTCTCCTTCTCCACTGCCTACAAACATGCTCATCCCCCCCCCACCCCGTGGTTACAAAAAGCTATCTTTTGACTCTTTTACTCTTTTAAATTACTATCCTATTTACCTCTACTACTAAACTTATTGAAAAAAATTTCCTGTGCTCAATGCTTCTATGCCAATCTTGTTCCTTAATCCTGGCCTCTGTTCCCCTAATGCAATCAACACTATTTTCCGAGTTCACCATTGACTTCCTTAATGCTAAATCCAATAGCATTTTCTCTTCTTTTGCTTTTCTGGAACATTTGACACTATTGTCCCCCTTCTTTGCTTTTGAACTACCCTTTTGATTTTGGAGATTTTATAGTTCTTCTGATTTTCCTTTTATTTGTCTAGTTATAGAACCTTAAACTGGCATATCCAAAATTATCCCCTTAAACCTGAACATTCTTTTGATTTCTCCATTCATTTTTAATGGCAAAACCATTAACTCAGAGGCCTATGTTAGTAATTTTATCATGATTGGAGGGGGAGGGGAAAACTGAGCCCTTTAACTCTCTTTTTCTCTCTTTCTGTTTCTCTTCCTCCTTCCCTCTCCCACTTTCTTCCATTCCTTTCATGTCTCTGTCTCTCTCTCTGATTGTCTGTCTCTGTCTCTGTCTCTCTCTCTCTTTCTGTCTGTCTCTCTGTCTCTCTGTCTGTCTTATGCCTTCTCTGCCAAAGACAATGATCTTTGAACTTGAAAAATGTAGAAGAAAATGCCTAAAAAGGAGTTGTTATGTAAAATAAGGGAGCATCTAAATGAATTTCAACCAACTGAAAAGTATGGAAGATATGACTTCTGAGTTAGCATCAATGATGTTTGAATGGAAAGTAGAAGCATGCATTGCCATGATTGTCAGGAAAGGGACAATCCCTTTGCTTGTACCTTCCCATCCTAACAAATATTTTTGTACCTAATTTGGATCTATTTTATATATACCTATATATGTACATATATAGACTGGAAGCTCTTTGAAGGCAGGGATCTATTTTGCTTTTGATTTTGTATCCTTAATGCTTAGCACAGTGCCTGGAAAATGCTTGGAATTTAATAGCTTCTTCATTAAAGCTGGAGGACCCCTTTGTCTGGTCCAGAGGGATTGCAATTCTGAATTTTTTGGCTATCTTTGACTCTTACCTCTCTTTTACCTTTCATTTACAATCAATGTCCAATCCTATTAATCTGTTCCCTATTCTTTCTAATCCTACTGCCACCAGTCTTGTAGAGACCCTTATTATCAGACTATATAATGTATCTTTCTTTTCCTCCGACTGCCACCCCCACCCCAGTCCTCCCACCAATACCAATTAATATTTCACTGAATAGAACCATTCATGGTATTACTTTGTTCAAAATCTGTAATGCCTCAAATTAACCTGGCATTCATGTTCATCATCCTACTTTGATTTCCTAACTTGATTTCATGTTCTTTTCCATGTATTCTAAATTTTAGCCAAACCAGGTCATTTGTGACTGCTATCCCTGTGGTCCACTTCTCTCCTGACTCTGAATCTTCCTGCTTTCTATCTTGCTTATGATTGAAATGCCCTCCCTTCCCCTCTCTACTCACCCCTCCTTTTAAGACCCTCTCCCTTCCATGAAGACTTTTCTGATTTCCCCAGTTGACAATTTGGTAATGATCTTTCCTTTATTTGATCTTACATGATGATGTTTTGGGTCGCTTTCCTGCACTTGTCTTGTATCAGTTTCTATTATAGTTATTTGGGTACCTTGTGCTATTCTTCTACTAGGTGGTAGAGTTAAGACTACAAGATGGTGGTACAAAAGTGTATTTAATCATTAGCTCTCTGCTTGGAGTCAGCCTGGTGCTCTTTATTTCATGGGTACCAGATAAATATTTTGTTAAGTGCATGACGTAAGTGTTTGGACCAACTGTCTTGAATTTACTCTGATTCTTCTTTTTCTCTCAGAGGAACCAATCCATGCTCAACTCTCACCTTGTCTCTGCTTTTCTCTGGGCAACCCCTCTTGTTCTGAACTTCTGACCTGTTTTTTTAAAGGCAAGTGGAGGCATGTGGAAGCAATGTGTCTGCCCCAGTAGACTCCAATCCTCCACTCTTATCTTCCTCTCTCATTTGATAGCTTGGCATCTTATGGTGTCTTTCCCTAAAAGAATCAGATTACCTTGCCACTAATTCAAATGTGTGAGACAAAATTAAATCATCATACAAACATGGGTTAAGTAAAGGTTGCACACAGAAAGCTCAAATTCACCACATATCTAACATTATGAAAACTACTGGATAGAAAAATATTGAGTTTCTTCCAAATGGCTCCCTAACCAGGAGTTCTTTGAGCTAGTGGGAGAAAGGGCAGCACAGAAGGCAACCTGTAGTAGGGGAGGGTCAACCTCAGTGGGACAACTATTCAGCAGGGGTGGAGCAAAGTTGTGAGAGGTAGAGAAGAGGAAAATCTGCCTGTGTGGGTTCAATTATGTTGAAAGAGCATGACCACTCCCCCAGGCAACCCCTCAGGGGTTGGGATATAAGAAGAAGGCATATACCAGGTAAAGGATATCATGAAGATTATACTATGGTAGTATATGAGAGTGTGGATCCAGCAGGGAAGTATGGAAAACCAGAGAGTATGAGGCAGGGGTCTGGTGATCTGCAGCCCCCGAGGGGAGGAGGTCTTCCCAGGGAGCAAGTGTGGGTCAGAGTCTGGGCTAGTACATCAAAGTTGCCTTTGGTCACAGAGTGGTTGGGTAGTATTGTAGAAAACCCAAACATACAGACATTTCTCATAGAAGCTAATGGATCTGGTCTGAAAGATATACATTCCTCTTATTTGCACATAATATTCTTGAGGGATTCTGAGCTTAAGATTCAAGTACTGAAATAGGGTTTAGTGGTCTTGGTGCCCTGAGGTACCTGGAGGAGTCTGCATGTATTCAATACAATTACTTCATGTTCAGTGTTCAAAATTGGCAATGTTCTAAATTTGAAGTCAGTTATTATTGATTTTTTTTAAACAGAAAAGGAAAAAAATCTATCTGCTTAGAGATTGGATTTCCTTCATTATCTATTCTAGGGCATGCTTATGTCTTTCCTATTCTGTAGTAGGTAGCTGAGGAGAGCCAGGAAGAGATTTTATTGAGAGCTACACATTAAAACAAAAATTTTAAATTTATTTTCATATATAGATGAATAATATAATATAAATTATATTACCAATAATATATAATTAGATGTGTATCATATGTTTAACTTGCTTTTTTCAGAAAAATGACTAAAGTATTCATTTTGTTACTCAATAACTAAAAGATGAAAGGTGGAGGAAGCAGGTAAAGAAAAATGGTAACTGATAGCAAAAGCACTTTACTATTCATTTTCTCATTTGAACTTCACAGTCTCATTGTCCCCATTTAATTGACAGAGAAGCTGAGACTCAGGGAGTTAATGGATTAAGCTAAAGTCATATAGCTAATAGCAGATTAAAAATTTGGTTTTTCCAGATTTTGAATTTAGCCCTAATCTCACCAGAACCCAGTCTCTGGCTCATTTACCATTTTGTCCATACTTATTGTTAGCTCAGGTTGCTCAAGCTGTTGATTTCTTGATATTTCCTGTCCAACATCTCTGACCTATCAGTCTCATACCTAGCCTGTGTAGGCCTAGCATTCCCACTAGCAGTGGGTAGCTGTTTCTGCTTCATACTTTGTGGCCAAGGCCTTTTGACCTATCCCTTCATAATGAAAAGCATATATGGACCCTTTTGTAGAAATAGGGTTATGTAGTCTTTTTTATAATATTTGCTAATATTCTAAATGATCCCCTTTGAATTAAACTTTTTTTGAAATAACTGGGTTATTTAGCTTGAAGAACATGATATTTAACTTTATTTCTATGTGGTAAAGCCTCCAACCAGCCCACAACTGGTTCTTGTTAGAAAAAACAAATTTCCTACCTTATCTAATGTTAAGTTCCTGTTTGACTAGCTGCTCAGGATATATTAGTTTCCTGCTGGCTAGTCTATCCTTACCTAGGCAAACGTTGAAGGGGCAGGAGAAAAGGATTGAAAGTTCTCCTAGTTCTCCTAGATCTCCAAAATCTCCAAGATCTCCATTTATTAGATCAAATACAAGTGTTTAAATATCATCCCTGATCGCTGGTCCACTCCCACTCTCGTGGTACTCTCCAATCAACCAGTAAAATAGTGCTCTGGTGCTCGAGATACCAGGTGATGAAAATTTACCGTATTCCCACATACAACAGTCCCTTACATATTCCCATTTTTTTCTTAAGTGAAATTCCTTAATTCAATTACATAATGAATACTACATGAGTTATAAACAAAAATTCAAAAATAGTATAAACAAATGTCAATTAAACAATAGTAAAAACAACTAAGCATCCAAGTCAATTAACATGTTATTAAATTTTACAAAATAATATTTCCACAATTATATTATGCATGAATCCACAGATTTATCCCAGAAGGGGGTCATAATTTGTGATATTTCCCTTACCATAAATGTGTGATGATAAATGAGACAAAGACTATAAACATAAGTAACTGTTTGACAATTATATTAATTTAACATCAAAACAAATAAGATGGTACAAATATCTCTTTCCCATACGAAATCAGCAGATTATATATGATTCAATATTCCCAAATTCCTTGAAATACAATTTATCCCAATTATATTTTCCTTCTTAACACACACAAATTCTCAAGACTTGTTACAAAACTTAGGTGACTAAATTACTCAACTTACAAACTTTCAAATGGTATAAGTGGATAGGCTCAGATCCCAACTACATTAATTACTCAAATTAGACCTTTTTAAGCAATTAAATTCAAAACTCAAACTAAAAAGAGTAACATGTAACTTTACCTAACTATTTCAGATCTGAATTACACACATACATAGGAGTTTAGACACTAACACAAACACAAAAACAGCTGTCTTGAAAAACATTTACCAAGTTGAGATTGATACCCTGTCTAGTACCAGATCTCAGAATATAGAAACATTTTCCACCTCTCCATGCCAGTAAAGAGATGTGAAAATGTCCTATTAATGATTAAATACACATATATACACATAAGGCACCAAAACCATAGGCACAGGCTTCATTCAAAAGATGAAATCTGAATTTCCCAGGCCTAGGAAAAAAAGTCTTCTTCTCTTTGTTTTTTCTTAACTAATTGACCAAGAAGCTTCCCAATCAGTAGTCTATTGCCCACCCCCCCCCCACCTCACCAAACCAGGAAGAAGATTTGGGGGGTCCCTTGATTTCTAAAATAAGTTTTTTTTGAGACATAGGTTCCAGTTTTGAAGTTCTAAAAAGGAAGATTTCCCTTCTCCCTCCCCCCTCCCTCTGCAGAGGGTGGGAATGGCAGAGAATGAGAGAGAGCATTTGAAATTACTTGAGTTGTTGACAACAGTACAATTTGGAGTTGTTGCATTTTTCTGAACAATAGCCAACACCATTACAAACTGTCCAATAGCATGTGACATTTTTGCTCTCAACACAGGAACTGCAGTTAGTGTGCACTTCACGGGCTTTCTAGTGCTGGAGCAAGAGTCGTGGTGTGCTTGATTGTAGGTTGGAGAGTGGAATTTGTTGTGGCTTCTGGAGTGGAATTCCAGTCTCTAAAGTTGAGTGCAGGTTTAGGGGTTTGAGTTGCACTTAGTGCTCATAGCGCAGTCAGGCTGGCAGCTGCAGCCAAAAGGAACAATAAGCACATCCCCTGCATCCCGTTCATGGTGCTGGTATGGACTGCTGCTGAAGAAGAAGTTCCATCCACTACAGTGCTGCCTCAGAGATTCCACTTCTTGCTGGCTCCTTAATACTAAATACTTATTTGTTTTTCCTAACTTCTGCTTTCCTTCACACCTCCTTGTTCCAACTTAAAATCAGCCCCTGGTAACAATCAATTACCTAATCCCATTAATAACTGAATATTTGTAAGTTATACATGTAGCCAACTTCTATTTGAAGCATTCTAGCAAGAAAAGAATCTATTACCTCCAAAAGTAAGACTCTAGTTTCTGAGTCAGTTTTTTACCTAAAAAAAAATAATTAGATTGTAATAGATTGTTGTGTGTGGTAGTACTGTAAACTTTCATCACCTGGTGTCCTTGAGCACCAGAGAACTATTTTACTGGTTGATTGGAGAGTACCACAGGAGTGGGAATGGACCAGGGACTGGGGAGGATATTTAAGCATTTGTATTTGGTCTAATAAACAGAAATCTAGGAGATCTTGGGAGAACTTTAAGGAGAACTTGTCATCCTTGTCTTCTTTGTCTTCCTTGTCTCCCTCCCCTTCAATGTTTGCCTGGGTAAGGATAGATTAGCCGCAGAGACCAAAGGACCTAATTTACAAATTACCTCATGATGACCATGGTCTTTGTACTGATGTACCATTTACTGTAGCAGGGAGAGACAATCCAGCAGAAGTGTCAATCTATGAAGCAGCAGGGTACTCTAGTAGTATTAGGAACAAAAAGCTGAGATATTTATTACTTAGAAACTTGTGTCTCAATTTAAGCAAGAGGACCTGGAGATGCATCTGTAGACCTCAGCATGAATGGGCCATAAACATTGGTCAGGGGAATGACCCAGTTTATTCTGTAGGTGGATCTACAAGAAATGAAGAACCTTAGGGGACTCCTCATTCTAAAGCAATTTAGCAGCTCTGATAAAGGAAGGAGGAGACCAAAGATAATTCAGCTCTCTAAGTTCCCAGCAGGATCTGGTTTCAGGGACTCAGGGCTACTTTGAACAAAAAAGATACACAAATCCCCTTGAACCTTGTGACCATACCAGGGCATGAGGAGATAGACTAAAAGGGGCTCTGTAACCAGAAAAAGAGAAGCCAGGTAATGAGATGAGAGGGACAAGTGCACAGCAGTGACATTAAGTGGGATTTATTTCCATCATCTCAAGTTCCCAATTGTACAGAGAGTTCCTTCCCATCCTGCAAATACAGCTATATTTTAAGATACAACTCAGAGGGTTTGCAGAATTGTCTGAGGAATAATGGCTGTGTGTGTTGTCACCTCATAGATTTGCCCTTTCCAAATTTACAAAACAGGAAGGTGACCTACACTCTGAGAGGAAGGCAATAAACCACACATTCAATTAGACTGACACACGTTTAATCACAATTGTCTAATGGTATTTGCGATTTCTTATTTAATCAGGAATGAGACTACCTAGCAATTAATGTGCCTGGAATTGCAGATGACCTCAGCGGCTCTAGGTTGATTTTGAACTAATCTTTCTATTTTATATCCACTTTCAATTTCTGAAGTTAATAAAGGTACTCTAATGAGTTGTGCTAAAATATCAATTTCTTTTCTTACACCCACAAGTTTATCATAGTTTTAAATCAAAATATCTAAGTTAATTTAGGGAAATGGGCTAAAAGCATGAAGTTTTACATTGATGGAGAAACCAACATAGAAGAAGCTCTGGATCTTCTATGCCTCTGCCTCAGCCTCTGACTGAGACCATCTGTTATGTGCTCCCTCTATCCTTCCCCAGTGTCTCAAAACCTATTTATTTTCACCTGTCCTCTCCATCTCAGAAAATGAGGTAACTTGCTTCCTTTGTCAAGGTTAAGTTCACTACTTGCACTCATGATCCCCTTCCTGCTTCCTCCAGGATTTTGCTTCATGTCTTATTTTTCCTCCCTCATTGTTAGTTTGTGTCTACTGATTTGTTCCTTTATACTTATATTCTTAGGTCTTTCACATATAATAACTAAATAAAACAAAAAAAAAACCCACACCTTTTCTCAGTTCTACATTCCCTCATGCTATAAACATCTGGAAATAATCATTTAAAAAATATCCTTGGTTATAAGAGGTTCTTTAGTTTCACACACTTACAGTCTTAGTGGCTCTGGGCAAATCACTGTTTCTGGAGCCCAGTTACCTCAGCTTTGAAATAAATGGGTTGATCTGGATGATGTAAAGTTCCCTTCCAACCTAAATCTAGTTTTCTTGAGAAAAATGATTTTTTCTCCCTCATATTAATAATCAACAATAATCAATAATCTGTTGGTTGTTCAGTCTCTAGGACAATGCTGATAAAGAGATTTAATTGACTCTTCCCTCAGCCTTGTTCAGATCCCACTCAACCTTACAAGGAATTTAATCGAAGATGGGGAAGCCCATCTCCACATGGTTAGGTGACAATAAATTCTTTCATTAGATTGCCCAAGCTTGGGCAATTTAGAAATAAATGGCATCATCAAAGTTGCATTTCCCTAGCCCCTCATTAGAGTAGATCCACCTCTCATATTAATTCATTCTCTCTATTACATTTTAACCAATCAGAATTGATTGCCACCCTCAGGAATCATTCTTTCAAGGGCATATTAACTATGAGCCCACCAACAAAATTCGTCTTTGTCATTTGAGAGTGCCACTGACTTATTTTATTTGTGATGCCAGCATTATTAATAAAATGATCAATTACTCAGAAATTATGACTCTCAAACTTTTAAAACATCATATCCTATAATCCTATGACCTCTAACTTCTAGTAGACATTTATTGATTCCAATTCCTTAGCCTCACTCACTTCTCATTTCCAAAAGATGGAGGTTTTGTTTTTGTACTCTACTGAAATTGCTTTCTCTAAGGTGCCCCATGACTTTTCAATGGTCAAATCCCATGGCTTTTCCTCAGGCCTTATCCTCCCAGTATTTGATACTATTGACCATCTTCTCCTTTTTGATCTTCTCCACTCTTTTGAGTTCCATGAAGATATTTTTCCTAGAAATTTTACTTTTTGATAATTCCTTTATGGTCTTTATTGGCTTATCTACTTTTCGTTTTTAGTTTTTTGCAAGGCAAATGGGGTTAAGTGGCTTGCCCAAGGCCACACAGCTAGGTAATTATTAAGTGTCTGAGACCAGATTTGAACCCGGGTACTCCTGACTCCATGGCCGGTGCTTTATCCATTGTGCCACCTAGCCACCCCGCTTATCTACTTTTCATAATACTTTTCACCCCAACAACTAAAATTTGAAAACCTTCTGAGACCTCTCCTTGCCCTTCTTTCCTTCTTCCTTTATAGTCTCCTCTAGTAACTTCTTTCACTTCTGTGGCTTTTCCTATCAACTTTATGAAGATGGTTTCAAAATCAATATACCTGGCCCTGTGGTTACATGTTACAGTAGAAATTATACCAGATTCTTAGAGTACTTGGGGTTAAAACCTGGCTCTTTTACCTTTAACTGTATCTTCTTGGGCAGATAATCTCTGATTCTTCTCTCTCTCTCTCTCTCTCTCACCTGTTACATCCAATTAGTAATCAGCTATTATTAATTTTACTTTTTCATTTTTTTAATCTAGCCTCTCCACTCTACATACTAGCCACTGTACCTCCAAATCAAATTCTTATAATATGACTCTTATCTAGATAATCATATTGGCCTCCTAACTGGTTTCTCTATCACCAGTTCCTCTTTCTTCTAGCCATTCTTCACACCATTGTCAAAATGAATCTCCTAAACTAGAGGTCTTACCATGTCATTCCTCAACTCAAAAATGTTCACTGACTTCCTATTGATTCTAAGATAAATTACTAATTCCTTAGATTTATATGTAAGACTCTCTATACTCTAGTTGAAGTCAGGAAGAACTGAATTCAAATCCAGCTTTAGAGACTAATATTAGTTGTGTGACCTAGGGCAAGTCACTACAATATCCTTGCCAAGACTACCCCATGGACAGTCCATGGGGTCATGAAGAATTGGACACAACTAAATAACCACAATAATCTAATTCTAATGTACTTTTCTAACTTTATTTCATTTTATTGCTCTCCATTTATGTTATATGCATCAGCCCAGGCATCTTCTGCTGCTACTGTCACTATTCCCATTAGAATTCAAGCTCCTTGAGGACAGGGGTGGTAGTAAGTGTGAAATGTTTTTCCATTCAATCACACATTCTATCTAAGCTGGGGTTACTAACTGTTCTCCTGTCTCAATCTTCCCTTGTCTGCTTCCATGTGTTTTTGCCAGCTGCCTCCTGTGCCAGGAACATATTCTCCTTCTGACTTGTATCACCTCTGACTTCTCATGTCATCTTGCCAAGCTACTCCAGGGAAAAAAGGGAATCTCTTCTTTCTTAATATTTTTAGAGTTAGTTACTCTTAGACCTCTCCTTATCTAGGATCACAGTCAATTATATATGATACTTAGGTGTGCTATTTTTCTCTTATTATATTTTCTTGTTTTTCATCTTTGTATCTTTAATGCCTAGCATATGCCTCACACATTTGAGTGTGTATATCAGCTTGTATGTATATGTGTGTAAGAGTCTGTATGTGTGTATGTGTATGTGAAGCCTCTCAGTGGTGGAAACCTCCAGTGTGTAAACTCCATTCATTGATGTACATCAGCAATTCATCTATAATTGATCAAAAGTTTCTTGAGGGCACTGAGAAATTTAGTAATTTACTCATGATCACACAACTAGTATGTGGCAAAGGAATGGAGGTCTTTCTGACTACAGTACTAGGCTACTATGATTCCATACCTTTCTGCCTTAGAAAGATTAGGTACTTAATAAATGCTGAATTGAACTGAAATAACTAAATTTGCCTTTTTTGGTTCCCATCCATAGTAGTTTCAGAGGTTCTTTCCAGAGCACATGTAAGTACAAACCTCACAGAGGACAGCAGGCTTCAGGGAATCAATCTTTCTTTTTGTACTTTTAGTTCAGCCTGAGAAAGCAAAGATAAAGTACTTCAAGGGAGATAATTTCAAACTTCTTTAATCTAATGCTGCAAATGGCCTCCCTTTCTTTGAAAAATATTATTTAATGCTTGATTTTGGAGATTTAAAACTAGCAAAAATAGAAGAAAATTAAGAGGGCATTTTCCCTTCAAAAAAAGACACCCTCTTCCTTCAAATAAACATTTAAGTATGATTCAGAGATAATATTTTGTCACTCTAAAGAGACTTGATCCAGTGACTTTCTTCCAGATAACCTTCTTTGATTAACATTCAGTACATTCTGATTACCCTTCTTATAAATAGTCCCTCAACAAGTGCATGTTTTATTGGGATTTTGTTGACTCATGTTTATCTTTAGAGTGAGTCTTCAGAATGACTTTGGATGCGAAAAGGTAGAAATACCACCTAGTCAATTCTGGTTTCAGCATCTACTATATGTTAGAGACTAAATTAAGGGTTGAGAATACAAAGAAAGGAAAAAGACAATCCTTGTTCTCAAGGATTTCACAGTCTTTTGGGGAAGACAGCACATATATAACTATTTCCAAGTTATATGAAGATAAATTGGAAGGAATCAGTGGAGGTAAGGCATTATATTTAAGGGGGATGGTCAAAAATGGGAGGCAGCTATAGGCATGGACTGTTTGGGGAACAGTGAAAAGAGTGATATGACTGAAACTAAGGGTTTGTGTAGGGAAGTATATAATTGAAAAAAAAGCAGATTTTGATGAGATTGTGGATTCTCCCAGATGCTAGGTTTTATATCATGTATTTAGAGCTGGAAGTTTGGTCAGTGTCTTCTAGTCCAACTCACCTATTTTACAGAGGAGGAAAATTTTATGGTTGAAGAAAGTCTTTATGTAGCTCTTTAATATTTGTAAAGCACCTTATGAATTTTATCTCATTTTATTCACATAACATTCCTGGGAGACAGATGCTATTATGTTCCTATTTCACAGTTGAGGAAATTGAAGCAAACAGAAGTTAAGTATTTGCCCAGGGTCATAGGACAAGAAAGGGTACATGGAGATGAGTAAGACTCACTCTGGAACCTGGGTTTGAATTCAGAGCTTCCTAACTTCAGGTCTAGTGCTATATCCATTTCTATTGGGTGGTAGTGTTCTACCAACTGGCTGCCTAATTCAGAATGTAAGTGCCTTGCTCAAAATCACACTAGTAATAAGGATAAGAAGTTGGATTTGAACTGAGGTCCACTGATTCCAAAGTCAGTGCCCTTTTCACATACTATATTGTTTTTCCTGACTTTAGACTTTATGCTATGGTTACTAGGGAGCTAGTGAGCAGGAAATGACATGATTAAAATGGTGTTTGAGAAAGATTAGTCTGATAATGTGCAGGATGGATTCTGAAGGCAAGAAGAGCCATTGGGCTGCTTTTATAATAGTTAAGGTATAAATTGATAAGAATGTTAAACTGGGTTGACTTATATAGACAGTTCTTGAAGTTAGAGGAAAAAAGGAAATTGGATGAATTTTGTAATATTTGAATGTAAAATAATGGGGAATTTTTCATAGATAGAATCATTTTTACAGACAAGGCTTTTAAAAGGTAATAGTAGGTTTGGGGCCCTATAAGATATCCTCTCTTGGGGCACCCCTTTCCTCCTCCCTTCTCTCTCTCTCTCTCTCTCTCTCTCTCTCACACACACACACACACACACACACACACAGACATATCAATTCAAGTAGTGCTTTTAGGTCTCATTTGTGTCTTCTATTTCCAGAAGAAATGGGGAACTTAAATATCAACTGTTTTTTTTCTTCTGCAATTTCTAACCCCCATCTCATACATTTAAAAATATTAGTTGCTAGACCAAAGGAAAAGTTCCAAAAGGATTCAAGTCTGAATTAATAGCATATCTGTCTGAAATTTTCAAGATTTGCTGATGGAAACCACTGACTTGTAGTATATGTATGAGTGGATTTTTGATTATGCAGAAAGATAAGTTCTGATTCATTTTCAATGTTGAGTGTGATGAGTCTAACTCTGTGGCCATCTGTTCAAAAGAGAAACATGTTACATATTTTGATTATTTTATTCTGATCTTAGTCAAGTGGCAACTTTCCATATTGTTACATCTTTTTTTGCACATTATTTTTTTTGTTTTTGCAAGGTCATTGGGGTTAAGTGACTTGCCCAAGGTCATACAGCTAGATAATTATTGAGTGTCTGAGGCCAGATCATGTTGTTATATCTTAACCTGAGCATACTCAGAGATAGAAAGTAACTTGGTTTGGACAAATGGATGAGGAGGGAGAAATACCACATAGTTTAAGTACTGGCTTCACATGTAGAAGTGAGCCTCATCCTCAGACCTCCCAACCTTCCTAATTAGAAATGAGATTGCAAATCATCTAAACACACAAAAATAGTGTTCAAGCCTCCTGGGGTTCATTCCACAAATGAATTCAAAGCATGGGAACAGTCAATATCTGCAGAATGAAGCTCATGAACTTGGGATGAACATGAGAGGGCTGAATGTTGGCAAGTAATTACTTCTTGGAATGGTAGAAGGATATTTTGATGAAAGGAAAACATCAGACTCTTCCTCTTTGGAGAAATTGCCAGAATGATACTGTTTGTTTTACTAAACTTCTTTACTGTGCTCAATAACACTATTCTGAAATTTGGCTCTTGGAAAAATTCTCCCTAGAAAAACAAATACTGAGACTTTGAGATGAAGGGTCTTTGTGGCCCTCAGTCATTTTTTGAATCCCAGGAATCAGAGATGAATAATTGGCCCTGGTATATGCAGGTAGGTAATGTGGTATAGAGAAAAGAATGATGGACTAGAAACCAAGAGGCTTGGTTTCTATTCTGAATAAGTTGTGAGATGTATGAGGAAGTCATGACTCCTTAGTGGAAGTAGCATTCCAAGTGGAGTCTGAAGCCTTAGATTTGAACACTGGTTCTTGCCACTTTCTTAACTTAAGCAAATTACTTTATCCTATTTGTGCTTCAGTTTATATATTAAAGAAGGGAATTGAAGTGTGTACAGTGGCTAGATTTTACAAACCTGTAAGACTTGAGTTTGAATGTTGGCTTAGTCTTGTTTCCCAGATAAGACAACTTTCTCAGTCCAAGATTCCTCATTTGTAAATTAAAGGGGGTGAACTAGATGACTTCCACGGTCCCTTCCGATTCTATATCCTGAAGGTCATGTGAAATGAGGAAACCTCTCTGAGTTGTATGTTCTTCAGGGGTTCTTAAGATACTTTCTGGTTCTACAAATCTTTTCTCATTTGGGGATGGGTGGTATCGGGACTTAGGTTGTAGGCATTTTATTTATGAGGGTTTCTGTAAAGCACAAAGAGAATTCTTGCAGACTCTTGTGGGGCTTAATTTAATAAGGTTACACACTTGTCTGGTCAGCTAATCGGGTTGAGGATAACAGCCATTTGATTGATATTTCTTCTCTCTAACTTGCTTATTTTTCATATTGTAAAGGTCCCCAGTCCACTGGCTGCGTGAATTTCTCAGTTATTTAGAAGATGAAAATAGCTCTCACCTGGTTCAGGGTCCACCCACCAAATGGTCTTGCTCACTAGAAATCTGACTGCTGCTACAGCTGTGACCATGTGCAGTAATGACTTCTGTTTGTAAGGAGATAAAAGAATAATCCCCAAATATCTGTGATGCCTGGGAGGTGTCACTGCACACCCAATTGCTTGCTCCTACAGGAATGAGCAGATATGTCAGTTTTGATTAAATGTCACTAGGATTTAGTTTAAGCTGAATTGTTAGAGGGGAAAAGGAACAAGGAAACCAATCTTACGATTAGCTGCTCATACTTAATGAGTCAGGAGAACACCTGTCATTTTAATTGCCTCTTGCAAGCACGGAGGTTGGACCTCAGTGTCTGGCCACTGAGAATATTAAAGGATAGAAACAACCATCCTGATCTTCAGGGAGGAGGAAGAAAGGGGACATGATCATATAACACATCTTTGGCCTGCTAATTGTCAGGAAGTTTAGTCTAAAGTCATAATGACTCCAAAACAGGCAATGGTGACTTTCTTTGAGGGATTTTCATATTTTCACAGTCCATTCTGGGTCAGAGCCTTGTAATGGAATATCATGGGGGAGCTCCATTCTGCTTCCATCATAACTGGTCATAATAGAAGTAGGGAAATGGGAACCATAACTGCCCCAGGAAAGATACTTGCCTAAGGGAGGGATGGAATATACTCCAAAATATCTCTGTAACCTTTTCATGCAATTATGCATAGTGCAGTGTAAAGAGTTATGAGTCAGGTTTGATAGCTTCTTCGGCTTACAATTTGTGATTCTCTTCTTATTGATTCAGATATGGGGTTCGCCATTTTTTAACTTTTAAGCAAGGAGTACAAATAACCCATGGAACAAACAGTTACAACAATATACTTTCAAATACTTTTTAAAGACATTTTCAATTTGAAATGATTGAGGAGGTTAAGACTTTAGGACACTGAAGTGCTTTCACTAAGGAAGAGATTATTTAGGATTAGAAGCAGTACTACTGGTGGTGAGGAAGAAACCAACTTTCTGGGAACTTCCTATTTTTAACTAATCATTCTTGTGTAACCAACCTGAAGGGAAGGAATTTTTCTGGCTTGGCATGAATTTAGGAACAGTCAAGGTTATGACCCTTAAAAGGACAATATTGACCTCTAGAGTGCCTTTCCTTTGCCTTGGAGATTCAATGGGTGAGGTTTTTTTTTTGTTGTTCTTTGTTTCTGTTTTTAATAAATAGCTGGGAAGATGGATAGAGAGAATTTGGTTTTGCAGCTTTCATTGTGGTTGAGAATGTGAGCCCAGAGGCCATGGGAGAAGGAAATTATAGCTGTCCTGGACCAACTCTGCCTGTCAGCACTTTGAGGAGGAATATGGTTGGAGGAGGGGAAAGCTTGCTGAACCTTTTCTTCTGGAAGATTGAGGATAGCAGAGTGCCTCAACTCTTCTTTCCTCATTCTCTCTCCAAGATGGCAGACATTTACTTGAAAGGTTTTTCCTTTGCTCTTTAAGTTTATTCATAATTACTGATTTAATTAGTATTTTAAAACTAGCTTACTCCAGATAAAATATGGTCGATCCTAACTGCCTTAGAGATATGCTTTACATTGTAAATAGGAGTTTGCAAACCAGGGGAACTGTGACTGATCTCAGTGTATATAATAGGAAAAAAATGTTTGCGAATTCACATAAGAACTCAGGGTTCAGGAGCAATAATGGTGAGGGAATAGGGGATTCAACCTGTTATTTTATCGATTTAAGTAATTCCTGAAAGAGTAAACTCCCTCTACCAATGTAGTCAGCATCTTTTCTGCAGCTTATCTTAGAGAATTGCCTAGACTATTATTAGGTTAAGTGAGTTGTCCTGGGAGCAATATAATAGAAAAATGGTATTAATATATTAACTTTTATAAATGACTCAAAGTTCGATTCTCTGCTTTTTGCCCTTAGGAAGAAGTGAACCAATCACTATTCCTGTTTGATAAGATGCTAGGCTAGTTGGTTATGCTTACCTCTCCCGTGTTTTTTCAGTCTGCCACCCCTCCCCCAAACCCACAAAAACCTAACTCCATGCACATATAGAGAAATATCTCTTAAGGAATGAAATTGAGGGCAGTGACAAGAGAATAGAGTATCTGGTGTCAGCTGATAAAGTTCTTATTCCAAGGGTGGGAGGCAGAGGAGGGAAATGATTACCATTCCCTTTACCATCAATCAAACAGACCTCTAATCAAGGGGTAGGCAAACTACTTCTCAAAGGCCAAATCCAGTCCACTGGTCCATTTTAAAATAAAGTTTTCTTATATTCAAAATATGACAACAGGTTGCCCAAATTTGACCTTGGAATAGTTTGTGGGCCCCTGCTCTAAATCCTTATTGTATTTAGTTGCATTTACTACTCAAATTATATTAGAATAAATAGTTGTGACATTTCAATGGTCAATTTTGATTTTTCATTATCAATTATTTGTTTCAGGGCTGAATTGTTTCACTTTTATGATATGCCTTTTCCTCATTATTTTTTCTTATGTCATTTACCAATTGTGATCTTTGCTTGGCCATTTTACTGACCTGACTGTACATATGTCTACATCAATAACACATATTTCCCTATCTGTTAAAACATAATCTAGTTTGTCTTTTGTGATGCTACTTGGTACTCACCGCACCCTGCACCTGTCAAATGCTAAGCTTAATTGCTTCCAGCAGCTGAAGGACTGAAAGAAATGTCATCATCCTCCAAATTTTAGCCACCAAGGGCAAAGTCCCAATCACTTTTAGTAATGACTCTGTGGTCACTTGACTTTCCAGATGAACTTCCAAGATATTTAAACTCTCAGTGTTGGTAAGATGTTGAATCTTACACAAGCCCTTACTAATAGGCAGAATAGATAATTGCCTGTGTAGGGCACTGTGAAAAAGTTCTCTTCTCCTCAAATATCTTCTTTCAGATTGAAGAGAGAAATTAATTTCCCACCATTAAAGATTAATTTATTTGGTTTAAGTTATGTAGCATAGTGGAAGAACATTTAATTTAGCATCTGAGTACCTCCATTCTGATCCTAGTTTTGCCACCTCTGTGGTCTTGGGCAAGTCAATTAGTTGGTTTTATTATATGATTTCTGAGACTTTTTTGCTACCTCTGCTTCTCTGAATCTATGCATTATTTCTAATAATGACAATCCACATATCTATTACTCTTTAAAGCTAATAAAACATTTCACTTACAATAACCCTATAAAGTAATATATGGGTATTACTATATAACATTATATAGGACATGTCATATAAATTATATATGAACTAATGTGTCATATTAAATATGATATATTATTTTATCCTTTTACATTTGGGAAAGTGGAAGCCTAGAGAAGTTAAATAATTTGCAGCCCAGTTATATAGATAGGAAGAACCTGAATTGGGTCTCCAATAAGTCTTGAGCTGGAACATCAACCTACTATTCTCCAGCCCTTACAGTACTCAGAAGGGTCACATGTTAAGTGGTTGACATTCTAGCATGAATTAGTTTATCAGATTTGCCATTAACATCACAAGATTCTGAGTGACTGAGGCAAGTACATATTGAGGGTATCTGTCTTTATTTGTGGAAAATCTGGAGCAAGGGGCAATTTAGTCTGAGCAAGGGGATCACATAAACAGTCCAGGAAAGACCTTGGCCACAGGAGTATACTGGATGCCAATTTTGGGAAGCGGGGCTCAGAGAGGGGGTTTGAGAGGGCAGAAGACAAACCTGGCTGCCTCCAGAGTTATGTAAGGACTAGGGCCAGCTCTACCTGATGATCCTGGATGAGAACTGGAACGATCTCTTCCAAACCTGCTGGAGACAGAGACCAGATCCACAGATGCCTTTGAGTTTGAGGGAAAGGAGTGAGCTCATCCACTGGGAAACTAGAGCCAAAGAATTGGCAGGCAGGGTATTTCATAAACGAATGAGGTTCATATCTCTACCTTCTGGCTCTTGAGTCAAGGATGATTCTGAAAAATAATGGTTTTCCTTCTGTTATGCATTTCTCATTTCTTGTTGATCTGGATATCTGTTTAAAGCCTCTACATTTTAAAGATTCCTGATAAAAATGAATACTTGGTACCATCAACCTCTTCAACTGCTCAGTTCAGTTAGATAAGTATGTATTAAGCACGTACTATGTTTAGGTACTTTGCTAGATGAGGGGGAAAATAAGACACAAATGAAAATAGTTATATCCTTAAGGAACTTAAAACATTTTATTACAGAATGAGTCTACTTTATGGGCATTATTTTATTTGAGCTTTATAATAACTAAGAAAGTTGCCACAGTTAAAATTATGTGCAGCTGATAAGGAAGCAAGATTAGAGAAACTTTGCTTATGATCATAGTGTCATAGTGTCAGAGGTAGAATTTGAACCCAATCTTCCTGGGTTCAGCATTCTATCCACTATCATGCTGCCTTATATATTGTTCCTGAGCACACTGTCCTCTTTCTCCCAAGGAGAAAGATTTAGACTGATGATGATGATGATGATGTTTGTCCTTCATTCTTTTTTTTTTAGGTTTTTTTTTTTGCAAGGCAAATGGGGTTAAGTGGCTTGCCCAAGGCCACACAGCTAGGTAATTATTGTCTGAGACCAGATTTGAACCCAGGTACTCCTGACTCCAAGGCCGGTGCCTTATCCACTACACCACCTAGCCGCCCCTGTCCTTCATTCTTGAAGAGTACCATGACATTAGGGAAGTGGTACCATGACATGGATTTGATTGGGGGGGGCGTGCTAAGTTACTAGCCTCACTTTCTCCTCAGGAGTCATCTGGGTCTAATGGCTAGATATGAATCAGGGTGACTGAAGTTGGGCCTAGATGTGAGGCAATCAGGGTTAAGTGACTTGCCCAAGGTCACACAGCTAGTAAGTGGCAAGTCTCTTAGGGTGGATTTGAGCTTAGGTTCTCTTGATTCTAGGGCTGGTACTCTAACCATATTTCAGATTTAGACTGAAATGCAAATCAAAAGCAGCAGCTTTGCTGTTTTTCTTGACTTAAATTTACCACACCAGCCCTTTATAAAATTGTGGAATTGGAATAGTGTGTTTGATGCCTTTCACCCCATATCCTCTTTCTTCTTTGTGATTCCCTCCTTGACCCTTGAGCACTCATGTTCTCTTTCCTTATGCTCTCTCTTTCCATCAAAATTTGCTTTCAAGAAAGAGTCTGAAATTCACCCATATACCTATATTGCTATAAATGACTCATAACAGATCATCAAAGTATCACTAAGAGGGTGTGCATTGGAATAGATCAATAACTAATAAAAGAACATAAAGACATAATGAAATATAGAAATCAGGCATTAGCAGCATGTGGGAAGAAGTGTGTGTTTGGGGGAGGATGATTTCTGGGACTCCTGAACTCATACCTGGTAGGCAATTGTCTTCTCCAATAACACTTGGCTCATTTATTGAATTACCAAGCTTCTTTTCCAATTACTTTATGCAGTGACTGAACAGAGTAGAATATGAATGTCAGATAGGAAATATTCCTTGCTGCCAAATCAGCCTCCATGAAAGGGAGCAAAGCTACAGAAGGCTTCAGGAGACAGCTTGCACAAGGCAAAATGAGAGAGCTAGAGATGGGAAGTAGCATCCTATTTGGATGGACGCTGACTTCCAGACCTTCTGCTGGAGAATGGTCTGCTGTCTAATTGACCTGGTTTTGGCTTTCCTACCCCAAAGGAAGATTTCATGGGACTAGAAGGAACTAACCATTGTGACTTTCATTGATTAGATTTTCCCATCAATAGTTATGACTCAGGACAGGTAACCTTGTGTAATGGGTAGTAATTCAGGGGGAACTGTGTTCAAGAATGTTATCTGATCTCATGACCCTGAGCAAGTGACTAGACATTTTCTAAGACTATAAATTGTCCAGTAATTGCTGATCTTCATTAGTAGAGGAAGTTTCTTAGTTTACTATGGGTGGGTTTGGAAAAAAAACCCCAAAATATAATAACATAAAAAATCCAAAACTTATGTCCCTGAGGAATGCAATAAAAATATTTAAGGGTTCACTAGGGTGCAAGGGACTCTGCTAAACCTTGGGGACACAAATAGACAATTCTGATCTGAAGAAGTTCACATTTTAATAGGGGAGATAATGTATATAGGAGGCTTCAATTACAGGTCAGATGTAAAGGTCCATTGGTCCTTAGGATGCAATAATGAAACATATAGTAATGATTCCTTATTTCCATTTCATTGATAAAGCCATGTCCATTTCTGGTGTTGAACCATTTGTGGTAAAACTTTCTTTCTTCATTATCTGTGATTGCTGAAGAAGCACAGCCTGCAGCATTTGCTAAATAGGTTGCATCTCCACAAGGAATGTTCCTCTCAATTATGTCAGTGGAAGCCAGGTTGGAAATAGGGCAAATAAATTGGATTGGATCCATAATTCTTGGGATCCTTGGACTTTGGGTCCTGGGCTCTTTCTCTGGGGTCCAAAGGTGATAGTGGTCAAGGTGATGATTTTTAACTTCCCTGGAACATTTCACCTCTTGTCTCATTCCTAGGCAGTCTTGCTGCTTTAAGCTACTTTGGCTTACCTTTGCATTGGTGGGAACTGGTTACCAATTGTCATTGGTGGTTTTGATAATGAACCCTTTCTCCACAGGATTGTCTTATGCTGGGATTGTTCTGTTTTGCAAAAACTTAGACCATTGACCCAATTAACTTTGAACCAATGTGAAGAACCCTCACCTCTGGCCATTCGAGGTCATTAGAGTTGAACAAAGTAGAATACACCAGGCTTTATTTAAATGGAATTTAATTTTATTGCCTCTCTGCCTTTCAAATTCAGAAGAATAAAAGTGCTTAAATTCTAAAAAATCTAAAATACTTTTAAATGCAATCCTTGTTTTGTTAATTTGGTCTTCAATTTATTTTCTCAGTGATTAAAAAAACACAAATCAAAGCTTAAGTCAATGGTAAACTTGCATTTGCATTACAAATGAAAGACTGCTGAAACAATTGGTTTTCTTTTGCTACCTTGTAAAAAATTAGTTTTTACTATGAATTTAATAATAGTCAACAAGTACAAATATTTCCATATACAAAGAATAAGGAAAGGATTATATAAGAAACTGTGAACTTCTGTTTTTTAAAGTATTTATTACATTTAGCAAGGTAGTAACCAAATTGCTCCATTTGTTTATGCTCCTTTCTGTACTTTTTGGTTTTTTCCTGTGCATTTAAAAATGTTTTATTGATGCCTTTTAAAATTTTTTAGCATAACTCACTAACTCTACTCCCTCCTGTGCCCCCTTTATAATAAATATGTATAGTTAAGTAAAACAGAGTACATACAATGGTCATGTCTAAGTTGCATATTTTATACTATACCTCTAATCCATTCTCTTTCTACGCTCAGTCCTCTGAAGTCATAATTGGTCATCTCTTTGATAGAATTCTGACCACTTTCAAAGTTTTTGCCTTTGCCTTTTTGGAGTCATGGTGTAAATGTTCACCTGACTCTGCTCATTTCACAATGCATTTGATCATGTTTTTCTGAAATGGTCCTATTTGCTATTTCTTTTAGTGCAATAATAATCCATTCTATTCATGTACCACAATTTGTCCTGGGACTTTTCCTTTTATCCTTAATCTCATTTAGACATATATCTAATAGTAGTATTGTTGGGTCAATAGCTAGTTATGAACAGTTTAGTGACTTTTGAAGTTTAATCCCAAATTGTTTCCCATAGAAATTGGACTAATTCACGGCTCTGACAGTGGTGTGACCATTTCTATCCTCTCCCATTACTTCTGACAATTAATTATTTCCTCCTTTGTTGTCATCTTAGCTAGTTTTATAAATGGAATCTTAGAGGCAGTGAGGGGAAATTTAAGAGTTGTTTTACAGGTCAGATGGAAAGGTCCATTTAGAAATTTGAAATGGGTTATTGATATATTGCATTTTTATATAACTACTTATTCGCATAATACATATAATTATCTGTTAGAAAATGATTCTTATTCTTATACATTGAACAAAATCTTTATGTATCATATATTATATCTTCATCAGAAAAAAGTTGCTGCAAGATCTCGCCAAAATTTTCTTCTTTATTAAAGCATTCATTTTGTTTTTGCAGAAGTATTTATAATTTTACTTAATTGAATTGGTCCATTTATTTTCTATAGTTACCTTTATCTATTTCATAAAGAATTCTTCCCCTAGCTATAAAGTGCCTTTCCTCTTTTATTCTCTAATTTTTTATGATAGGATCCTTTAAATTTTGGTTTTATATCCTTTGGGAGTTTATTGTTGAATATGGCACAAGATGCTGGTCTAAGCCTAAATATCACCAATTGTTTTCCAGTTTTCCTAGGGAATTTTTGTTAAATAGGGAATCCTTATTCCAGGAGTTGGTACCATTTGGTCTGTCAAACTCTATGCTACTATACTCAGTTGCTTTTCAGATCTGTTACCTAATCTAGTCCATTAATCAACCTCTTTATGGTTTAATAGAAAGCTTGTTTTGAAAATTACTACTTTATGGTATGGTTTGAAATTTGTTATTGTTAGATCCATTTCATTTCTATTTTTTCATTATTTCCTTTGAAATTGCTGATTTTTTTTAACTCTTCCAGATATAGTTAGTTATTATCTAATTCAATAAAATACCTAGGGAGCTTGATTAGCATGACATTAAATTTGTAAATAAATTTAGTTAGTACCATTATTTTTAGAAGATATTTTATAATTATATAGTCCAACTGTAAACAACTGATATTGCACTAATTATCCTTAGTTCTGTAGAGTTTTATAAATATATTTATATATATATATATATATATATATATATATATATATTTTAAGTGCATGTTGTTAGGTGGATTCCCAGATATTTTATATATTTTGTACTTATTTTGAACTGAACTTTTTCTACTCCTATTAGGTTTTGTAAGTAAAATTCATAAAAGTTAATGATTTCTATGAAGTTTATTTTATATATTGCTACTTGTTTGAAATTGTTAAATTAATTATTTATTTGACTTTTTAAGATCCTATAAGCAAATCATCATATTATCTGCATATAGCAATAATTTCACTTCTTCCTTGGTTATTTTTTCCTTCTTGTTTCATTTCCATAGCTAGTATTTTTAGGATTATATTAAATAATAGTGTTGACAATAAACATTCTTGCTTTAGCCCATATCTTATTGAAATAACTTCTAGTATTTCTATATTACAGATAATGTCAGTTCTTGGTTTTAGATCGATATTGTTTACAATTTAAGGAAAAGTACATAGTTATTCCTGGATTTGTAATGTTTTAACTTTGCCTAACTTGTAAAAAGTTGCAACTATGTTCTTCTCAATATACTAGGTACAAGTATTGACTTCTTCATTTTTGTACAAATATTGTCTAAAAATATAAAGGATGAAAGAGATCATGAAAAAGGTAAAAAACACACATATATACAAAAGTATTTCTAGTGGCTCTTTTTATAGTGACAAAAATTTAGAAATTGAGGGACCATCAACTGGAGAATGGTTGAAAAAATTGTGGTAGATGAATGTGATGGAACCCTGTTGCTGGGATGGGACTTAAAAATAACCTGGAAAGACTTGCATGACTGGATGCTGAGTGAAGTGAGCAGAATCAGAAGAACATTATACACACTAATAGCAACATTACATGATGATCAACTATGATGGAATTATTTCAGTAGCACAATAATCAAAGTGAATTCTAAAAGATTTGTAAGGCAAAATACCATCCATATCCAGAGAAGGATCTGTAGAGTTTAAATGCAGACCAAAGCTTACTATCTTCAATTTTTAAAAGTTGTCCTTAGATATTGGTTTTTTCTTTTTTGATTTGATTCTTCTTTCACAACATGATTAATGTGGATCTATGTTCAGCATGGTTATACATGTATAGCCTATATTAGATTGTGTTCTGTCAGGGGCAGGAGGGAGGGAAGGAACAAAATATGAAGCTCAAAACATTGCAAAAATGATTGTTGAAAACTACTGTTGCATGTGATCGGAAAAATAAATAAAATATATATTTTTTAAAAAGTAAAACAAAATTTAAGGAATGGATGAATATCTCAATGAATGAGATGCTTTATTTTGATGTCTTTATCAGATTAAATCATAGAATCACAATGGGCATGATTTGTGAACAAGATTATCTGTACTACGCAATACCAAAACTAGTACTTCTGTCTAGAACAAACAAAGCTAATCTGGCATTCTGGAGCTTTAAGTAGCAGAGAAAATCCATCAGTTCCTGGAATCCAAGAGAGTAGGGCCTGGTGGTAGAAGATTTAAGCATGGGAGTTGGAAATTCCAGTTCAATAAAAGCACCCAATAATGAACCTATATTGTATATATTCAAGAAAATTGCTTTAGACATTGCTAGAAACAAAACATGCTTAGCATGTGTATAGTGCTGCTGAAAAGGAATGTTAGATAGCTTTCCTAAGGTCTCAGAGAGAGTCTGTCAGCCTAGGCACATAGATGTCAAAATGTTAAGAAATTGCATAATTAGTTTTACAATAATGACATCTCTCTTTGTGAAGTAGTAGATTTTTGGAGCACTTACGGTGCCTGACAGATGTTACTTTTTTACACTTTTTTTCCAGGGTTCAGACTGAATGTTCATATGGGAATTGTGATAGATGACATTTGAGGTCCCTTCCAACGATAAGACTTCAATTCTGTGCCTGTATAATATATGCCAATATGTTAAGGTTGATCTATGGATAGGATAGTGCTGCAAAAGACCATTGGGGGGTAGTTGAGAGCCAGGAACAGGTAATGGACAGTTAATAAGGACCCTAAGATGGCACCATCAAGAAAAGGACAGTTGGTGGGAACCACAGAGTAACACAGATACAGAATTCAGAAAACAAGAACCAGATCAACTACTATTTGAGAAAGGATAGGGAGGGAAGAACAATGTGGGCAAGAAAAGGACTGGGCTGGTTAATTGGAACACATAAATATCTAGGCTGAGTTTGTTAGGAACCAGAATATTGGGAAGGGGAGATGGTGCACAAAGGTCAAAAACCAAAATCAGGGTTGAGTTTAGGGTGCAAGTCAAGATCTGAAACCCATTTGATTCAGGTCAGTTTTTCAGTAGCAGCCAAATATATTTTTGTATTCCTCTCTTTAAAAAAGAAACCAAAAAAAACCCTCCTATTTATCTATTTATTTTTCTATTTATTAGATTGTTTATATTCATCTCTTTTTTGAAGGCATAGGGATGTACTTCATGTTTATATAATTGGTCATTGAATATGTCGTCAGGAATAAAAGGGGTCTTTGACCCAGGGACTGTTGACTTCTGATTCTGAGGAAGAGGATGACACATGTGATATTCTCATAACATCACAAAATTCATCAAGGATGATCTGGGGTTGGGTAAGTGTTATGAGGAGAAAGAGGAGAAAAGGAAGTGAGATAGAAGGAGAAAACACAGATCTGATAGATTTTGCTCAAATGTAAACCCAAGAGATAGTCAAATGATCAACAGGCATTGTGCAACCAACACCACTAAGTAGGATAGAGAACATATCTACATTTTGAAATTCATAAGACAACTAGAGAGAATTATAAACAAGAAAATATCTAAGTATAAAACTATCCACAGTATAAAATCAAAGTAGAGTAATGTTTATGAAAAGCATTTATTAAGTGGTGAGCATTAGTTTTGGTGGTGGGGATAAAAAATAAAATTCAAAGTTATTCCTGTCCTCCCTGTTAAAAGCTTACATTTGTTGGAGGTAAATCCTACATTTACTGCTCAGAAAACACAAACTATATATACAATTAATAAATAAATAGGTCACTGGATTATTAGGAATATTTGGTTTCAAATCCTTTCTGAGACACTAACTATGTAAGTTTGATCAAGTCACTTAATCTTGCTGTGCCTTGGTTTCCTTATTTATAAAATGAGGAGGCTAAACTATAACTTCTAGATTCTTTCCAACACTAAATCTATGATCCTAAAATTCTACAAATTCTTTTTAATTGGTGGTGGTGAGGACTCACAGATGGAGGAATCAAGAAAGGAATCTTGAAGAAGGTATCAGTGGAACACACCTAGATTATTATATGTAGCTGGTTGAGCAGTCCATTCAATTGGTCCATCAGTGCATTTATCTTGGACAGGGCCTAATGATGGTCAGTGAGCTGGGCTTAGAATGGACTTGAAGCAGGAAAGAATGCTGAATTTGCCTTTAGGAAAAAATAAATTTTCAATGATTCAAAGCTGCTCTCTCACACAAAGGCCTGTCTTTTTCTCATTAATATTTTTGTGGTGGCAATAATTCTGCAAATTGTGGATCATTTTTTCCTCTGAAGAATAAAAGCTGAAGGTTGTCCAAAGGAAAACAAAAAGATACATGGCAAGTACATGCACATTTGAGCATTTTCCTGAAGATGAAAGGCATAATTAAATACATGTTTAACCAGAGAAGCTGATACAGCAAGGATTAAGGGTGACAAATAGACATTCCAACTACTATGCTGGTACTCTCATACTATAAAAGAACCATAGGGCTGGGGACCTGCATAGGATAAGAAGTCATAAGTAGATTGTAATCAGCACTGATCATAACAACATCAATGAGATCATGGATTCATAAAAGGATAGAACCAAGTTATAGATAATATATTACAGGGTTATAATTCTTTAAGTTTTTAGAAAAGAAAGCTCAATAGGCTAAAGAATGTGGGGGAAGCTTCATGGAGGAGGTTGGACTTGACTGGATCTTGTAAGTTGGACTAGGGAGAGAGAGTATAGTGAAAAGAAAATTGGACTGTTTTCAGTTTATTTTGATATGAGTTGTGAGTATCATTTACTTGCTGGGTGACCCCAGCAAGTCACTTAACCTCTCCGGGTTTCTTAGCTGCAAAATGAAGGTAACAACAATGATATGAGCTTTTTTTGGTAATTAATTATTTTATTTTAAACCTAAATACAAAATGAGAAATGAAAACCCCCAAAACATTGTCATGTACACAGCAGACCATAAGAGAAGGTTCAATATAAAACAATAAATTTCCATTTCAAAAGAACCTAATATAATAAATATCACACATTGTTTTTAGACAATGAATTCTTAATGTACACTTATAAGATGAAGGTGATTCTTACAAATATCTTGGTTACTTCAAAGTAAAGCATGCAGAATGATCAAGGGAAAGAGAAAGAGCCTTAATGGCATCCTGAAATCAAAGTTGAATGGGAAGAGTACTTAAAGTAATTAGTACTTGTGCAAAAACAATCTTGTAGTTATATACCTTAGGAATTCTGAGCTAGACCATAAGAGAATTAGAAAGTATTCTAACAAAGATTTCCTTTAGGTTATAATAGTAATAAAATTAATTAAATCAAAATTAATAAAATATTAATAAAACACCTGATCTAATGCCCTAAAGCTGTTGTAGAAAGAGATACATGTCCTCAGCAAAAATGAGGAGGAAAATTGTTAGACACTTTTGGGGCAGCTGATAAACAGGTCAAAAATATACAGAAATATTTTTGGAAAGAGAATGTCTTCCTTTACCAAGCAGTAGTAAATGATGATGATGATGATGATGATGATGATAATTATTATTATGTATCTAAATTAGCATTATATAGCATTTATATAGTGCTACTACAAGCCACACAATAAGCTAAGCACTTTACAAATATTTTATTTCATCTACATATCAACCTTGGGAGGTAGGTGCTGTTATTATCTTCATTTTACATGTGAGGAAACTGAGAAAAACAGAGGTTCTTGCCCCAGAGTCATGTATCAGACTGAATTTGAACCTGACTCAGGTCTTGCACTCAGACTGATGCCCTTCCTTAACACCCTGTACATTGTGCCATCTAGCTACCTCAAGGATTGGATTTCTTATATGTAAATGAAATGAGTTCATCTTAAAGAATTTATCTACCAAGAGAACAAGGAAGTGTTAGTCTTATACACACGCTTCTTCCCATGGAGTCATATCCCCACCTTTGTCACATATTAATTGGGCACAGATGTGGCAGCCTTTTCACCATTTCTTAACTCCATCATTTCATCCACAGGCTTGAACCTCAGCTCTTTGCTATTACTATGGCTGTTTCCCATGTGGCATCTATGAACTAGACCTGTGAACTAGACCAGAAAAGATTTAGAAAGTATCCTAACAGATTTCCATTAGGTTATAATACTAATAAAATTAATTAAATAAAAATTATTAAAATATTAATAAAACACATGGTCCAACACCCTAAGATCAATAACTAAGATCAAATAATGGAATCAAATGAAACACCTGCATTATTGTTCAGTCATGTCTAACTCTTCATGTCCCCATTTGGGTTTTTTTTGGAAAAGATATTGGAGTTTTATCATTTCCTTCTCCAGGTCATTTTATAAATGAGAAAACTGAGACAAACAGAGTTAAGTGACTTTCTCAGCTAGTAAGTGTCTGAGGTAAGCTTTGAACTCAGGTTCTCCTGATTCCAGGGTAGGGCTATCACATCAGCAAAAACTCTGCCAACAAAAGAAACATAAACAAACGACTATGATGAATATTTGGTTTTGTTTGTGAAAATGGAGGGTCTTGCAGTGGCAATTTAGGACCAGTCATTACCAACAGAAATTACAGACAAGACAGGTATGAGGGGCAGAGAAGAGACTGAGCTGATTGGGGAAACAGTTACATATGGAAAAATCACAGCTCAGCCCCCTGGTCTGAGGGCGACAGCTAACTGTCTGCAAACCGACAGTTTTTAGGGATAGAGGTCTCTTGTCTTCTAGGAGCTAGGAAGCAATGACAATTAGTGAATCTGCATTAGCCAGCTTTTCTCAGTTATTCTGTATCAAGCAGGCTTGAAAAGAACAATACAGTAGCTAACAGAGAAGTAAAGGCCACTGTTTCCTACACCTCAAGTGGAAACTGTGGTTTGCAGAAGTGGATTAACATTTTGAGCTCGTTCAGGCAATTAAGCTGAAACACCTGGTTTTTCAGTTGCTCTCATTTTCTGTGCTGAAGGGTTCTTGAAATTCCCATGCTTGGTGGATCACTCTGATGGCTGGTCACCAGCTGTCATGCTGGCAACATGCCTAGCAATTGATTGCAATTTCCTACAGGCATTTTGGCAAAGACCCCAGCAGAAGCGGGGAGCAGGTGACCTCTGACACCTTTGATTCCACATGGGGAACAGCCACAGCAAGAGCAAGGAGCTGAGGTTCAAGCCTGTGGATGAAATGATGGAGTTAAGAAATGGTGAAGAGGCTATTTGTAGAGACCCTCTGGGCTGCCACATCTGTGCCCAATTAATCTGTGCCAAAGGTGGGGGGATGACTCCATGGGAAGAAGGGTGTGTATGAGACTAACACTTCCTTGTTCTCTTAGTAGACAGGATGGTGGAGCAGAAACGCCTTGGAATCAGGAATGTTTGGGTTCAGATCCAGCCACTAGATGTGTGACCTTAGGTAAGTCACTTAACCCTTCATTTTCCTCTATAAAGGTAATATCTGTAGTCCTTACCTCATAAAGTTTGTATGAAAGTCAAGTGAGATAATGTATTTAAAGTGCTATATGAATGTAAATTATTTTATTGTATTTGAGTAGTCTCTGTTCCAAAACTCACTTATAATCAACATACAATGTCTTATTTGATCTTCCAACAAGGCCAATAGGGTGAATTTATCATTTCATTTTGTAACATTTATATATATGTATGTATGTATAAAAAACATAAATATAGGAGATAGAGTATTGCACTTGGAATTAGAGCACCTGATCTCAAATTCTGCCTTAGACCATTTAGAAACTGATCCTGAGTAAGTCTCTTAATTTTTGTTGTTCTCAGTTTCCTCCATTGTAAAATGAGGATAATGGTAGCACCTGCCCCCTCCCAGGAGTGTTATAAGAATAAATGATTCAATAGCTGTTATAAAGTACTTTGAAAAGCTCAAAGTTCAATATATTAACTGTTAATGTTATTGTAATATTATTGTTGTTCAGTCATTTCAGTTTCACCTGACTCTTCTTGACCTAATTTGGGAATTTTCTTGTCAAAGATATTGGAGGGGCTTGCCATTTTCTTCTCCAGCTCATTTTATAAAAGAGGTAACTGAGGCAAGCAGGGTTAAGGGCTTTGTCCGGTCCTATAGCTAATAAGTATCTGAGGGCTGTTTGAATTCAGGAAGAGTCTTCCTGACTGCAGCTTTGGCACCCTGTGCCACCTAGCTGCCCTACGTAACTATTATATAATAACAATTACAACATTATTACTATTCTGGCTTATTACTTTTGCTGTTTCAGCAATGAACATTTATTGAGTAACTAATAATTAGAATATAATATTATTAAATATTATGTTATAGTTATAAATAATTATATAATAGCATCTTAATTATTATTATTATTATTAGAATATTATTATGATTACAGATAAAGAAATTCAGACTCTGATAAATCAGCTATTGTGGTACAGCTTAGTTAACATCAGAGCCAGGACTAAGCTGTCAGATGCTTCAAAAGATGAATCCTATATATTTTAAAGAAAATTGGCTAAATGGAATCCAAACTAAAATGAGACATTTGAAGATTAAAGATAAGCCATTTAAAGACCATTTAAAAGGAATTCTGGGTTATAAAGTCATAGAATTTTAGGGCAACAGATTAATCATTTTACATTCTCTTATTTTCTTTCAATTAGAGTCTATATTTGTCCCCTAAATTCTGTGCTGGGTGCCCTGTTGGTCTTTTGTGGGTCATCACATTCAATGCTGTCTCCTCCTTAATCCCTCCCTTCAGATTTCCAGTATGGTGACTGGTATACTACATTTTATCTTACTTCTCTAGTCCTACCCACATTCTACCCTGTGTTCTACTTCTTCTCTGACATTATGCCAGCATGTTCTCCTCAATTCACTTCAGTCCAAGCATTTATTAAACACAATATTACACTTATTTTGAGGGAATAAAAAGATAAAAATGGAAGAATTCCTGTCTTCAAAGACTTTACTGTCTTTGGGAGGAGCGTTATTATATTTGTTCAAATAGGTATGATGCAAAGCATAGAGTAATGATGGTGAAGATGACTTCTAGATAATGTTCTCTAGGAGAATTTGAAGAGGGAGAAAAAAACTCTTAGCTCTTCTCTCAGGCCCTTGTGTTTCCTCCCTCCCACCTCAACTTCAAAGCTCGACTCTCTGCCTTTCAGAAAGAATAGCTGAGCTGCTAAACTAACTCCAGTGATCATGGAAGAAGAGGAGACCTGTCAGAGATATCTTCTAACAGTGACCTTAATGGGGCTGGGGAGTGGAATTTATGGTTCCTTAGGTGGATAAGGGCTCTAGGCAAAGCTAGTGGGAGGTACCTTAAGAGTGGCCTTTTCAGTGGCTCTAATGGAGTGATGATGAGATTTATGCCCACTTAGGAGGACTGGAACTCCAGGCAAGGCTAGTGAGGAGATACCTTAAGAGTGGCCTTTTCAGTGGTTCTAATGGAGGGGGTGGTGAGATAAATGACCACTTAGGAGGCCAGGGGCTCCAGGCAAGGATAGTGGGCTTTTCAGTGGCCCTTCAATGATATTTCCAAAACCTGAAAGTCTTTGCATGCTGCAATCCTGTTCTGTAGATTTTCGTTTTGCTCTCTCTGGCCCTGCTCAGACCTTTTCAAAATGGATCAAAGTCATTCATGCAGCAATACATTTTAATATTGGGTTAGTAGTGAGTGAAGGCCCCTGGAGCTCCTGAAACCTGCCACTGTTAGAAAAGAGGTTAGAGGCCTGCGCCCTCAGGGAGCAAGGCTAGATGCTAGCTTATTACTTTTCCTATTTTCAGCCAGTCATGCGTCAGTCAGCCAGCATTTATTAAGTGTCTATCCAGGATGTTAAAGCTCTGTTCTGGGGAGTATGCTGAAGAATGGGGTAGGAGGTCAGAGAAACTTGGTCTCAGTATTCAAGGAGCTGATGTAGTCTGGTCAGAAATACAATAGACTTTAGTATAAGAGAACCAGGGTTTGCAATCCAGTTAATTGCAGTTTGTGTGACTATAGGCAGGACTATAATAATAAATAATAATAAACAGTAATCTAAGCCTCAGTTTTCCCACCTGAATAGATAGATAGTGTCATTTGTATAAACACATGGTGTTAGAGGATAAAGGAGTCAGGGTGTACTGGAGTCAGGGGAATTTGGATTCAAATTCTGCCTCTGATACATATTAACTATATGAGTCTGGGTAAATTATTTACATTTTCAAACCCTTAAAACAAATAATCCATCTGTCATCTACCTCATTGGATTGTTGTCAGTAATGTATTCCTTTAACTATAAAACATTTTAACTATTGCAACTATTAGCATTATTTGCAATAAAAACAGAATTAATAATAATACTTATATTATTGATAGCAATAATAATAATAACTTAATAATCAGATTTGTAGGATTTATAGGAACTCCTTAGCTTTCAATATCAATACAGATTGGCACCTGCTCTGAAACTTAGAGGGAGCTGTTTGGGGACACTGAAAGATTGTAGTTTGCTTAGGGTCTTGAAGCCAGTATGTGCCACAGGTAGGATTTGAACTCAGGTCTTTCTAACTTGGTTTCTTCTCTATACATTACATCATGCTACCTCTCATTAAAAAATTAATTATTATATAAAATAATACCATCTATTTTTCTAATATTTTATTTTTCCCCATTTATATGTAAAAACAATTGTAATATATTTTTAAAATGTTGTATTTCAAATTCTTTCCCATCCTGCTTCCCCTACCCCATCATTGAGAAGGCAAGGAATTTGTAGGTTTTATATGTATAGTCAAGCAAAACATAGTTCTGCATTAGTAATGTAATATAATCTAAATTAGAAACTAAAAGACACATGAAAAATATAAAGAATGCCCTCAAAATAACCTGTACTAAATACAAATTAATGTATTACAACAATGCAAATTCTGTAAATATAGATGATGTGAGAATAAATATAGAAAAAGGGAGGTGGATGAAGTTAATCACTGAAGTCTTCTTGGGGACAATCAGTCCAAAGATGTTTTAATGCTCATATTAAAGGAGTCTAAGGCCATTGAATAGTGGAAAAGAGGGAGGAATGCATTACAGAGGGGGGGCAATGGCATGTGGGAAGTCCTACTCTATGGAGCAGATGGTACGCAGGTTTACTTGGCTAGAGTAAGTAGTTAGCTCTGAGAAGTGATAAGAAATGAGGTTGGTGATAATGCTGAAGGACAAAGATGGGCACTCATTGGTGGACCTTGATGACCATGATTGGCAATTAGGAACCCCTGGAGATTCTCCAGCAAATGCATGTCATTATTACACTATTGATTGAAGATTTTTTTCTGGCTGCTTTGTTTAAATTGCTACCATCTCAGGGCTGGCTGCAGCAATGAAGGAGAAAAGAATGCAGGTAGGAAGAGTTATTAGTTTGGAATTAAAAGGCTTTTATGCCTGTCTAAGCTGATGGAGAGTTATAGCCCAGAGTTGTGGAAGTATGAATATGAGACAGGTTGGAAATGAGAAACATTTCAGAGCAAGAATTGGCAGGATTGTGGGGGTGAGAAGCACTGATTTTTAACCCTTCATTGACTGATAGTGATCAGTCAACAAGTATTTATTTATCACCTACTCTATGCCACACTCTAAGTCCAGCATTCACAACACAAGATATAAGAGAGAAATAATTTCTCAAAGAGCTTAAGGTCTATAGAAATGCATAGTGAGGCTAGAAAGATAGGTTATACCCATACTGGAAAGGACAGAAGAGTTTATATTTCAGGTATGCTTTCCTAGTACTTTTTGCTAGATTTCAGAAGATCAGTGAACTTTTTTTTTTAGTTTTTAATTTTGGTAACTAGTTTTCAATCTAATTGAATTTCTTTATAATCTTATGTATTTTGTGATTATTTTCATTTTTTGGGAGACAATTGGAGCTAAGTGACTTGCCCAGGTCACATATCTAGTAAGTTTTTGGATTTGAACTCAGGTCTTCTTGACTCCAAGGACCTCTCCACTGTGCCATCTAGCTGCTCCTGTAATCCTATGCACTTTAAACATTTAAAAACATTATTCTAGGGGAACATCCTTAGGTTTCTCCAGATTGCCAAAATGGCCTATGACACAAAAATGACTAATAATTCTTGCTATATTTGATCATAGAGGTTTCAGAGAGCTATTGTGTTGACTGAACAGGGAAATAACATGGTCAGATCTGCACTTTGGGCAAAATCATTTTTGAAGATATGTGGAGTATAAATTGGCCTGGGGCAGGGTAAGATTTGAGATTGGAGACCAATTAAGAAGCTACTGAGATAGACCAGGAGATAAATGTTGAGGGCCTGAACTAGGGTGGTGGTTGAGATGAATGTGTTGTTGTATGTCATTGTTCTTTTTGTTTTGTTTTGCAAGGCAATGGGGTTAAGTGACTTGCCCAAGGTCACACAGCTAGGTCAATATTAAGTGTATGAGGTCTGATTTGAACTCAGGTCCTGACTCCAGGAGGAGTCTGTTCACTGCACCACCTAGCTGCCCCTGTCCATTCTTGAAAAGGACCATGGCATCATGGATCAAGAATGAAAGAGATGCTTTCATAACATGACTAAAACTTATACCAGATTGTTCACTGTCACGAGGAGGGGGAAGGGAAGGCAAGGTGGTAGAAAAATATGGAACTCAAAATCTTGTAACAGATGAATCTTGAAAACTATCCTAGCATGTAATTGGGGAAAAATAAAAAAATAAAAAGGTAGATCATAATGTTGGTAGCATTCAGGAAGTTAAGATTTTTGTCCTTGTAAATAGTTGAGGAATTTTAAAATTAAGAAGTAGCTTGCATTGTAAGGGGAAAAAAAAAAGAATCAAAGAGATGGCTATTAGAGATGTTGTGAAGATATAAATGACAATGTTTGTCAATTGACTGAATATAAAGGGTGAATGAAAATGAGGAGCCAAGGCCCTCCCTTCAACATTGTAAACCTTGGTGACTGAGAAAATGTTGGCAGAAATAAGCAAGATTGGTGAATGGGGGTGAAAGTGTAGATTAGAAGAAATTATTTTAAAGAAATGATGTCAAAGAAGTTTCTAGAAGCAGCAGAAGAAGAGGGGAATGTTATTTAAAAATCAGGCTTAAGTGATTTATGTATATTCATGGTAATTCAATTATGTAGGCACTTTTATTACCCTGGTTTTACAGAGGACCGAACTGAAGTTAAGTGACTTGGCCAGGATTACATAGCTAGTACATATCTAGGGCAGGATTTGAACTCAGGATTTCCTGGTTTTAAGTACTGCTATTTATCTACTATGCCACCTGGCTGTCTAATGGGTTTATTTATCATATTTATTCTGATGACTTCTAAATCTGCATAACTAGCATTAGTCTTTCTACTTAGTTCCACTCCCAGTCACCAAATATCAACTGAAAATTTCAAGTTGCATGGGATAGATATATCTAAAACTCAAAATGTTCACAGCTGAAGTGATTAGTGTTCTAGGACCAGGTAGATTTCAGAACTGCAAAGACATTTTTCCTAGTGTTTATTAATAAGGGAAAAAGAATCTACAAAGAGAAATCATAGCCAAAGAGTGTACATAAAAGAAATCTACCTGGTCCTAGAATGATAATCACTTCAATCAGTTGATTAATCAACAAATATTTATTAATTGCCTATGATAAATTTTTTTAATTCTAAATTTACAGATCCTTTCCCATAATAGCATTTCCTTATACAAGAGAGGCTAATTTGTGAAATTGGGAATCTCTATTATGTACTGCTTCCTTAAAAAAGTTTATGATAAGGGGGCAGACCTGGAATCTGGAGGTCCTGACTCCAAATCTAGTCTCAGACACTTAATATTTATTTAAATGTGTGACATTGGGCAAGTCACTTAACCCCATTGCCTTGCCAAAAAAAAGTATATGACAAATTTGACATATTACTTTTAAAGATATCCTGCCACTCATTTCCTTCCAGACTTCCTTCTGAATTCTCTAATTAAAAGAAATTCTTCAATAAGCCTTCTTTCCCCCCTTTCTTTTATTCCTTCCTCCCCCTTACTTTCCTATTCCTCTTTCCTCTCCTCTCCTTCCTTCCATTTTTCTTCTTTCTTTTCCTCCCCCCTTTCTCTCTCTCTCCTCTTTCTCCCTATCAAATTCTATTCTTCCCCCTTCCTCTCCATAAAGAAAGCTCTAATCCTCTAGCAAATAAGCATAGTCAAATTAAAAAATTCCACAAATTGCTACAGTGCACTTTTAAAGTCATTCTATTCTTAGTTTCTCTGACCTAGCTTGTTGCACAATGCTCTTTAAGCTGAGAGTTTTTGATCCCCCCCCCCTTTCCTTTTTGGTGTCAAAAGAGAATGACATGTCAAAATTGTTTGGTACTGGGTAAGAAATAATAGTAGATCAGTGGAATAAAACTCTTACAAAAAATGAATATTGAAAACTGTCTTTGCATGTAGTTGGAAAAAATCAATATTTTTTTAAAAATAAGAGAAAAACATGGTCCCTACCAGAATAACACCCCAGTGGAAATCACCCCAATTGAGCCCTAATATCAAATTTATTTTTTCTTTTTGCAATCCCAGACTTATTTTTAGACAAGGCAGAATCTTGATTGATTGACTAGTTTTTGATGTTCTATCAAGATTGATGCATAATGACTTAACCTCCTAACTTTCTTTTTGACCAAGGGAAAACATGTAGCAGAGACAGATAGTATTCTTGTTCCCTTCAAAAATCACAATCAACTCAGTGCCATGGCCACTTCTCCAAAAGAATTTAAAAAATAGTCTTCCTGTTGGGGAAATTCAATCTGAGAGAGTGAGAAAAAGAGGATTGTAGGAACATATAACAACCTTTGTGGTGACCTGAACATTGTTAAAGTCAGAATGTGTTTGTGAGGGAGACAAGAATAAAGATTTTAGAGAGGATCTGACTATGGAAGCAGGATTTCTCTCAGAGGAAAAGATGAAAATGAAGAGGAGAGGGACATATTCTTTGAGACTGATTGTCTACTCATCAGAATGAGTCCCCTAACTAAAGCTGAGGATGGAGGTGAGGATGACACTCTGGGTTTCAAAAAATCTTGATAGGAACTAAGGAGATTATAAGGAAGGAATAGTAATGCTATCTTGTCACAGCCTCTGCACACAGCAGGTGCTCAGTAAATGCTGGTTAAACTAAGTAGGTCAAAGTCATTTCTGAAATGCATGAAGCAGCAGGGGAGCACATCATTTCAATCCTGGGACATTTTCTCTCTCTTTTAAAAAGTTTTAGTCATGTTTTTATGTTTTGTTTTGGATTTTTTTGCCTCATAATCATTTCCTGGTATACCTTTTCCTCCAGCTTTCCTATGCAATAAAGAAAAACAGTCAAGCAAAATCACAAAGTGGTGCCTGAAGCTATCCACATATGCTACATTTGGAATCTGTAGTTCCTACTTCTCCTTTCTCTAGAGGGCGGAAGGAGGGGTGCTTCATCATCTTTCTTCTGGAATCTGGATTGGTCATTAAATTGGAAATGAGTACAGCTGCCTTTTTGTGTTGTTTTCATTTACATTATTATGGTCACTGCATTTTTACTCCTGGTTCTGCTTTCTTTACTTCACAATTCTTTCATATAAATCTTCATCCTGGAGCTTTCTCGAAGAATACTCAGATGTGAGTTGCAAGAACAGGAGAGGACAGTGGAACTAAGAAATAAGGGAGGAAAGAATGATGATGGCAGAGAGAGAGAGAGAGAGAGAGAGAGAGAGAGAGAGAGAGAGAGAGAGAGAGAGAGAGAAAAGGTGCAGAGAGACAGAGAGACAGAAACAGAGAAACAGAGAGAGACAGACAGTAGTTTCGGAGTGGGGAAGTGGGAAGGGAGAAGAAGGGAAATTAAAAAAAGGTAGAAGAATGAAGGAGAGAGGGGAGAGAAAAATAGGAAGGGAAGGGGAGAGAATAAAGGATAAGGAGAAGAGGGAGACAGGAAAGGGGGAAGAGAAGGGGATAGAGAGGAGCAGAGAAAGAAAAGGAAGAGGAGAGAAGAATGAGGTACAGGGAAAAGAGAAAAGGGAAAGGGAGAGAGAGAGGGATATAGTAAGGGAGTAAGGGAAGAGGAAAAGAGAAAGGGAAAGCAAGATATTTTTAGAAGTAAGAAGAAAGCTTTCCAACAGGTGAAGTATTCTTTTATGTAAATAACAGGGCTTTTTATAAAAGCTTCCATCACAAGGATTTTTCCCTCTGAAATAGGAAAAAAAAAGATAAGTTCTTTCCTCCCACATTCAGTGCTTTTAATTAATTTTGGTGAATTCTTAACAGACAAAATGATTGGAGTTGAAAAGGGCATGGAAATCCTTCCCTTCAGTTGAAATGGACATGGGAAAGATTTAACCTCTCAAGGCTTGACAACCTGATGAATATTCCAGAGTTCTAGTCCCTGACATGGACACAAATGATTCAGCCAGTAGGAGTCTAAAAATATTGCCAAAGATCATGAAGTGTTGCAGATAAAACATAGTAAATAGGGAAACAATTTTTACAACCAGTATTTCTGATAAAGGACTGATTTCTAAAATATACAGAGAATTGAATCAAATTTTCCAAAAAGCAAGCCATTCCCAAATTGACAAATGGTCAAAGAATATGCAAAGACATTTTACAGTTGAGGAAATCAAAACAATCCATAGTCATATGAAAAATTGCTCTAAATCAGTACTTACTAGAGAAATGCAAATTAAAGCATTTCTGAGGTACCACCTCACACCTCTCAGATTGGCCAATATGATCAGAAAGGACAATGATCAATGTTAGAAGGGATGTGGGAAATCTGGGACACTAATACATTGTTGGTGGAGATGGGAACTCACCCAACCTTTCTGGAGAGCAATTTGGAATTACACTTCAAAGGGCAACAAAAATGTGCATAACCTTTGATCCAGCAATACCACTACTGGGTCTATACCCTGAAGAGATCAAGATAAAGGGTAAAAACATCACTTGAACAAAAATATTCATAGCTGCCCTAATTGTGGTGGTAAAGAATTGGAAATTAAGTGACTGTCCTTCAATTGGGGAATGGCTTAACAAACTGTGGTATATGTATGTGATGGAACACTATTGTTCTATTAGAAACCATGAGGAGGGATTGGAATTCAGGGAAGCCTGGAGGGATTTGCATGAACTGATGCGAGATGAGCAGAACCAGAAAAACTTTGTACACCCTAATAGCAACATGGGGGTGATGATCAACCTTGATGGACTTACTCATTCCATCAGTGCAACAATCAGGGACAAATTTGGGCTCTCTGCAATGAAGAATACCATCTGTATCCAGATAAAGAGCTGTGGAGTTTGAACAAAGACCAAAGACTATTACCTTCAATTTAGGAAAAAAACCGTTATCTTATTATGTAATTTCCTATCTCTTATAATTAATTTTTCTTCCTTAAGGATATGATTTCTCTCTCACCACATTCAACTTAGATCATGGAAACAGTGTAAAGACTAACAGATTGCCTTCTGTGGGGGGTGGTGGGAGGGAAGCGAGAACAAGGGAAAATTATAAAACTCAAAATAAATAAACTCTTTCTTTAAAAAAAAAGAAAAAGATCATGAAGTGCTGGACAAGAAGCTAAAGTCCCAGGGGCAGGGATCCTGTTTTCATTATTGCTGCTGTTCATAGGCAGAGGATTCAGAAGAGTGAGAAGTAAACAGTCAAGAAGTTGGTGCCTGAGAATGAATGGGATTTAGATTTCCAGATTATGGCTTAAAAATATAGAAATGATGAGTAACTGAATAGGGATCAGTTGCAACTAATCATATTGCAAATCTAAGCAAAAGGACTCAATACCAAAAAGGAATGACAGGGGAGAAATTGCTTAAGTATATATTGTACCAAGGTAGATAATTTAGAGAGTAGCTGTAATATAAATAGCAGTTGAGGAACCCTGAGATGCTTCACAGCAGAAAAAATCCAAGAAAAGGGCCAGCAATTAAAACTCCAAATCCAATTACTCATATTCAAATAAATGTAAAAAATATGAAAAACAAGTAGACTGAATTATAAATCTTAAGACATGAAGGTATATTTGACTTCAATAGGTTACTGAGACATGGTAGAATATGATCTTATAAGTATATTAAATAACCAGTTCAAATAGAGAAAAATAGATAAAGTTGTGTTCCTTAAAAAGATACACTCAAGTGAAGAAATCCATGGACTAAAGTGGAGAAACCATTTGGTGATGATGATGATGATGATGATGATGATGATGATGATATTTGTCTTTTGTTCTCAAAAAAGACGATGACATCAGGGAGATGATGCCACAACAAACAAGTGAATTGGATTTGAATGAAGGGATGCTGTGCTAAATCACTCTAGAATCATGTGGGTCTAGGACTACTGGAGTAAATATGAGGTAGTCAGGGTTAAGTGACTTGCTCAGGGTCACACAGCTAATAAATGTCAAATTTCTGAGCTCACATTTGAACTCAGGTACTCCTGACTCTAGGATCAGTGCTCTATCCACTGAACTACCTATCTGTCCTAAATTTGGTAAATATCAATGAAAGTGAAAATCAAAATATTTTAAATGTAGTTTAAATATGAGGAAAATATGAGGAATTTAGGAATTTAGGAAGCTTGACAAGGAGGCATGATAAAACAGAAAAGAGAGAGACACCTGTTATTTGACCACCTGATGGAATTCTCTCCTTTTTGCTCAATTCAGAATTGTTAATAATTCTTTGTCTTGACAAAGATAATTTCATACTCTAAAAAGGTGGAGTAAGGCATGAGGTGAACTGCAATACTCTGGACCTATTTCTACCCACTGGGAAGAACAAGTTGATGAAGTAGAAGGGATAAGAACTTTGAATATCTCATAACTTGGTTTAGAGGAGGGGAAAATTTTGGAAGTGATGATTTTAAATTATCCAGGGAGAAAATTGATAGGATATTATGGACCAGAATTCTATAAAGGATATCAAACCAGGAGTGATAGGAAACTGTCAAGAATGAAATTCCAAAGATATAAAATAAAACAATATTGTTGAAGATAAATATAACTTGTCTAAAAAGACTGATGTGGTTCATAAGGATGGTACCTGATTGGAGAAGGGCAGCTAGGTGGTGCAGTGGATAGAACACTGGCCTTGGAGTCAGGGAGGATGGGAGTTTCTAATCCAACCTTAGACAATTGACATAAACTAACTATGTGGCATTGGGCAAGTCACTTAACCCTGATTGCCTCTCCTCCAGTGTCATTCATATTTATATCTAGCCATTGAACTCAGACTTGGCACAGCCCCACCTTTAATCAAATCCAATTCATGTGCTTGTCATGGTGTCATTTCTCTTGATATCATGGTCTTCTTTGAGAATGAAGGCCAAACATCATTATCATCACTTGATTGCAGTCAAGGCTGCCAAATTACTTTATACTTAATCCAGTAAAATCTTGAAATTTGTACTAAATAATGATTAAGAAATTCAGTGAGAAACTATAGTAAGTGACATTTCTACCTCAGAACTACACAGAAAGTATGACAGATGATTAATTGAACTCCTATTTTATTTAAAACAGTAATGATTAGTTTGATATGATTCCATAGAAGTAGTGATTATAAATTGTTTTATATTAGACCCCAGAGCTGTGAAGTAAAAAATGGTAAGTTCATTTGGATAATCATAGAAAGTTAACAAGAGAACCTCTAGACTTCCGTGTTATGATGACCAAGCTTAGTGTGATGGAGGTGACTCAATTACATGAAAAGTTCCCCAAGTATTTTTGTTGCATCTCCATTCCTTGTCATCCCTCTATTGCCAAATATAGTGGGCATGATCATGAGCACTATGAATGACCTTGGTTGCCATCCTGTGCCCTGTTTTTCTTCCAGGCCATGGGTGTGGTTATTAGTTTTGTAGGACTTCCTGAAAGATCAAGATAGGTCTATCAAGGTCTACTTGTTAGCCTGTTTGTCAACCAGCATAATTCTGTTTTTTGTGTAGAGCATCCTAGAGGATCAAAGGAAAGTTATATCCATCAATAAGACTGTATTTTTTGTCTCTTCACTTGTATTGTCTGGATATCTACTACCATAAAATAAAATCCCTGGAGGAAAGGGGCTTCTCAGATGAGGAAGATCTGAGGTCTTCCTCAGGTCTTTCATTGGAGAGGGCAATGGACCCATCAATATAGTGCCATTGGCCAAGGGCTTTGCCTCAAGGTCAGCCAAATGTGCAAGGACAATAAGAAAGGAGGTCCCTCAAACAGTGTGACACCTGAAACTTACAAGATGGGGTGAGAGCCTTTGGATAGATGTTCATTCAAAAAAGCTCTATGGGTGGTGGTGGCTAATTTTAGTTCACAGTATGATATAGCCAACAAGAAAGCTAATGTAGTTTTAGACTTTATTAAGGAAGAGACAGTGTTCTTGATTGGAATGTGATAGTTCTGTAATCTGCCCTAATCAGATTGTATCAAGAGTTTTGCATTAAAATTCTGGGGATAGCATTTTAGAAAGAACATGGATAAGTTGTAGGGATTCCTCCCTCAGAGAAGGGTGACCAGGATGTGAAGAACCCTGATTTCATGGTCTATGGGGATGGATCGAAAGAATCCCCTGGGCCTGCTTATCTCAAGGAAGAGAAAACTTTTGGGGTTCACAATAACTGTTTTCAAGTATTGGAAGTGCTATCATGAGGAAGAGTAATCAGCATACTTGATTCCAAAGATCAGAAGTCCAAATGGGTAGAAATTGTGTGGAAAAAACTTCCTAACAAATTTCCTCAAAAGTGAAATGGAATTATCTTGTAAATAACTCCTCTTCCATGGAGATCTTCAAGCAATGGTTGGATGGGGTAGGTACCATCAGGGATATTTGTCAGGTATAGGTTAGATTAGAAGACCTTGGACTATTTTCCAGCTCTGAGTTTCTATGATTTTGGGAAACATCTCCATGATCTCAATATTTCTGAGATGATGTTTCTTAGTGGTCATCCTTCAGCAATAATTTCATTTAGTCATTTGTACATTCACTCATTCAATCTGCTTTGAATTAGAGGAATTTATTTTTGAATATAGGAGTTAGATTTCTCAGTGGTTAGAGTATTGGGCCTGGAGTCAGGAAGACTCAATCTTCATGAGTTCAAATCTGGTCTCAGATATTTACTAACTGTGTCACCCTGGGCAAGTCACTTAACACTGCTTATCTCAGTTCCCTCATCTGTCCAATGAAATGGAGAAGGAAATAACAAACCCATTCAGTGTCTTTGTCAAGAAACCCTCAAAATGTGATCATAATAAGTCAGACAAGACTGAAATGACTGATCAGCAACAAACTTTGAATATACTGTGCTTGAGAATAGAAAAAAGTATTGGATTTGGAAGACATTAATGTGAATTTCTGCTCTATCCCTATTTGGTTAAAGAATGTTAGTCATTCATTCAACCACTCTGAAGTTGTTTCCTTAAACTATGAAATGGGGGATGTACTCATTGTACAGATTTATTGTATATCAACTTCTTTGTAACCTGTAAAGCTCTGGATAAACAGGAAGACTTGAATATGAATCTTTCCTCTGAGGCTGATAATATTATCAGCAGTGAAATCTTGAACAAATCACTTAATCACAGCCTCCATTTCTTTCTATGTAAAGTGGGGACAATAATATCCAATATCTTAGAAGGTTGTTGTAATTAAATCCTCACTTTTACAGATGAAGAAACTGAGGTTTATCAAATGAGACAATATAAGTAAAATGCTTCACAAATCTTATAAGTACAATATAAATGTTAGTTATCATCATCATCATCATAATTATTAGAATTTTATTCTTCCCTTATCCTTTTGTTTTTGTTTTTGATTTTTGCAAGGTATTGGTGTTAAATGACTTGCCCAAGGTCACACAGCTAGGTGATTATTGAGAGTCTGAAGTGGATTTGAACTCAGGTCCTCCTGACTCCAGGGCCGGTGCTCTATCCATTGCACTACCTAGCTGCCCCTAATATTATTATTTTATCCTATTCTTCCCTCATCTTCTATTTTCCTGATTTTCATAGTAGCAAACACTGCAAATTTATCACCAAAAGGAGCAAGGGAATTAAGGAATTCTGCCAAGGATGCATAGATAAGTATAACACATATCAGGGAGCAATGAGGATTCTAAGGGAGAAAAAAGTGCTCTTCAAGTTTAAAGGAATTTGAGGTCAGAGTGGATTGAGAAATGAAGAAAGATTCATGGAGAATATTTGGTTTGATTCCTGAAATGTGAGTAGAAGAGTTACAACTGATGTATATGGAAAGCAGAAATATCCTGAACAAGGATAGGAGGTAGGGGAGAAGAAAAGTATGAGATATGTTTGAGAAATTTTCTAATTTGGTTTGTTGGTAAGCAAAGAAATAGGAGAATACTGGGAGATACATCAGGAAAGACAGAGTTATTCTTCTAAGTGTAGACTTGATTATTAGGCACTAGGGAGTAGCTAAAAGGTTTTTTTTAGGAGAGAAGGGTCACAATTCCAGTTGTGTTTTAGGAAGATTACTTTAGGAAGCTGTATGTAGGATGACTTGTAGTAGATAAAGACTAGAAGCAGAAGCATTAATTTAGAAACAATTACAATTGTTTAGTTGAGGTAATAGAAGCCTGACTAGAACATTGACAAATAAGGGATACAGAAAGGAAGGGATGAATTTGAGCATTTATGATATAACTATAAATAAACCTAATCAATCTAACTATGTAAGAGGATGAGGTCTTTGTTATGACCTAGAAGACATGCCTTCAAAATAATGACATTCCCCTTAGCATCACTTTGAGGTAATTGATGACATTTGGTGGAATTCGGGGACTCTCCTTCCTTGGTTGCTTAGTGGTTCAGTGAGTCCCATCCTTGAAGCAGATGGATCTGCAAAGATATCTAGAAGGAAAGCTGAAGATGGACACAAACCAAAGACTAGAGAGACCAGAGTAGAAAGTGAAGATCGTTAGACAATTAGATTTAGAGTTGAATTGGTACTCAGAGATCTTCTAATTAAATCCTCATATTTTACAGATGAAGAAACCAGGGGCAGCTAGGTGACGCAGTGGATAGAGCACTGGCCCTGGAGTCAGCAGTACCTGAGTTCAAATGTGACCTCAGACACTTAATAATCACCTAGCTGTGTGGCCTTGGGCAAGCCACTTAGCCCCATTGTCTTGCCAAAACTAAAAACAAACAAACAAACCCAAGGCTTATCAAGATTAAATAATTTACCTAAAGTCTTATACAGGCAGTAAAAGGCAGAGCTGATATCCCTTGAGGAGGGTTGATCCCAACAGTCATCTCCCAGTGATACCCAATGGTATACATCGAGGTATCCATGGAGGTATCCATGGAGGGTGATGATATTTTGTTCTTTATTCTCAAAGAAGACCATGATATCAGGGAAGTAATGACATTACAAGCACATGAATTGGATTTGAGTGAGGAGGTGCTATGCTAAGTCACCAGTCTCACTTTCTTCTCCAGAGTCACCTGGGTCCAGTGATCAGATATGAATCAGGATGAGTGGAGATGGCCCTGGATGAGAGGCAATCAGGATGGAGTGACTTTCCCAAGGTTGCACAGTTAGTAAGTGGCAAGTGTCTGAGGCTGGATTCAAACTCAGGTCCTCCTGACTCCAGGCCAATGCTCTATCCACTGCACCACCTAACTATCCCATGGAAAGGAGGCCATAATTTATGGAGATAGAAGGATATTTTTTCAATATGAAACTTTTGAAGGAAGAATAACCAGGAATTACTGACTGATTGGATAGATATATGATATGGATATTGGATATGAAATAAGGAAGGTCAGTTAGTTGATCAAAACATATTTATTAAGTATCTACAATGGGCCAGACTCTGGGATAAACACTGGTGATATAAAATGAGGCAAAAGAGTCTTTATTCTCAACAACTTAATAATCTAATGAGGATACAGCATACCAAAAAATTTATAAAGGATAAATAAAAAATAATTGAGGGAAAGCACTAGATTAAGATGGGTTTCAAAAGACTTATTATGGAAGATGGGATTTTTAGATGGGACTTTAAGGAAGTCAGGGGAGCCTATAGGGAGACATGAAGGAGAACATTCCAGGCAAAGAGGGCAACAAAAGAAAATGCTTGGAACCAAAGGATGGAGTGTCTTGTCCACACAATAGCAAGGAGGCCAGTATCTATGGACTGAAGAGTACTTGACAGGGAATAAGGTATAAGAGAACTAGAAAGATAGGAAGGAGCTAACTTCTGAAGGGCTTTGAATGCCAGATAAAAGATTTTGTCGAATTTAGTGAGTAGAAATTTATTGAGTAGGGGGATGATATGGTAGGACCTGTGCTTTAAGTAAATCACTTTGGTGAATTCATGGAGGATGGACTGAAGTGGGGAGAGACTTGAGTGGGCTATTGCAATAATCCAGATGAAGGTGCTTAGGGCCAGTACTAGAATGGGGGCAATGTCAGAGGAGAGATTTTGCAATAATGAAATCGATAGTTTCATGGTAACAGACTGGGTATAGGGTGTGAGAGAGAGAGACCAGGCAATCAAGGATAACATCCAGACTGTGAGGCTGAGAGACTGGGAGGATTACAGGTCCTTAACAGTAATAGATGATTTACTTTTGAACTAAGTTTGCCGAAACTCTGTAGGTATCTAGATAATATCTAAGAAATCAACTAAACCTGAAGGACTAGAACTTGGGAGAGTCTGGACTGAAGAGATAGATTTGGAAGTTAACTGTATAGAAGCAAAAACTATTGGAGGACAGGGGATTGTGTAGTGAGTACAATGGAAGAAAAAAAAATGAGAGTCAGAGACAGAACCTTGGGGAATTTATTCATCAGTTGGAGGAAGAAATGTCTTTGGGACATTTATTTATAGGCTAGAAGAAGGAATGATCCAGCAAAGAGGAATCAAAGAGAAAAGGAATAAAATTAGGATAATGCCACATTGTGGAAGACAAATGTACAAAGTATACCTAGGTACCTGAGATTATTACCTTGTAATTTACATAATGGGTCCAGACAAGGTGACCTCAGGTTCAGGGTACTCAAAACATATCTCACGAGCTTCCACTAATACAATTATCTTTACCAGTCAACAAGTCCTAGCTGTACTTGTTCAAATTAATTAATTTGAAGTTAAAACATTGAATGAAATAGCATAATAGAAATATTGATAAAACCCCAGAAATCTGGCACACATACTTGCACAAATATGCATATCGCCAGTGGTGGCTACAACATGGGTAGAAGGGAACATGCAGAGGACATGTATGGTCAAGGCACATATGTGGAAGTGCAAGCACATGTTGGAAAACTCATTCCTTGGATCTTGATTTTTTTTTCTTTGTGATATTATAGTGTCAGTCCCCCAAGGTCTGTGCCTTGAAAATGTTCAATCGCTCAGCATTGGTTTGTCCTTTTGCATAGCATCGGTCAGTTAGTCCCAGGGTGGAAAGCTAATCTGGGGCCATCTCTTCCTTTGTCATGGATTTTGTAGTTTAAAGACTCTAAAACCCTCTCTCTGGCTAATGGTCAGAACATGCCAAATTGCTTTTGGTGAGTAACAATTTAGGTGTCAGTCTTCTAGTAACTTGACAAGGCTTATTGGGGTCCAGGGTCCTATAGTTTCTCAACTGTATATTTCTTTTTCTCTCCAGTTCAGATGAATAGGAAGGAGACTGATTCAGGAACAAATCAATAGCTGGAAAACCTTTCCAGTATTTAAGACTTCTCTGAACAGAAATGGTTGATAGTGTCAAATGTTGCTGCCTTTAATGTTAAAGAGAACAAGAAATGAGATTTCAAGTAAGAGGACCAACTTGGCTATTTGCACAAGTCATTTTACTTCTATGGACTTCAGATTCTTCTTCCTTGTCCTGAAGTTGAAGAGTTGGTGCTGTTCTGCATTGGCAAAGAGCATTTCCTCACCGGAGGTCCTCTTTGTAAATGAAATCACAGGTCTAGTATAAAACCCATATGCAAAAGTATTCCTTTCCCAGAATGGAAGCTGATATGAGTTTCCCAGAGAGATTTGATTTCACTTATCATGAAAATCCCTTTCACTTGTATAATTTCATTTATGTCCTTTATGATATAAAATAAGGAGATTTTGGTAGATGATCCCTAAGGCCTCTAATCTCATGATCCAATGGATTAGAAAAGCCTACTGAATCTACCAATTTGAAGGTCACTATTAACACTGAAGAGAAATTTTCACTAGAATAAAAAAGGCAAAAAAATAGATTACACAGACTTAAGGAGTAGAGGAAAAGTAGATGAGCTGAGTACAGAATACTCTTTCTAGAAGTTTGTCAATGAAAAGAAGATTAAAAAAAATAACTAAGGGACTTCTGACCAAGATGGCAGAGAGAAGAGAGGCACAGTTCTAAAGTCTCCTGATCTTTCCCCATCTATCATATGAAATAAACCTCTTAACAGAAATCTGACCCACAAAACCCAGAAAGAAAAGCCAGGAGAAAGAACATGTACCTCAGGATTTGTCTCCCCCAGAAGCACTGGACGAATTTGGGCTGGTGAATCTGGGCTCAGAGGGAGGATCAGCCAGATTAGCAGCTGAATTGGAGCCAGGAGTCTGAGGGTCCAAGAGCCGGACCTGCTGGATCAGCAGTGGGGCTAGACGGCAGGGGCTTGAGTCAACTAGGGAGCAGAGGCACTGGTGTTGGTGCTGTCCCTCTGGAGCTTGTGGACAGGGCTGGGGGGAGAGTTCTGGTGCAGGTGAGCTGCGGACACCATCCCTGGGCTTCTCTAGTCTGAGGAACTCAGAGTCCATGCCTCCATTGCTGCTGAGGCCTCTTCTCAGAACAAACATTTGCAGAATAATTCTGCCTCAGGCCCAGGTGTGTGAGCAGAGGAACTAGCCAGCTGACAAAAGACCTCAGGCCAGGGTAAAGAGCACCATTGATTGAAGGCAAAAGAATTCAATAGCTCCAACTCCTCCCTTCAAGCAAAGGGAGAAGGCCTCAATGAAGGTCACAGACACTCCAGAGAAAGCAACCAGCACCTCTTATTGGCCAGCCAGAGAAATTGCACTCAGTGAGTAAAGCCTTTAGGGATCCCAAGCCCCTGTGAACCAGCCCCTCCCCAACTCAACGTCTTAGCAAAATGAAGAAGGGACAGCAGAAAGGTGGATCCATAGAAAAATTCTTGGAAGGGAAAGACCCTAACTCAGAAAGACCTAGAACCTCTGAGGAGAATACAATCTAGTCTTCAGCACAGAAAGACTTCCTTGAAGAAATAAGGAAGGAGTTTAAAAATCAACTGAAAAATTTGGGAGAGACAACTAATACCTTGCAACAAGAAAACAAATCCTTAGAAAGTACAATTGGAGAAATACAAAAGGAGAATAAATCTCTCAGATCATCAATCGGACAATTACAAAATGAGAATAAATCTCTCACATCATCAATTGGACAAATACAAAATGAGAATAATTCTCTCAGATCCTTAATTGGGCAAATACAAAAACAAAATGATTCTCTCAAAACCTCAATTGGTCAAATGGAAAGTGCTTTCAAAAGAAGAATTGACCAATTGGAAAAGGAGTTGCAAAAGGTTAATGAAGAAAACTCCCCCCCCCAAAAAAAAAGAATGGAGTCTGTAGAAGCTAATGACTCCATGAGACAGCAAGAGCCAGTTAAACAAAATAAAAAAAATAGAAAAAATAGAAGAAAATGTAAAATACCTCATCAACAAAACCACTGACCTCGAGAATAGATCGAGGAGGGGCAACCTGAGAATTATAGGGCTTCCTGAAAACATTGAAGAGAAAAAAAGCCTGGACTTAATATTACAGCATCTAGTGATGGAAAACTGCCCTGATATCATGGAATCGGAGGGCAAAGTAGTTATTGAAAGAGTACATCGATCCCCACCAGAAAAAGATCCTAAAAGGAAAACACCAAGGATTGTTGTGGCCAAATTCCAGAACTATCAGATAAAAGACAAAATCCTGCAAGCAGCCAGAAAGAAACAATTTAAATCTCAAGGAGCCACAGTAAGGTTCACTCAGGACCTGGCTGCATCAACATTAAGGGATCGAAGGGCCTGGAATGAGATATTTCAAAGAGCAAGGGAGCTTGGAATGCAGCCAAGAATCTACTTTCCTACAAAGCTGAGCCTTCTCTTCCAGGGAAAAAGATGGACATTTAATGAAATGGAAGGATTCCAAAAATTCCCAATGAAAAGACCAGAGCTAAATAGAAAATTTGACATCAGACAGGAGGTTCAAGAGACACATGAAAAGGTTAAAAAAAGGGGGGGGTGATAAAAGGAAAAAAACCCTGCTATCCAGTAAGTTGAAACTGGCTATATCCCAGCATGGGGAAAAAGATTCTCATAAATCTTGAGAATTGTTACTCTAACAGAGAGAATATACCTAGCCAGAAATGGTGGACATTCACGACCTATCCATGAGACTGCTATCTAAATGGATGTAACTAGCTTTAACCCCACTTGGAAGAAAGACTAAAATAACTCTAAAAAATTTTAACTCTATTAGATAGAATATACTGAACTAGAAGTGACAGACACTCAGAATTTTCTATGACTCAGATAGAATGATCTAAAAAACACTACCTCCTTAAAAAGGGGGATAGGAAAGAGATGGGAAGAGGGAGGGGATTGAATGGGGTAAATCTCATTACACTAAGAGGTACAAAATACCCATGGTAATACAGGGGAAGAAGGGAGCAGATGAGAAACACCTGAAACTTCTTCTCATCAGACTTGGCTTAAAGTCAACCTACACATACTCAGTTAACTTATAAAGCATCTAACCTTTCAAATGTTAAAAGGGGAAAAGGGGAGGGGGGATGGAGAAAGGGAAGGGGAGTGGGAGGAAAAAAGAGGAAATAATAAAAGGGAAAGGAAAAGGGAAAAAGGGAAAGGGGAAAGAAAGTGGAGTGGTGATATAGGAGGGCAAATACATTGAAGGGGGTGGTATTCAGAAACAAAATACTGGGGAATATGGATAAGGGGGGAAGGGGAAACTACAAACAGAGGGAAGATAGCACAGAGGGCAATAACGAATTAGTAATCATAACTCTGAATGTGAATGGGATGAACTCTCTCTGAAAACGTAAGCAAATAGCAAAGTGGATTAAAAACCAGAATCCTACAATATGCTGCTTACAAGGAACTCATTTGAAGCAGAGAGACACATATAGAATAAAGGTAAAAGGTTGGAGCAAAATATATTTTGCTTCAGCTGAAGTAAAAAAGCAGGGGTAGCAATTCGTATCTCAGACAAAGCAGTAGCAAAAATAGATAATGTTAAAAGGGATAAGGAAGGAAACTTTATTCTCCTAAAAGCTACCATAAGACAATGAAGTTATTTAAGTACTGAATATATATGCACCAAGTGGGACAGCATCCAAATTCTTAGAGGAGAAGCTGAAAGAACTACAGGAAGACATAGACAGCAAAACTCTACTAGTGGGAGACCGCAACCTCTAGCTCTAAGATCTAGATAAATCGAATCATAAAATAAACAAGAAAGAAGTTAAGGAGGTAAATAGATTATTAGAAAAATTAGATATGGTAGACTTATGGAGGAAACTGTTTGGGGATAGAAAGGAATATACTTTTTTTTTTAGGTTTTTGCAAGGCAAATGGGGTTAAGTGGCTTGCCCAAGGCCACACAGCTAGGTAATTATTAAGTGTCTGAGACCAGATTTGAACTCAGGTACTCCTGACTCCAAGGCTGGTGCTTTATCCACTATGCCACCTAGCCGCCCCGAATATATCTTTTTCTCTGTAATACATGGTACTTATACAAAAATTGAGCATGTACTAGGACACAAAAACCTAATGATCAACTGCAGAAAGGCAGAAATAGTGAATACATCTTTCTCAGATCACAATGCAATAAAAGTCATATGCAATACTGGGCCAAGGAGATATAGACCCAGAGCAAATTGGAAACTGAATAACCTCATCTTAAAAAATGAGTGGACCAAAAAACAAATTATAGAAAGAATTAACCATTTTATCCTAGATAATGATAATAATGAAACAACATCCCAAAACCTATGGGATTCATTCAAAGTGACTCTCAGGGGATATATTATAGCTTTAAATGCTTACATGAATAAATTGGAGAAAGAGGAAATCAATGAACTAAACATTCAACTAAAAAAATTAGAGAAAGAATGAATCAAAAATCCCCAATTAAATACCAAATTAGAAATCCTAAAAATTGAAGGAGAAATTAATAAAATCAAAAGCAAAAAACTATTGAATTAATAAACAAAACCAAAAGTTGGTATTATGAAAAAATCCAATAAAATTGATAAACCTCTGGTCAATTTGATTAAAAAAAGAAAGAAGAAAACCAAATTGCTACTATCATAAATGAAAAAGGTAAACTCACCACCAATAAGGAGGAAATTAAAGTAATAATTCAAAATTATTTTGCCCAACTTTATGCCAATAAATTTGATAATCTAAGTGAAATGGATGAATATTTACAAAAGTATAAGTTTCCCAGGTTAAATGAAGAAGAGATTAAATACCTAAACAACCATGTTTCAGAAAAAGAAATTCAACAAGCCATCATTGAACTCTGTAAGAAAAAATCTCCTGGGCCTGATGGATTCACAAGCGAATTCTACCAAACATTTAAGGAACAATACGTTCCAATTCTATATAAACTCTTTGGGAAAATAGGGAAAGATGGAACTCTGCCTAACTCTTTCTATGAAACCAATATGGTGCTGTTACCTAAACCAGGAAGAATTAAAACAGAGAAAGAATTATAGACCTATTTCCCTGATGAATATAGATGCAAAAATCTTAAATAAAATCTTAGCAAAATGATTACAACAAGTTATCACTATGATAATACATTATGATCAAGTAGGATTTATTCCAGGAATTCAGGGTTAGTTTAATATTAGGAAAACTTTTAGTATACTAAATTATATCAACAACATACCGATCAGAAATCATACGATCATATCAATAGATGCTGAAAAGCTTTTGACAAAATACAGCATCCATTCCTATTAAAAACACTAGAGAGTGTAGGAATAAATGGACTGTTCCTTAAATTAATTAGCAGTATCTATCTGAAACCATCAAAAAGCATTGTATTCAGTGGGGAGAGGCTAGAGGTATTCCCAATAAGATCAGGGGTGAAACAAGGATGCCCATTATCACCACTACTATTCAGTATTGTATTAGAAATGTTAGCATCAGCAATTAGAGAAGAAAAAGAAATTGATGGAATTAGAATTGGGAAGGAATAGACAAAACTCTCACACTTTGCAGATGACATGATGGTCTACCTAGAGAATCCCAAGAAATCATCCAAAAAAAACTACTGGAAACAATTAGCAATTTTAGCAAAGTTGCAGGTTATAAAATAAACCCTCATAAATCCTCAGCTTTTATATATATGTCTAGCAAGATAGAGCAGGAAGAGCTAGAAAGAGAAATCCCATTCAAAGTAACCTTAGGACTTCCGGCCAAGATGGCAGAGAGAAGACAGGCACAGTTCTAAAGTCTCCTGATCTCTTCCCCATCTATAGCATGAAACAAATCTCTTAAAAGAAATCCAAACCACAAAACCGAGAAAGAAAAGCCAGGAGAAGGAACATCTACCTCAGCATTTGTCTACTGCAGCAGCCTTGGCTGTGTACCAGGGGGTGAGTCCGGGCTCAGAAGGAGGATCAGCCCCAGATCAGCCAGATTAACAGCTGCATTGGAACCAGGGATCTGAGGGCCCGAGAGCCAGACCTGCTGGATGAGTGGTGGGGCTGGATCAAAGGGGCTTGGGTCCGTGGGGAAGCAGAGGTGCTGGTGTTGGTGCTGTCCCCCTGGAGCTTGGGGAAGGGGCTGCGGGGAAAGGTCTGGTGCAGGAGAGCTGAGGATACCATCGCTGGGCTCCTCCGTCTGAGAAACTCTGAGTCCAAGCCTCCATTGCACTGATGCCTCCTCCAAAACAAACAATTGCAAACTACTTCTGCCTCAGGCCCAGGTATGTGAGCAAAAGAACCAGCCCAGCTGAGGAATGACCTCAGGCCAGGGTAAAGCCCACCATTGATTGAAGGCAAAAGAATTCAATAGCTCCAATTCCTTCCCTCAAGCAAAGGGAGAAGGCCTCTTAATCAATGTCACAGACACTCCAGAGAAAGCAACCAGCACCTCCTACTGGCCAGCCAGAGAAACTGCACTCAGCAAAGCCTTTGGCGATCCCAAGCCCAGGTGAACCAGCCCCATCCCCCCAACTCAAGGGCTTAGCATAATGAAGAAGGGTCAGCGGAAAGGTGGATTCATAGAAAAATTCCTGGAAGGGAATGACCCCAACTCAGAAAGACCTGGAACCTCTGAGGAGAATACAATCTGGTCTCCAGCACAGAAAGTCTTCCTTGAAGAAATAAGGAAGGAGCTTAAAAATTTGGGAGAGCAAATTAATACCTTGCAACAAGAAAACAAAAGCTTAGAAAGTACAATTGGACAAACCCAAAAAGAGAATAAATCTCTCAGATCCTCAAATGAGCAAATGCAAAAGAACATTAATTCTCTCAAAACCTCAATTGGTCAAATGGAAAGCTCTTTCAAAAGAAGAATTGACCAATTGGAAAAGGAGTTGCAAAAGGTTAATGAAGAAAACTCCTCGCCCCAAAAAAGAATGGAGTCTACAGAAACTAATGACTCCATGAGACAGCAAGAGTCAGTTAAACAAAATAAAAAAATAGAAAAAATAGAAGAAAAATGTAAAATACCTCATCAACAAAACCACCGAACTCGAGAATAGATCGAGGAGGGGCAACCTGAAAATTATAGGGCCTGGAACAAGATATTTCGAAGAGCAAGGGAGCTTGGAATGCAGCCAAGAATCTACTTTCCCACAAAGCTGAGCCTTCTCTTCCAGGGGAAAAAGATGGACATTTAACGAAATGGAAGAATTCCAAAATTTCTGGTGAAAAGACCAGAGCTAAACAGAAAATTTGGACATCAAACAGGAGGTTCAAGACACACATGAAATGTAAAAAAAAAGGGGGGGCGGTAAAAGGAAAAAAATGCAATCCAGTAAGTTGAAACTGGCTATATCCCAGCATGGGTGGGGGGAGATTCTCATAAATCCTGAGAAATGTAACTCTAACAGAGAGAATATACCTAGCCAGAAATGATGGACATCCATGACCTATCCATGAGACTGCTATCTAATGGGATGTAACTGGCTTTAACCCCACTTGGGAGAAAGACTACAATAACTCTCAGGAATTTGACTCTATTCAATAGAATGTACTGCACTAGAAGGGACAGACACTCAGAATTTTCTATGACTTAGATAGAATGATCTAAAAAAATACCCTACCTCCCTAAAAAGGGGGAAAGGAAAGAGACGGGAGGAGGGAGGGGATTGAATGGGGGTAAATCTCATTACATTAAGAGGTACAAAAAACCTATGGTAATAGAGGGGAAGAAGGGAGTAGAGGAGAAGCACCTGAATATTCTTCTCATCAGACTTGGCTTAAACTCAACCTACACATATTCAGTTAACTTATAAAGTATCTAACCTTTCAAATGTTAAAAGGGGAAAAGGGGAGGGGGGATGGAGAAAGGGAAGGGGAGTGGGGGCAATAAGGGGGAAATAACAAAAGGAAGGGAAGGGAAAAGGGGAAAAAGGGAAAGGGGAAAGAAAGGGGAGGATATGATATAGGAGGGCAAACACACCGAAGGGGGTGGTATTCAGAAACAAAATACTGGGGAATATGGATAAAAGGGGGTAAGGGGGAAAATACAGAGGGAAGATAGCACAGAAGGCAATAAAGAATTAGTAATCATAACCTTGAATGTGAATGCGATGAACTCTCCCTTAAAACCTAAGCAAATAGCAAAGTGGATTAAAAACCAGATTCCTACAATATGCTGCTTACAAGAAACTCATTTGAAGCAGAGAGATACATATAGAGTAAAGGTAAAAGGTTGGAGCAAAATATATTTTGCTTCAGCTGAAGTAAAAATAAAGCAGGGGTAGCAATCCTTATCTCACACAAAGCAGCAGCAAAATAGATAGAGTTAAAAGAGATAAGGAAGAAAATTTTATCCTCCTAAGAGGTTCCATAAGACAATAAAATTATTTCAGTACAGAATATATATGCACCCAGTGGGACAGCATCCAAATTCTTAGAGGAGAAGCTGAAAGAACTACAGGAAGACATAGACAGCAAACTCTACTAGTAGGAGACCTCAACCTCCCGCTATCAGATCTAGATAATTCGAATCATAAAACAAACAAGAAAGAAATTAGGGAGGTGAATAGATTGCTAGAAAAATTAGATATGGTAGACTTATGGAGGAAACTGAATGGGGATACAAAGGAATATACCTTGTTCTCTGCAGTACATGGAACTTATACAAAAATTGACATGTACTAGGACATACAAACCTAATGATCAACTGCAGAAAGGCAGAAATAGTGAATACATCTTTCTCAGATCACAATGCAGTAAAAGTCATATGCAATACTGGGCCAGGGAGCCATAGACCCAGAACAAATTGGAAACTGAATAACCTCATTTTAAAAAAACGAGTGGACCAAAAAACAAATTATAGAAAGAATTACCCATTTTATCCTAGATAATGATAATAATGAAACAACATCCCAAAACCTATGGGATTCATTCAAAGCAACTCTCAGGGCATATATTATAGCTCTAAATGCTTATATGAATAAATTGGAGAAAGAGGAAATCAATGAACTAAACATGCAACTAAAAAAATTAGAGAAAGAACAAATCAAAAATCCCCAATCAAATACCAAATTAGAAATTCTAAAAATTGAAGGAGAAATTAATAAAATCGAAAGCAAAAAGACTATTGAATTAATAAATAAAACCAAAAGTTGGTATTATGAAAAAACTAATAAAAATGATAAACCTTTGGTCAATTTGATTAAAAAAAATGAAAGAAGAAAACCAAATTGCTAGTATTATAAATGAAAAAGGTGAACTTACCACCAATGAGGAGGAAATTAAAGTAATAATTTGAAATCATTTTGCCCAACTCTATGCCAATAAATTTGATAATCTAAGTGAAATGGATGAATATTTACAAAAATATAAGTTGCCCAGGTTAAATGAAGAAGAGATTAAATATATAAACAACCCTGTCTCAGAAAAAGAAATTCAACAAGCCATTATTGAACTCCCTAAAAAAAAAACTCCAGGGCCTGATGGATTCACAAGTGAATTCTACTAAACAGTTAAGGAACAATTGGCTCCAATCCTATATAAACTCTTTGGAAAAATAGGGAAAGATGGAACTCTGCCTAACTCTTTCTATGAAACCAATATGGTACTGTTACCTAAACCAGGAAGAGTTAAAACAGAGAAAGAAAATTATAGACATATTTCCCTGACGAATATACATGCAAAAATCCTAAATAAAATCTTAGCAAAACGACTACAACAAGTTATCACTAGGATAATACAATATGATCAAGTAGGATTCATTCCAGGAATGCAGGGATGGTTTAATATTAGGAAAACTGTTAGTATACTCAATTATATCAACAACAAACCTATCAGAAATCATATGATCATATCAATAGATGCTGAAAAAGCTTTTGACAAAATACAGCATCCATTCCTATTAAAAACACTAGAGAGGGTAGGAATAAATGGATTGTTCCTTAAAATAATTAGCAGTATCTATCTGAAACCATTATATTCAATGGGGAGAGGCTAGAGGCATTCCCAATAAGATCAGGTATGAAACAAGGGTGCCCATTATCACCACTACTATTCAGTATTGTATTAGAAATGTTAGCATCAGCAATTAGAGAAGAAAAAGAAATTGAAGGAATTAGAATTGGGAGGGAAGAGACAAAACTCTCACTCTTCGCAGGTGACATGATGGTCTACCTAGAGAATCGCAAGAAATCATCTAAAACAGTACTGGAAACAGTTAGCAATTTTAGCAAAGTTATAAAATAAACCCTCATAACTCCTCAACTTTTCTATATATGTCTAGCAAGAAACAGCAGGAAGAGCTAGAAAGAGAAATTCCAGTCAGAGTAACCTCAGACAGTGTAAAATATTTGGGATTCTATTTGCCAAGACAAACTCAGAATCTTTTTGAAAACAATTATAAAACACTTCTCACACAAATTAAATCAGATTTAAATAACTGGGCAAATATCAACTGCTCATGGATAGGTAGAGCTAATATAATAAAAATGACAATTCTACCAAAACTAAACTGTTTAGTGCCCTGCCTATCAAAAGTCCAAAAAATTACTTTTTAATGAGTTAGAATAAATTGTTAAGTAAATTCATATGGAGAAATAAAAAGTTAAGAATTTCCAGGAGCTTAATGAAAAAAAAGTGGAAAAGAAGGTGGCTTAGCCCTACCTGATCTACAATTATATTATAAAGCCTCAGTCATCAAAACTGTTTGGTATTGGCTAAGAAATAGAGTGGTGGGGGCGGCTAGGTGGCACAGTGGATAAAGTACTGGCCCTGGAGTCAGGAGAACCTGGATTCAAATCTGGTCTCAGACACTTAATAATTACCTAGTTGTGTGGCCTTGGGTAAGCCACTTAACCCCATGTGCCTTGCTAAAACCTAAAAAAAAAGTAAAATAAAAAAATAAAAAATAAAAAAAATAGAAATAGAGTGGTGGACCAGTGGAATAGACTACGTGTAAAAGCAGGAGATGATTATAGCAATCTGCTGTTTGATAAACCCAAAGAGTCTAGCCATTGGAATAAAAACTCACTCTTTGATAAAAACTTCTGAGATAATTGGAAGTTAATATGGAAGAAACTTAGATTAGACCAACACCTAACATCTTTTACCAAGATACGATCCAAATAGTTACAGGACTTAGACATAAAAAACAATACTATAAGCACATTAGAAGATCAAGGACTAGTTTACCTGTCAGATCTATGGAAAGGGGGAGCAGTTTATGACTAAGGAAGAGTTGGAGAACATCACCAAAAACCAATTAGATGATTTTGATTACATTAAATTAAAAAGCTTTTGCACAGATAAAACCACTGTAACCAAGATCAAAAGAAATGTAATAAATTGGGAAACAATCTTTACAACTAATGATTCTGACAAAGGACTCATTTCTAAAATATACAGAGAACTGAGTCATATTTTTAAAACAAAAAGCCATTCCCCAATTGACAAATGGTCAAAGGATATGCAAAGGCAATTTACAGATGAGGAGATCAAAGCAATCCATAGCCATATGAAAAAATGCTTTAAATCATTAATTATTAGAGAATGCAAATTAAAGCTTCTCTGAGGTACCACCTCACATTTCTCAGATTGGCCAATATGACCAGAAAGGATAATGATTATTGTTGGAAGGGTTGTGGGAAATCTGTTGGTGGAGCTGTGAACTCATCCAACCCTTCTGGAGAGCTATTTGGAACTATGCCCAAATGGCAACAAAAATGTACATACTCTTTGACCCAGCAATACCACTACTGGGTCTATATCCTGAAGAGATGATGAAAAAGGGTAAAAACATCACTTGTACAAAAATATTTAAAGAAGCCCTGTTTGTGGTGGCAAAGAATTGGAAATCAAGTAAATGTCCTTCAATTGGTGAAATGGCTTAGCAAACTGTGGTATATGTATGTCATGGAACACTATTGTTCTATTAGAAACCAGGAAGGACAGGATTTCAGGGAAGCCTGGAGGGATTTGCATGAACTGATGCTGAGTGAGATCAGCAGAACCAGAAAAACACTGTATACCCTAACAGCAACATGGGAGTGATGATCAACCTTGAAGGACTTGCTCATTCCATCAGTGCAACAATCGGGAACAATTTTGGGCTGTCTGCAAAGGAGAGTGCCATCTGTATCCAGATAAGGAGCTGTGGAGTATGAACAAAGTTCAAGGACTATTCCCTTTAATTTAGGAAAAAACAGCTATCTTATTGTCTGATCTTGTTACCTCTTAGACTTCTTGTCTCTTCTCTAAGGATATGATTTCTCTCCCATCACACCCCATTTGGATCAAGGTACAACATGGAAACAAAGTAAAGACTGACAGATTGCATTCTGTGAGGGGTGGGTGGGGGGAGGGAAGTAAGATTGGGGGGAAAATTGTAAAACTCAATATCTTTAATAAAAATAAATTATAACTAAGGGATGCAGAAGGATGAAGAAAAAGTTTTCTAAATATAGAAAGGTAACTTGATTCAGATTGAATTTAATAAACATGTATTAAGCACAATGCAATATATGTGGTAGGTTTCAGGGTTATGAAGACAAAAAATAAATAGTTCCTATTATTCCATTGAAAGAACTTCCTCTATAATTCTCAGAAGCATGATACCAGCCCTCTCTACTACTGCTTTCTGTCACTCTGAAAGTTTGTTGGAGGAATCTGGTGAGTTTGAGTGCTTCCCAGGAGAGTTTTAAATTTTCTTTGATCTCTTAGTGTCTTCATGATACTCTTGAAGGTAGGCTACTCAAAAAGGGAGAAATCCATATTTTGAACTGACTTAAGTAACTAATTACAAGATTGTTCCAGGAATGAGCAAACTATAGCTTTTTGCTTCCTGGGAATTGGCTAGCAAGGAGTTTCAAATAAGGCCATTTGATTGTGCCACAGGTGTGGGTGAAAGTTTTGACCATTGGAGCTAAAAAATAAAGATAACACTTTAATATGGATATAGACTGAGGCAACTCTCAACCAGCATAGAAAATAGACTTGTCCGGAGAAATCTAGGTGAGTCCCCTGGATCATCTTGTCTAAAAATCCCATTCACATATTCTAGTGATAATCCCATTTTTTGACTGTTAGCCCTGCCAGGAGCTGAACCCCTTTGTTTTCTTTTTTGGGTATTAGGCTCTTTTGTATTTGCCGCATATGTGAACTTAGGGAAGAGGAGTTCAAAGAAACCTTAAAATTCTCTGGGAGTCTGTCATCCTTGGCTTGAGTTCATTTTGACTAACATTGAGGAAAAGTTCTGGGAATTCATCCATTAATCAGAAAATAAACAAGGTCATCACTCAATTATGGTTAATGGAATCAACAATCACAGCTGACACAATGAAAGAAATCAAGGATGTAGGCAGGTAGAGAACAATTGAATAGGCAAATAGCTTGAGATGTTGTTCTAGTATGTTGAACATTTTATACATCAACATCAGTGACTCCTCTGAAATTGGTGACTTGATTTGATTTTCTTTGTCAAGCTTACTTGGGGGACATTATCATAGAATAGAAAGCCATGTACTTCCATAACTGGATACTTGCATCAAATCTCAAATTCAGGAAAATTCTGCAGTATTTGAAATCTCTTCCATTACTGGCCTTTTTTTTTGTGAATTATATGTCTTCTTCATGGTTAGACTCTTTTTTTTTAGGTTTTTTGCAAGGTAATGGGGTTAAGTGGCTTGCCCAAGGCCACACAGCTAGGTAATTATTAATTGTCTGAGGCCGGATTTGAACTCAGGTACTCCTGACTCCAGGGCTGGTGCTCTATCTGCTGTGCCACCTAGTGCCCCTTGGGTTAGACTCTTCAGGAATAGCAAAGGAGAAACATCCTGTGCCTGTGTTCTCAAGAGATTGGGGACCTACCTGATTTTCTGTTCTTGTAGGTGATAAGAAGAAACTAGCTAAAAGTACTGAATTGGTCCAGGTACTAGGGGTGATGTCCCATGCTAATGGTAATGGCCATACTAAAGTATGTAGGTATTGTCTGAGAAGGAACAGCTTTGTTTAGTATCAAAAGATCTTTGGAGAAGAAGGTAACATCTCTTTGGGGATCAAGTAACATATATTCCTAGCTTTGGGACTAATACCATGACAGACTAAAAGCATTCTGAATATAATTAGTCATAAAACTAATGAATTTTTCCTTGGTTCTCTACTTATGAATGGGCCCTAGAGCTCTCTGAATGACTCTAAGTAGTTGAATTGAATGTCTGTGGTTTTTCATGAAAAGAATATTAGAATACCCTGTTTATCTTCACCCAGGAGTGGTATCAGTCCTTATCTCTGTCTCTCTCTCTCTCTGTCTCTTCTCTTTCTCGTCCCCTTTTCTTTTTCTCTCTCTCCTCCTTTTCTCTCTTCTTTTTTTCTCTCACTTTCTTCTCTCTCTCTCCCCCTCCTCCCCTTATCTTCTCTCTTTCCCTTACCTTCTTTCTTTTTTGGTTTGTTTGTTTAAATATTTTCCAATTATATATTAATCAGGCTCTGCTTAGACTCAGGAGTGTCCTAGGCTGCATACAAGTCTACAGGCTGAGTGTTTGACACCTCTGCAGTAGGCAATCTTTCAAATCTAAGTTACAGACAAGGTAGACATTGACAGAGAAAGTTTCCTCATTTTAGAGTTCCCTAGACTCCAAGTCCAGTACACCATGGCTGTCTCTCAATGATGGACTAGGCAAGGCATATATTCAGAAATAAAGGTAATGGAAAACCAAAAGATTTCAATGAAATAAAAAAAAGAAAGCAGAAAAGGTACTATAAGACTGAACAACTGCATATTTTGTCCAAATTTTGAAAAAATAAGTAGATATGGCAAAATTTAGGCTAAAATATTTGACTATGATTTCTGGAAATATTCTAGACTGTATTTTTTCAAAATTAAGTGACTTGTCCAAGGTCACATAGCCAGTTTATGGTCAAGGTAGAACTTGAGCCTGTTTTCATAGGAGTACACGAGTGTACACAAATACAGACACACAATTCTATATGCCTAAACATACACATATGCACATACATACATACACACCTATATACACATGCATACACACACATATATATGTCTGTGTTTGTGTATATAATATATATTATATATATATATGATATACATATACTCTTCTTTCATATTGCTCCAGACTTCTATAACCATCCCTTGGAGTCCCAGACTTCCATTGGCTGGGTGGTCACATTCTGCACCTAAGCAAATGGTTTTCCTTTCCCAGAATGAAAACCAGAGCGTATTGAATGTATCCTGAGATTCATATAGCTCTCGGGACCTAGTAGCATATTGTGGGGGTTTGAAACTTATACAGACAGAGCTGTCCTTTGTACCCATCTGTTCTTTCATTTCACTCAAGGTACCAACTGTCTAGGGATAGCTGGTAGCACAGTAGATAGAGTTCTAGACCTGAAGTCAAGAAGACAGGGATTCAAATCTGCCTACTGACACTTAATGACTGTGTGACCCTGGGTGAGTTACTTAATCTCTTTTTGGCTCACTTTCCTCATCTGTAAAATGTAAAAAAAATAATAGCACCTAACTCACAAGGTTCAAATGAAACAATATTTGTAAAGCATGGTGCCTGATGCATAGTGGGTAATTAATAAATGTGCATTCCCTTCCCTTCCCTTTGCCGCCCTTTCATTCCCCAAGAAGCAGCTCAGGATTGAAGCCAGAATGTGTTTAGCCGTAGAAAGCACACAGATTCACATCAGAGCCTTACTGAGCAGTCAGACAGTAGACGTTGGCATCAGGGAACTGCTTGCCTATGGCAAGGTGAATGAAACTCTTCTGCTATTTAGGAATTCAGCTTTACCTCCCAACTGGATTCTTGCCTCAAGAATTTTTTTTATCATCTATAGAAGTGAAGACCCTCTGGGCTTCCTCACTCAGCTGGCCCTCCATTATGTATTTCTTTCTTCACAAGTATTGCTAGGGATGTGGTTTGAGGCGGATAGGCCTCAAGATAACTTCCAGTGGTAGGTGTTTTCAGGGAGGTAGGGCTGAAGTGTTTAATTTACTTTGACTTTGCTATAGGAGGTACTGGAAACTAGGAATCAGATTTTCCCTAAAAATGAAGCCCAGAAAGCAACCTAAAGGGACTACAGGCATAGTTTTGTTATATGGAAAGAATATTAAATTTAGCCTCAGAAGACATGGATTCACTTTCTAGTGCTTCCATTTATTTAGTGGCTTATTTGACCTTAGATAAATTATTTCTCCTCTTAAGGTCTTGCTCCCCACATCTGTAAAAAATATGGAAACTGAATTAGATGAGGTCTCCATTAGTTCTAAATCTAGAACTATATTAATAATAAATGTCATTATATAACAAGACTTTAAAAGTTTCTCAAGTACCCTATGACTATTATATAATTTGAGCTCACAATGAGCCTTTGAGATAGGATTCTTATTCGGATTTTGTTGGTGAGGAAACTGAGTTTCACAGGGCGTGGGATTTGAACCCAATTTTTCTTGACTCCAGCACTCTTATTTCACTAAAGAAAGTAATGTCTAGTGCACATCACCTTCATTAGGGTCTAAATTTGCACAATTTTCAAAATGGCAATATCCTGGCAGTCCTTCACTTTTATAAACTAATAGGATTGATTTTCTGAGACAATCCACCTACTACATGATTTAGGTTCATTTATATAAATTATATAGTGATTTATTTAATGACCTACTTGGAGCACTATAAATTCTACAGCATCCATGCAATTTATTATTTAAACACCACATAAATCATGAATGATGAGAAGACAGAAGTTTATGTGAGAATACTGGCTTTGGGTGGGTCCAGAAAATGGACTTGGTTGCCATTGTGTCATATGGGAATGAAATGTCCCTTTCTTTTGTTTTGAATGAAAGGACATGCAGCTGTTAGCTGCTGTTTGGGATTGGGGATGGGGTAGAGTTGAGTTGAAAATTTTTATATATATTAGCTCTACCAGAAAGGCCAAATCCAAAACTGACACAATGGATGACAGTATTTGACACAATGTGGTGACATTTCTATTGGAAGGGGAGCTGGGGGGATGTGCTGCCCCTGTGGTACCTGCACCTGGGTGTCTGACATTTCTGAAATGTAAGAAAGAGAAGTGAGCCATCACAATGAGCTGCTGATGTACTGGAACAGGGTTGCCAAGCTCCATTCTCAGCTCTGGCGTTGCGCCTTTAAAAATCATTTCTGCTCTTCTGTGAAACTCCTAAGCCCATTCATCTTCCTTGGTATGCTGACTCCTATTTCAAACTCACCTCCCAGGCAGGAGCTAGAAAAGGAAAGACAAGACTGTTGAAAAAAGGATGATAAGCCCCACTTCCCTTTCCCCTGTGCTCCATCCTTCACCCCAAACAGGCATCAAGATGAGCTTACAGATTCACATCAAATATGACAAATATGCCACTGACCAAAATGACCTATAGTACTCTATTGCATTAACTCACTGTGCCTTAATATTACAACCTCTTCAAAGGACACAAAGAGACTGTTAAACATCTTTGTCTTCCAATATTCTATTTGTATGAAGAGAAACAGTGGGGAGTAGTAAAGAAGGCTGAAGATAGCTTCAAACTGAAGAAGTTAGGGTTTGGGTCTGGCTTCTGACACATCTTGGCTACTCGGACAAATCATTTATTTAATCTCAATGAACCTATTAAGTATTGATTTGCAGTGACAAGGGGATGTCTTCATCAAGAGTTCTCTACATTGATACAGTCATAGGAAAGTCCAGACCAAATTCGGTTGAGAAAATGGAAGAGACTATGACATCATCTGGTCCTACCCCTTCCTTCAGTCAGGGAAGGTATTATTTTCTCCATTTTACAGATGAAGAGGCTCATGGCAGGTCAGTGATTTGTTCAAAATAATAGAATTTAGAGTTGATAGGGAGCATAGAGATCATATAATACAACTCCCTCATTTTGGAACTGAAGAAATTGTGGTCCAGAGAGGCAAGTAATCTTCCCATAGTCACACAGGTAGTACATAGAAGAGCTGAAATTTAAACTTATTCTTCCAATTTAGCAACTTTCTAATGTAGTAAGCTGCCTTGTTTTGGCTTTTCCTGTCTGAAATTTGCATAATGTTTCAATGGTAAGTGTATAAAAATATAGCATTTCATTTTAAAACCATATTCTCAATCAGTAATAATTGAATGCAGTCTCCAGCCAGAGAGAACAATTATTTAGTTGTTTCTTAGTTGTTTGACTTTTTTGTCACCCCATTTTGGGGTTTCTTGGCAAAGATACTGGAGTGATTTTCCATTTTCTTCTCTAGCTCATTTGATAAATCAGACAACTGAGGCAAACTGCATTAAGGGTTACATAGCTAATAAGTGTCTGAGGCCAGATTAGAGCTCAGGAAGATGAGTCTATCCAACTGTAGGCCAGGTATTCCATCCACTGTGTCATCTAGTTATTATTGGGAGAATAAAGATGGTCTCAAATCTTTAGCATTTAGATATGATTTCACACATACATGAAAATATCTGACCTCAGAAATGTCTGTGTAATGATTCCATTTCATAATGGAAAACCCTTCCCTTTAATTCTCCCTCTCCCCACCAACTCACCTCCTCTCTCTCACCCCCATCTAGAAGCAGGTGCTACGGATAGTTGGAACCATTCCATTGAAAATATTTATATTGGTAAGAAGTTGTTTGCATTGTAGCCTGTGTACCACACTAATAGCCCACTTGCAAACATGACATTTCCCCAAGTAATTATGGAAGCAAGCGATGTTTACAGAAGGTTTGCTGTTCTTTGATGTGGGAATCATAGCCCCTTCTGTCTGGCTCACTTCAAACTTCCAAGCTTTATGCTTTATCACACTTGTCTTTCCTAGATAGTGAGTCTGTGTCCTTCAGAGAGCCTGGAAGGTCTCAGGCAGGTTTGGCTCTGGTCAAGGAGAGGGATAGGCAAAAAGTTTTTATTAGTCACCTAATATGTACTATGCTAAGGCCTTTAGAAATATCTTTATTTCATTGTCTGAGTTTCCCATGCCTTTTCACTCCTTCTCTCTTTTCCTCCTGTTTGGGCTTATGCTCTCTGGGGTTGTTGACAGTAATACCCACCTTCCTTTTAGTGAAACTGAATATCAAGCATGAGTTTTGTGCTGCCCTTTGAAGTTTGATTTTTCTCCATTGAGAGAAAGTAGATTATTATTCCCATATCATAAATAAAGATACTAAGGATCATTAAGTGACTTGTCCCAGTCATACAATTAATAAAAGGTGAAGTTCAAACTAGAACTCATACATAGACATATAGAATGAGATGAGGGATCTTTTTATGAGATTTTATGTTAGCGTGTGGGGTGATTTTTAGCATCCAAGAGCTGACAATACTGATGTGATAGTATATAGGTATTCTTAACTCTAGATCCAAATCATTAAAATTGGCTCTGTGTCTAAAGAACACCTTCCTCTCTCTCTCTCTCTCTCTCTCTCTCTCTCTCTCTCTCTCTCTCTCTCTCTCTCTCTCTCTCTCTCTCTGACTTTATCTCCCCAGACATGTGACTCTAAATTTTAGTAAAGGTGGATTTCCAGACTATTGTGTATTTTTGAAATGGATAATTACTATATTGCACCATCACGATATATTTATATATTTTATAGATTACAAAATCATAAATAATTATAAATGTTACAAGATGTAATAGAATATTTCTATATTATTTAGAGAAGCTGTTCCAAAAGATCTAAGGTTCAAAAGTATAGCAGCTCTTTTTGTAGTGGCAAATCAGAATTGGAAATTGAGGGGATATACATCAACTGGGGAATGGCTGAACAAGTTATGGTATATGAATGTTATGGAATACTCTTGTTCTGTAAATCTGAGTGACTGGACTTTAGAGAAACATGGAAAGACTTGCAAGAATTGATGCTGAGTGAAGTGAGCAGAATCAAGAAAGAATATTGTACACATTAACAACTACATTGTGACATGATCATCTATGATTAATATAGCTCCTCTTAAAAGTTCAATGATCAAGGTCAACCCTGAGAGACCCACTATGGACAATACCATCTACATCCAGAGGAAAAAAATATGGAACCGAAGGCAGACAAAGCAAATTATGTTTACTTTTTAAAGCTTCTTTTATGTTTTTCTTTCTTTCTCATGTTTTTCCCCTTAGCTCTAATTCCTCTTTCACAACGTGACATAATTGTCTTATGCAACTTTTACCACCATGGGGAAGGGGGAGGAAAAGAAGAGTGGTAGAAAACTGTGGAACTCATAAACTTGAAAATGTTGAAAAACTAGTATGGCATGTAATTGGAAAAATAAAATAAATTAAAACAACTTAATAAAGGAAAGATTGTCCCACAAATTTTAGTGGTTTTAAGCTTTAATAAGCTTTTGGAGCATCCTGTATATATTGAACTTGGAAGATAACTCATTTCTTACTCATTTGAACTATGATTAGCATGTTTGAACTCTCTCTTCCTGTCCCATTAGGATTGTCTTCATTGCTAGCACACATCTGCCCTTGACTTAGAAGAGTATTGTTCTTTTTGAGGTGTTTGTTCAACATTAGGTCTTAGCTAGAAATGTACTTCTTTCCTATTGCCCTTTTCTATGATTGATTGGTTCTTCCCAGAACCATTATTTTATTTTTGTTGTTGTTGTTTTTGAAATTTAAATATTTTTTATTTGCTTTCAAACCACATGCAATGGTAGTTTTTACTAATCTTTTTTTTACAAGATTTTGAGTTTTACAATTTTCTCCCTCCTTCCCTTCCCTTCCCTGTCCCTGACAGAAAACAATCTAATATAGTCTTTACATGTATAACTATGCTAAACATGAATACACATTAATTATGTTGTTCAAGAAGACTCAAACCAAAACAAAAGAAAAAACATTTGAGACAAAAAACCCCAACAATACATAAGACAACTTTCAAAAATTGAAGCTAGTAGGCTTTGGTCTTCATTTAAACTTCAAAGTTCCCTCTCTAGATACGAATGGAATTTTCCATCAAAAGGTTTTTAGAATTGTCTTTGATTATTGTGCTGCTGAAATGAGTAAGTCCATCATAGCTGATCATCACTCAATGGTGTTGTTAGTATATATAATGTAAAATTGTTTTTTAAGGAAAATGTCCAGGGATCCTTAAGGCCATTACTCTTCCAGCTTCTTGGTTTTCTGGATTTTCTCTCCCATGTGGAAATCTTTTTCCTCCTTCTTTCTCTTGATCTGTGTTGACTTCTCCTATTATAATCTAAACTCCTTGAGGGAAGAATCTTCTTTCTTTATAGGACCAGTTCTTAGCACAGTGACTGGCTTATAATATGCACTTAATAAATCTTTGATTTATTGATTTCTTAAAGTCTATATCCCCAGGAATTTATCTTTTTGAATGTAGAAACTATATTCTAAATGCAAACTACAGATTTAAATGAATATTAGGTCATCTGCAATTTCTGAATTTAACATTGAAATGAAATATAAAAATTTATTTTATATTACTATTCAAAACTATGTAATGTGAACACATATAGTAAATACTATTATTATGTAATTCATATATATTACCCTGTCACAATATATTTATACACTATTTTATCATAAAATTATATCTAAATAATTATAAATATTTATAATATAATGTTTTGTATTGTATATTATCCCAAATGTTAGGGTTTTTTTGGAACACCCTGTATACATTAAACTCAGAATTTGTAGGTAACATAGTGGTTACTCATTTGAACTCTAGTTTGTACCCTCATATACCAGGCACCTCATACTTATCTTCAGAAGACTTATATCAGTCCTTATTGCAAAGACCTTTGTGCAAAGCTTTCTCAGTTTCCTGAGTTATTTCAATGTTATCTTATTTCTAATTTGTGTATATATACATACATATATATATATATATATATATATATATATATATATATATTGAATATTTCTTTATTAGTGTATAAGTTCCCTGGTGCAGAGACTACTATTGCATTTTTGTCTTTTTATCCCCAGGGCATATAAATGTTTGTTGATTTATTGAACAGTTGGAAAATTTCATATAAATATAATGTAAATCTATTTCACTTTCCCTATCTCTCTACTTCTATCTCAAATTCTACCTCATTTCCATCTCTAGTTTTATCTCTATCTTTATCTGTCCCTCTACTTCCAAATCTCTCTTTCTCTCTCTCCCTTCCTCTCCCTCTTCTTTCATTTCCATCTCTATGTCTACATCTATGTCTATTTCCATTAATGTCTCTATCTCTATCTCCATCTTTATCTCTATCTCTATCTTTGTCTGAGGATTGCTAATTGTTTGAGTGTTAATGGTGGTTTTCATCAAGGAAAAGAAAACACATATATGTATACAGAAAAAAATTTCAATGAGGAATCTTCTACAAAATCCAGAAAGAGTATGGATAATAAATTAAATAGACAGATAAATACTGCAAAAAGCATACTCCTGCAAAAGAGATTCCTGATAAAGATAAGTGATGCCTAATATGTCAATATTAGATAAACACTGTAACCCGACCTATTCCTTGTTTAAAAGTTTAATTTTTTTCCCCCTTAATGAAGTCCATTGTAACCTCTTGGAAACCTTTTCTTGTTTATTAAAATTTCAGTAGTTATTTTTTTCCCTTGACTGTCTGTAACATTTCTGAATTCACTGAATAGTATTCCTCCCCCATCAACTCAGGACCTGGCTGACTCTGCTATATCCTTCAGTAAGCCCCCTTTAAATACATGAGTCATAGCTCATTGACTTTTGCTTTCATGTTCAGTGATGTGGCAGTGATGCTTACTTACCATATAACTTTTTGATTCAGGGAGGGAATGGGTGTAAAAGATTGATCACTTCTCTAGTCTCAGGTAGTTTGACTCCCATCTGTAACACCAGGGGCTGCATAATCCTTCTCTGAAATGTTAACACAAATAAGTGATCCAAAGAAAACTGGTACCTGACTAAGCTTGTCTCTGTCTGATTTACAAAGTTTCAAACCTTTGAAACTCTTGTAGTTACTGTGAAGTTTTCTATGTCCATATTAGATTAATTTAACTATCTGAGAACAATACACTCAGTCTAAGAAGATGACATTGAATTGGGACACATTTTCACTTCTACATTTGATTTATAAAAAGACATAACTTCATAGAAATACAGAATAAGTCGGATGTAACTAAGCACGACTCCTATGACAAACACCTGGGAGGCGTTAAATGGACAAGATGGAGAGTGGTGAGTGGTGAGTTTTAAAACTTGTCCTATGAGGATAAAGAAACTGGGTATGTTTAACCTTTGGAAGAAGAGACTTAAGAAGGATGGTGTGGCTATCTTCAAATATTTGAAGAGCTATTATAGAAGAGTAATTAGCCTTATTTTAAAGAGTTTTAGGGACAAAACCAGGAGAAATGAGTACATGTCAAAGAAAGACAGATTTTGATTCGATATAAAGATAAACTTCCTCTCATCTTGAGTTGTCCAAATGTTGGAAGCACTTCTTCCAGATTTGCAAAGTGATTTATGGATTTATTTTTTAATTTGATTCTCACAACAATTCTGAGAAGTAGGTGCTATTATTATGCACATCTTATAGATAGGCTAACTGAGTCTGAGGGAAGTGAAGTGATTTACTCAATGTAACAAAGATAGTATCTTAGACAAGATTTGAAGCTAGTCTTCCTGAATCCAGTTCTGAATCACAAACAAGATATCCCCCCCCCTTTTTTTAAGGTTTTTGCAAGGCAAATGGGGTTAAGTGGCTTGCCCAAGGCCACACAGCTAGGTAATTATTAAGTGTCTGAGACCGGATTTGAACCCAGGTACTGCTGACTCCAAGGCCGGTACTTTATCCACTATGCCACCTAGCCACCCCAAGATATCCCCTTTTTCAACTCCAAGCATTTTCTCTGCCTGTCTCCCATGCTCTCTCTTCTCATCTCCATCCAATTGGATTCCCTGGCTTTCTTTAACGACCAATCAAAATCCTATCATCTCCAGGAATCCAGTTACTACTTCTTAATTCCAGGGCCTTCCCCCTTTGTTAATTGTTTCCTCTTTATCCAGTAAATAGCTTGTTTGTTTGTTTTCTCCCCATTAGACTGTGAGCTCTTTAAGGGTTGGGACTATTTTTTTGTATCTCCAGCTCTTAACATGGTGCCTAGCATATGTTTGTACTTAATAAATATTTATCAATAGATTTATTATTTATTTCCATTAGGTATAATTAATATGGTTCTTATTTTTCTCCCATAACTTCCCCTTCTTTGATCCTTCAGAAGTGTCATTAAATCTAGACTACTTAATGTCTATGTTCAATTAAGTTTCTAAATTTCTTTTCTTCCTCTTCCCATTTGTTGATTTTCTTAATAATCAGTGTTTTTTTCTGGAAAGTCAGTGATAGTTTTGCCCCCTTCCATAATTGATTATACAACAAAGTATGAAATCTAGTACAGTAATAAATTTAGTACAGTGATGGAACAAAAACATTTGGACAACAAATCATACGAAATCCAAAACAATCTCTTAAAAAATTAAGAAATAAATATCAATTATTTTTTAATAAATCAGAGACAGAATCAAATCCTCTGTCTCAAAGTCCATTGCATGGAACTCTTTCCAAAATGATGGACTAGGCAAGATGAAGTTGGCAAAAACAGGAGGGAGAAGCCTTTAGCACTTCCAGTTGCTTTGAAGGTTCTCTTTAAGCTTTGAGTTGCTTTGAGATCTGCAATTCTTTCTGGCACTTCTAGTTTCCATCTTCAAGAGGAGAAAATGCCTGAGGCCAGCTTCAAGATGCTAAAGAAAAAGTCTCTGGGACTCATGCCTCTGTCGCCAGCTTGGGAGAACTTTCTCTTGAATGAGATCTACGATTCTCTCTCTTGGCTGATCTGAGTTACCTTAATCCAAATGGGAGAATTTCTTTACTTTACTGAAAAACAGAGAAAAGAAAAAAACAAACTGTAACAAATACGCATGTTCAAGCAAATTGAATTCCCTCATTGGGTATAGACAAGTATATACATGCACATTTGCATATATATATGTATGTGTCTACATATATACATATATATTGTATATATATATATATATATGTCCTTATGTACCCTAAACAACCACCTCTCAGCAGGAGGTAGAAAGTACATTTCAACTCTGGCCTTCTAGAATCATGGATGGTCACTGCTTTAATCATAGATTTTACAGCTTTCAAAATTTGTCTTTCCAGGATTGTTATTTTATATATTGTTTTCCTGGCTTGGCTTATTTCATATTTTATAACTTAATAAAAGCCTTTAAAGTTGTTTATTTTTATAATATTGATGTTATAAATTGTTCTTCTTGTTCTGCTCACTTTACTCATTTAAGTCTTTCCATATCTTACTGAAATTATCTATTCCTCTTTGTATAGGACATAGATATTGATCTTCTTCAATGAGGAGCATTCCATGCCAACAGTATTTGGGACTGGGGTTATAGAATAAAGAAAAAGATATTTAGGTAACCTTGGGATTTTCCCCCTTCCTCCACACATTTTAATACTAATGGGATTGGTTTAGCCCATTGTAGCTCAAGAGATATACCAACCTCAGTCTCCCCAGAGGTGGGATTACAAACTTGTGCCACCCACCTAGCTGACATTGCATTTTAGTAGCATGGAAAGTGACCTAGCTCCCCAAATACAGATCAGGAGCTAGGCACCCCAAAGAAGGCATCAATTCTCTCCCCCATTTCTTAAAGTCTTCCTTAGCCTTCTCTCTTTTCTCTTTCTATGCCGATGGGGTCTTAGGCACATGCTTCTGCCTTGCTTGAATTGTTTCATCAGTGTAGTTGAATTGGAATTTACAGGTTTCCTGGAGAGGACTACATCTAGAAAATCTTCAGTGGGAAAGACACAGCAATGTCCAGCTCAGTGGGACTATGAAATGCAGTCTTTTTGAAGCTGCTCAGTCTCATTTGATTCAGCTCAGAGAGAGGGAAGCAGTGTGTCTCCTAGCTGAGATCACTAGGGATGGGCCCTGCCTTCTCAAGCAGCTGATGATGCCTGAGAAACAAATTAAAAGCTCATTTAACTTATTTTGAGGACAAATTTAAACCCCACACCATCACCAGCAATCATAAGCGGTCCATTAGCGATCATTTTGAAAGAGCCAGACGCTTTGGTATGCAGCAAATGAAGCCAGTCAGCTTCTCTTTGTGTGGCTTTTTGCTTTTGGTGCCTGAGGAGTGGAGGATCTAAATAGGTCAAAATATCTGTTACCACTGAGCCCTCTCTGCCCTGGTGGCATTAAACAAGGTGCCTCCCTGATGCAGCAAAGGGTAACCAAGAAACCAACAGAAGGGGAGTAGTAACTGAATCCCCATGTTCTACTGGTTTTTTTTTTGTTCATATGATAAGTATTTTTTAAGTCCTTACTTTATGTCAGTTACTATGCTATGCTATGGGGACACACATACAAACACATACACACAGAGTTCCTGTCCTCATGGAACTTACATTCTGAGAGCAGAGACAATCCATATAAAAATATGTATATGTGTATGTGCATGTGTATATGAATACATACACATACACACATATGTATATATATATATATATATATATATATAATCAATACATATAGGATCTATTTAGATAAAATGGAAGATATCATTGTCCATAAAGGCACTAGCTGCTATGGGGCTTGGGGAAAGGCTCCATAATCATTTCTGTATCATTTCTCCCATCCTTGACCATTAATCTGCACTGAACTATACTTTCTAACAAATAAATTAAAAACAATTAAGTAAAAATCAACGATGAAGTGACAAGATCTGCATGTGCATGTGCGTGTGTGTGTGTGTATGTGTGTTTAGGTGTAGAAAGAGAAGTACATGGACCCAGGGGAAAAGGAAGAAAGGAGGGGAAAAGGAAGGTGAGGGCAGCAGCATTTGATGGACCATATGATCTGCGAGGGCAGGAAGCTAAAATCTAAGACTACTATACCCAAAATTTGACCATCATATTATGCAGGACGGAATTTCTGTAGAGGTTGTAATGGAGTCCCAGGCATCCAACTGTAGTATGAATCTGCAGACAGGACACTGTAATTTGGAGGAGCGGAGTGAGGCTGCTTGCCAGACAAAGTAGATCTCGACTCTGAATCAATTATTCTACAAACATTTATTTATTGCCTACTATATGCCAGACGTTTTGCTTGGGGCTGGGGATGAAAAGATGAGACAGTGAAACAAATGAAACAATCCCTAATCCCAAGGAGCTTGCTTCTATGAAGCTACATATGCAATCAAGTGTTTCTAAGCCCTGTTGGAGGAAGATATTTGGGGACATAAGAAAGGCATCTTCTTCCATGGCAACAACTAACTATTGAGACTCTCCACAGCAAGAAAACAGTTGGATAATGGATTGGCTGAGTCCTGCTAAATACATATTGATAATTTTCTTTAAGAGAAGTAGACATCATAAGACTGTTGATTTAGAGTTTAGGTAGTGTAATAGATAGAGTTCTGGATATGGAGTCAGGAAAATCTGAGTTGAAATTCTGTCTCAGTCATTTTACTAACTGTATAAAGGTTGGCAGTGGTTAGATCTGGACCTTGAGTCAGGAAGACCTGAGTTCATATCTCCTCTTAGACACTAATTATGAGACTTTGGGCAAGTCACTTAATCTTTGTTTGCCTAATTTTCCTGAACTATACAATGGGAATAATAGCAGCAACAATGCCCAGGGTTGGGAGGGTCAAATGAGATGTTTGAAGGCAGCAGGCATTGTATAAATATTTACTCCCTTCTCTTTGTGATTCTGAAAAAAATCACTTAACCTTTCTCAGCCTCAATTTACTCAACTGTAATAATGGGATAATAGTAGCAATACCTTCCAGATTATTGTGAGGTCAATGAGATAATGTATGAAATCCTGTTGGGCCTGAGTCACACAGTTAGGAAGTATCTGAGGTCACATTTGTACTCATAAACATGAATCTTCCTGATTTCAAGCCCAGTTCTGGATCCACTGCACTACTGAGATAACTAATCTTCCTACCACAACATGGTATTTATTTTAATTAATCCAAGTTTTTTAAATAAGGCTATCATCTTTAGTTATATTCCTAAAGACCTGGTCATTCAAGTGTTTTTCAAAATTGGTTAGATTTTGGTTATCAGTCGATCAATAAATATTTATTAAGCACTTATTAAGTGCTTTCCCAAACAACATTTACTCCTAACAGGATCTCTTATAGTCACTAGAGAAGGAGAGAAAGTCAAAGGGAAGAATAAGTAAGAGCTCTTACTACCACTTTCCTGTAAGAAGAGAACTCAGAGCAGGAATCCTTCATCTCCCTGTGTTCTTTCTACTATTTCTATTATAATCAGGTCCTGGGTAATTAAATTGCATCTTACAAGAATCTGCACAGGAGCTTGGTCTGCCTTATGAAGATTGGACCCAATACCACATCTTTTTCAGTCTAAGTTTTATACCACATGCCAATTTGGAATTAAGAATGTCCAACCCATGAGACCATAGGTCTAGAATTGGAAGTGATCTCAGAGACCATGTAGTCCAATATTCTAATTTTACAAACAAGTCCCAGAGAAATTAAGTGATTTGTCCAAGGTCATACATGTAGCAGACATCAGCAGCAGAACTGGGACCTGGTCTCCTGACCTCCATCTCAGACATGTAATTGATTTATGCATATTTTCCGAGACCTATTGCTATGGTAGAAGCTGAATGGGAAAGAGGCATGTTATTAGAATCCTCCATTCCAAATAGGAAAAGGTAGCAAGGTGCCAATGGAATGCTATTGGCCTTTGCATGCCTGCAAATACCAATTGTTGTGGAAACTTAGGGTGCAGGATGACCATTCTTGCTCTGGGTTTTTAAATCTGATGAGCCAATGCTGTGAATACTTGAGAATTTAGGGTAATCTCTTCTCTAAAGAAAAGATGCTTCCTGCCTCTGGAATTTCCATGGCAATGTCCTGTACATTTGGCAAAGATGGATTACATAAACATGATATTTGGCAGTACAGGAACATGATTGTTAGAAAAGCAGATTCCTAATAAAATTTATTCACCCATTAGTAGGTAAATGATGCTATTCACCTTTCTCTCTCTTTTCTTCTTTTTCCTCTTCCTTATTCTATTTCTCTGTCTCTCTATCTCTTCTTTCTCTGTTTCTCTGTCTCTATCTGTCTGTCTGTCTCCCCCCCTCTCTTTGTTTATGTTTTGGGTTATGTTATTTCATTAGTGAAGGATAGGAAGCTTCTCCTAAGAACTCCTGCCAATGCAAGATTTGGCCACTTTCAGGCTTAGAAGTATAGATCAAAAGCAGGAATCATTTTCTTCTATTTATGTTCTATTTCATCTCAACCCTCTATATTAATGACTTTCTAGATGTGGTATTCAAAATGGGACATTAATGTAAATTTGTACAATTCTCTGTAAACTCATTTTGGGGTTTTATTGGCAAAGATCCTGGAATGATTTACCATTTCTTCTCTAGCTCATTTGACAGATGAAGAACCTGAGGCAAATAGGGTTAAGTTCCTTGCTTAGGGTAACATATCTAGTAAGTATTTGAGGGCATATTGAACTAGTTTTTCTCTTTCCAAACGTAGTGCTCTATCCACTGTGCCAAGTAGCTTCCCCTTATATAAATCTTAACTCCAAATATGTCCTTTGGACCTTTAGGATCAAGGCCATTTTGTCTAACCCTTTCATTTTTACAGATGAAGTCACTGAGTTCCAGAGAGTTAAGTGCCTTGTCTAAGGCTACACAGGTAGTAGGTAGTAGAAATGGGGTTTGATCCCAAATCTCTAACTGCTCACCCACTGGTATTGCTACTGTTTCATTTAGTTCCATGCTACAGATACCTGTTGTTGTTGTTATTTGTCCTTCAGGGAGGTGGTGCCATGGCATGCAAGTGAATTGGGTTTAAGTGAGGATCTAGTGGCCAGATAAGGATAAGGAGAAATGGGGATGACCCTGAATGCTGGGTCTTTACCAGGTCACAGTTTGATTGAGGCCATGTCCATTTAGTCATTATGGTTAGGTAAGAAAGAAATTAGGCAAAGAGCCTCTCAGTTGTCTTGATTCATATCAGACAACTGGACTCATTCGGCTCTGGAGAAGAAAGATCCCCAAATCTCTCCTATTGGAGCTGTAACTATGAGGTTGCTATCTGATACTATCTAAGGTCAATTTCTCTACTTCTGTGTCACCTTCAATGTCTCCAACCTCCAAGTCCATTGTGAATGGGAATTCCCATTACCTCATTTCTCATATGTATCCCTTTTTCCCTGCCCCCAAGAAACAAATATCAAAGTTTCAAAAAATATCATACCCAAATTCAACTCAAAATGCCAATTGTCTACAAATGAACTAACAACAGCAAAAAAAGTTAATACTGAAAAATCCTTACCCCCAAAGTGACCATTTTAACAGGCTGTTGATGATAATGTAAGTCTTTAGACTTTGTGTCTCATTTTACTCTGTTGTGAGGGGGCACTAAGCTATTATTATTGCCATTTTTTTATGATAAAACACTGAGACTTAGAATGGTTAAATGACTTTCTCCTGGTCATATGCCACTTAATTTCCAGAGGCAGAGTTTGCATCAATGACCTTTGCTTCCAAGTCTAGTGCTCTTGTCACTATATTTTAATGCTTCTCCAATCAGTTTTCTTAATTTAATTCCTAAGAAAAACATTTCCCCAAATCAATGCCTGTCTCAACTCAACACATTTTCTTCCTCTGGCTTATAATTTTAGTTCATGGAATCTCAGTAATTAAAGCCTAGATTTTTCTAATAATGCCCTTTCCTTCAATATTGTATGAACTCAAAAGAGACAGACAGAATTTTGATATGTTGATTTCAGTCAAAAAAGTATACTAGAGTAAATCAATAATATAGGTTTGGTTTCAGTTATGGGACCATTCCAGTGCATGGTAATGATCAAATACACTGAGGATGAATAATTTATTTTTAACTAATATTGCCAACCATATATTACCAAATAATAATAGAAAATATCAAATTGGACATATTTCCATCCAATTGTCATTTTAAAAAGTCATCAATGTTATATTGCCTGTGAAGAATTTCAATTACTGAAACTTAATTTTAAAATATCTATTTCACAGATTTCCCTGGATAAAGAATTTTGTGCCTAGTGATAATTAATTGGCAGTGAACTTTTATATGAGAATCCAGGGTCATCTTTGTGCTATGATGTGGTCTAAGAAAAGGATGCTTATGAAAACACAGGGATAAACACCCTACAAGGTAAGAAGGAATGGATAGACTTTGATCTATAGATAAAGCAGCCACATTGCTGAAATTATATACATACCAAGTATCTCAGTAAATCTTAAAAGTCTAGCTAGTAATTAAATTTTTTTTTGTATTTTATTCTAATTCCATATAAAGATAGTTTAATTTTTTGGAAGATTTGAGTTCCATATTTTTCTACTTCCCTCACTTCCCTACTCATTCTCCAAAACAGTAAATAATTTGATATAGGGTGTACATGTACAATTATGTTTTCCATATTAGTCATGCTGTGAAAGAAGAATCAGAGCAAAAAGGGAAAAACGTGAGAAAAGAAAAAACAAAAAAATTTAAGGTGAAAATAGTATGCTTCAGGCTACATTCAGACTCCATAGTTCCTTTTCTGGATGTGGATGGCATTTTCCAACACAAGTCTTGAAATTGCCTTGATCACTGTGTTCTTGAGAAGAGTTAAGTCTGTCTTAGTTGATCAGCACCCAATGTTGCTGTTAAGGTATACAATAATCTCTGGGTTCTGTTGACTTCATTCAGCATCACTTCTTGCAAGCCTTTCCGTTCTTTGAAATCTACCCAAACATGATTTCTTTCAGAAAAATAGTATTCCATTACATTCATATGCCACAACTTATTCAGCCTTTCCCCAACTTATGGGCATTCCCTTAGTTTCCAATTTTTGCCACCACTAAAAGAACTACTATAACTATTTTTTGCATGTGTTTTCCCCTTTTTAATGATTTCTTTGGGATATAGATCTAGTAGTGATATTGCTGGATCAAAAGATATGCACAATTTTAGAGTCTTTTGGGTACAGTTCCAAATTCAGGCTAATTATTTTCAAGAGCTTCAGAAAAATCTACCCAATAATCAGCAACCTTTTCCAAATCCATACTATGATTATAACTAGGTTCTGATTAGTGTTAATAATTACTTTCTTTTTTTCTCCTTTTTTTTGGACATTTGTCTCTTCTAAGTTTCCTTCTTTCTATCTAAACACTTCTCCTCAGTCTCATTACCTGATCTTCATCCAAGTCATGTCTGGCATTTTCATAGACCTTTGTCCTGGACCCTCTTTTCTACTATTTCCCTTGATGATCTCATCAGTCCCCATGGATTAAATTATTTCTATGTTAATGGTTCTCAAAATCTACTTGTCCAACCCTAACCTCTCAGTAGAATACCAATCTTTAACTACCTATATCTTGAACTTGGATGCATTGTAAACATCTTAAACTCAATATGTCCAAAACTGAATTCATTATCTTTCTCCCCAAAGACTCATCCTTGGATGAGCTTGCAAACTTGGAATTATCCTTGACTCTTCACTATCTCTCATCCTTCCATATCCAAATTGTTGCCAAAGACCAATTGATTCCAACCTTGCAACATCTCCAATAGGCCCCCTTCTCTTCTCTGATACTATCATCATTTTGGTTTGGGCTCTTATCTCTTCACTCCTGACTATTGCAAATGCCTGCTAATTAGTCTGCCTGCTACAAGTCCTCCTCTATTCCTGTCTATTACTCTGCTCAGCTGCCAAGATGATTTTCCTAAAACACAGGTCCACATCACCCCCTTATTCAATAAACTCCAGTGGCTTCCTATCTCCTCCAGGATTAGATTGAAATGCTCTATTTAGTGTTCCAAATCCTTCATCACCTAGACCCCTTCTAGTCTTCTTAGACCCTGCTCTCCTACATGTCATCTTCAATCCAGTGAACCTAGTCTCCTGACTGGTCCTTAAGAAGACGATTCACTTCTCAACTCCAGGCATTTTTTCCTGATTGCCTTCCACTCCTGAAATGCTCTCCCTCCTCATCTCTACATCCTGACTTCCCTCAGGTCTCATCCCGAAATCCCACCTCCTACAGGAAACCTTTCCCAATCCTTCTTAATTTTAGTGTCTTCCCTCTTGAATCTGTATAGAATTTGTGCATACTTGCAATTTTTCTGCCCCACTAGAATATAGACTCCTTGAGGGCAGGAACTGTTTTTTTGCTTTTCTTTGTATAGCTAGTCCTTAACATAATGACTAGCAAACAGTAAGAATTTGATAGATGGTTTGATTGTTCTGAGTAATACATTCCTCAAAATCATTTTATTTACAGTATTCATATTTTTTAAAGTTCCAATTATATTAAAAAATAACAGTTAATTCTAGTCCAATGGAAAAAAGTGATTCAAATTAAAAAATGTAACTTTTCACAGGATTCATTATTTGGACTAAATAAGACCTAGCTGCATGTGACATCTATGTAATTACAATTGAAAATCACTGGAGGAATTAATAGCTGCATTCATATGGTACTGTAAGATTTGCAAAAAATTGTGCATGTTGTCTCATTTGATTCTCACAATTCTGTGAGGTAAGAGCTATTATTACACCCATTTTACAGATGAGGAAACTGGGACTGAGAGAAGTCAAGTAACTTATCCAAGGTTATATACAACTAGTAAAAGTCTGAGGCAGGATTTGAATTCAGGTTTTCCTAATTCCAAGACCAACATTTAACAGAGTGCCATCTCTCTGCCTCATGCTTATGAAATGATTGAACATAAAATTCTAAAATTCCCTTGTGAGTATCTGCTAATTCAAAAATGATTTCCATTTCTGGGATAGCTTTTCCTTGTGCCTGTACTAGAATACTTGGAATATGGAGTCAGTTCCCTGGACAATTTTTTTAGGTATAGATTGTCCTTTATCTCTTTTAAACTAGTTAAAAGGTATTTCTCTCACCAATTCTGTGTTCTTTCCATCATTCTTTTGGTTCTTGCATTACTGAGGAGTTTATACTGAATTCAGGATAGATCCTTACTATTGATTGATCATGACCCTTCATCTGTGATTGGGGCAAACTAAATATATTAAAAGTATTTTGACTGGCAAAATTCTTGTGTTAATCTCAGTCTCTGACACATTTTCTCTATTCTTTTTCCTACCCTTACTATTGTTGTTTTTAGCCATGTCCAATTGTTCATGACCCCATTTGGAGTTTTCTTGGCAAAGATAACTGAATGGTTTGCCCTTTCCTTTTCCAGCTCATTTTACAAAAGAAGAAACTAAGGCAAACAGGGTTAAATGACTTTGCTCAGTCACAGTGCTAGTAAGTGTCTGAGATTTGAATTCAGGTTTTCCTGACTCCAGATCAGGAATTCTGTCCATAGTGCTACCTACCCATCCCTTCCCAGCTCTAAGAAGATCTAAATACTTATTAACTACATACAAACCACACCAGGGACTGATGATATCTCTGCACCTTATTGGTGCCTGTTGAGGGACCTTGCTTGAACTTTACACACATGTAGATACATATATATATATATATATATTTAATATATGAAATGATACATTCATATGTGTGTATATATCTTCATATTTAAACACATATTTGTCAATATATCAAATGTCTTTTATTTCACTGATGGAGGAATTCCCAGTGCAGAAAATCTCTCAGACCACAACAGATTACAATACAGGTATAATTTTTAGTCCTAGAGAGTTGTCTGAGACTTCAAAGGAAGCGATTTGAGTACAGTCAATGATGGAATCTGGACCCAAGTTGTCTTGACCCTTAGTCTGGCACTCTGTGCTACATAATGCTGTTTTCTATAGATGATATAAATGTGAGGACCCTGAATTGGTCCAGATATTGGCAGAAACTCCTGAGTTTTATTGTTTCAAGTAAAAGAAATTGGGGCCATTGGGTCTTTATCAACCAATAACTTTTATTAAGAGCCTTGGCAGAGGAGCTTGAGTAACTCAATGAAACTATGGATTATATTATGTTATTTAGGGTTACTCAAGATGGACAGGTCACAGTGGAGAGTTCTGACAAAAGGTGATGCACTGAAGAAGGAAATGGCAAAGCACTGCAGTATCTTTGACAAGAAAACCCCATGGATAGTATTGTTTGGGCAGACTTTGGGGGAAAGGGTAAGGCAGAAGGATCTGGTGTGCTATGCTCCATGGAAACGTGAAGAGTTGGACAAGACAGTACAACAACAGCAACAATGTGCCAACCCCTGTTCTAAGTACTCCGGATACAAAAAGAGGCAAAAGATCGTCCACCCCTACCCTGGAGGAGCTTACAATCTAATTCTCTTATCTGGACTTTAGTCACTTACCCTGCCACAAAATCTTGGACTGTCTCTTTTCTTAGCAAATTATTTTCTAGCTGTGTGCGCATCTATTCCAATACACTTTATATTTTTCCTTCTTATTTTATTTCTGTGGCTCTCTTCTAGTGCTTAGTACCTGGAGGTGTCCTAGAGTCAGATCCAAGGGGGTTAAAGATAGTTAAATTTTCAATGTAAACATTTATACCTTGAAAATTGATAAATACTACAAATAATAATATAGTTTATTGATAGTCTAAACTTAAGAAATTAATAGTGAAAATGTTAATAATAGAGATTAATTTTAAAAGAGTTGGGTGTAGATTATAAGGAAAGAGAGAATTGTTAAAGATTTACCAATCCATCTCTATTTTAGTTTTTTGGTTAAGTTTTAATTGGACTATAAGTCTATATTAAGCTACTTCCAAATCATAAGTAGTCCTTCTACCCCTAGTTTTAGGTCTTGCCTCTGGGTCTCCCTTTAGTTCACTTTTCTGGGTCTCCAATTACTACCATATTTCTTATAACTCCAACTACCTCTGGTGCCAGGTAGTACATTTTTTTTAGGTTTTTACAAGGCAAATGGGGTTAAGTGGCTTGCCCAAGGCCACACAGCTAGGTAATTATTAAGTGTCTGAGACTGGATTTGAACCCAGGTACTCCTGACTCCAGGGCCAGTGCTTTATCCACTATGCCACCTAGCTGCCCCTAGTACATTATTTTTATATTGTTTTATTGACTTTTTTTCTGAATGGTCTTCTTCTGATCATCTTTTAATTCTAATTTTCTGTTTCCAGATTATATTTCATAATTTATCATTTCAGTTCTTTGACTCAGGATCATAACTGAAATGTACTGCATAGGATAACAGATTTAGAACTAAAAGTTACTTAGATGTAGAGTTCAATTCCCTTCTTTTACAGATAAGGAAATTGAGACCTAGAGAGCTGATGTGATTTATCTGAGGTCATATAAGTACCAAGTGACCAAGGCCAGCTTTGAATGTAAGAACTCTGGCCTCAAAGTCAGTGCATCTTCTATTATACTATGGTAATGGATGAGAAAAATGAGATCTAGAAAGGTTAGGTGATTTTCCCCAAGGTCATATGGGCAACCAAGTAATAAAAGTTGGTTTCAAACTCAATTCCCTGACTCCAAATCTACAGTACTTCCACTGTACATGCTTCCTCTTACTAGTCACTGTCCAACTGGATAATCACTCAAATTATGTTTTCCAATTTGGTCTTCATTTTTCCTCTATCTGTTTCTCTTGCAAGTTAGTGGATCTCTAATAATCCTTTCATACTGAGATGTGCTACCCATAATACTCACCCTGTAAATGCTTCTCATTAAGTTGCATGCGCCTTATGCTCTTTGTAGAATTTTTCATATTCCTCCCGTAATTTGGCTCCTGGGGCATCAGACATAAAACTGCCAGATTGTCGAGTGCAGCCTTCCCTTTTCCTGACCCATTTTAACAATTTGGCCTCTTGCTCAAGTGTGGTCCCAGCTCTTCCTGACTATAACTGCAGGATGGTTATTTATCTCTCTACCTATTTCTAATTCCCTTTAGCCATTCAGATGCCATTGCCTGCACTTCACAACTAGATCTGTACATAATTTACTTCAAATTGATAAACAATTCAACTCAAACTAATCTTTCATTCCAGCTTTCACTAGGCAAGGCAGCTTGTCTTTGGACACTGAATAAATGGGCATCTAGACTTGCTATTCCCCTCCTTTCTCTACCACCCCTATGGATATTTTCTAAAGAGAAAAAAGAAGAGAAATGGAGAGACACTGTCCTGGGTTCAAATTATGCCCCCCCAGGGGAGATATTTTAGAAACTATAAGATAATTGTTGTTGCTGCTTCCTCTTTTATCCAGAATAAGAAAAAGTCAAATAAATAGGTGTAGTATCTAGAGATTCTGGATGTCATGGTATTTGTTTACCAACAAAAAACTTACTGCAAAAACTCATCAAAGGAATAAACAATGAGAAGTTCTGTGGAGATTTACATTCATGCAGTTCACAAATCAGTCAATGATTGACTGTGGGATGTCAGACCGAATAGCTTCCCAATTTTATTGCATGAATCAATGCTTCCTCTCTAGGTAAAACTGAATAGTAATCAAAATTCATGGGAGAGCTCTGACTTAGTATTTTTCCCCTTCTCAAATGTCCCTGCTGCTTCCCTCCAAGAAATCTCTGTTACTAAATGAAAAGGCTCAATGGAAACATTAAAAGAGACTTCAGCAAAAGGCAGTTTCTGACCTCAAGGCCAAGTGCATTTTTTACCTTTCCAATTCTCCCTAGTGCTCAAGTCAACAATTTCCTCATTTCCTTCAGGAGTTCAAACACCCTCAACAGAGCTAAGAATATTTGGCCCAGTCATATATATGCTGTGTAGATATGTCCCTAAGGTGATTCCAACATGTTGCTATCTATATTGTTTTATTGGTTCATTTTCTTTCTGGTCTGCTTCTGATCATCTTTTAATTTTCTACTTTTCTGCCTCTGGATCTTTCATAATTTATCATTGTATCACTATAGATTATAACTGAAAAGGGTTATATAGAAAATCCCATTTACCCTCTCCCACACCCTCAATGACTAATTTGTGAACTAAAGGAATGTTGATCATAAGAGATTTTCTCAATTGTTTAGTCCTCTGGCCACTGATGAGTTTTACTATATATATATATATATATTTTTTTTTTTTTTTTCAAAACTTACCAGAACTTAGTAACAATGCTCACTTTTCAAATGGTATGCCTATAGCACCACTCATGGTGGTAAGGAAAAACTGGAGGGTAAGAGTGGTTGAAAGAACTGTGGTATATGAATGTAATGGAATGCTATTGTGAAGTTAGAAATGATAAATGGGGAATTCAGAGAAATGTGGGGGAAATGTCTAAGATCCAATGAAGAATAAAATATGCAGTGCCCTGAGAACAATATACAAAAATAATTATACCTAGGTAAATTAAAAGATTGCTCAAAAGAGAGCTAAGCTCTGAACTATTAAAAAAATCCTGGAGAACAGCAATGGAGAATACAAATATATCTCCTTTCTATTATCAGAGATATAGGGGACAATTAGAATCACAAATTATGTATCTAATTGTAAAATGTGGTCACCTTATCAGGGATTTTTGCTTGTGTTTTTCTTGGTCACAAAGGAGGACTCAATTTGGAGTGAATAAGAGGGATTTATTTCCAGAATTGTTGATAATATAAAAAACCAAAATGTATCAATAAAGTTGGTTTAAAAAATAAAACCAACCAAAATTATTAAATTTAATTTAAGACATTAAATTCCCTACCAAAATTAATTTGGAGAGGGATTTTAGAGGGCAACTGATTCTCCTCTTTCATTCAGTAACATTTAGAATTTTTTTAAAAAATAGTATTTTAAAATATTCTTTTGACATTATAGTTTTCTTTATTATCCTTACTCTTCCCTTGCCCCTCTCAAAAAGGTATAGCCACTGTATTTTTTTTTTAGTTTTTTTTTTTTTTTTTTTGTAAGGCAAATGGGATTAAGTGGCTTGCCGAAGGCCACACAGCTAGGTAATTATTGAGTGTCTAAGACCGATTTGAACACAGGTACTCCTGACTCCAGGGCCAGTGTTTTATCCACTATGCCACCTAGCCGCCCCCCAGGCCACTGTATTTTTAAAGACAAAGAAAAAGAAGAGAGAAAAAAAATCAGTGCAAATTATCACTGAGAAAGGTTTTAAAATATATGGAATAGAACAACAATGGACCTCCTATCTCCACAAGGTGTAGTTTGGGAGCATTCACTCTCATTTTGAACCATATTTGCTCTTTACATTTTGGCAATATTCATTTTTGATTGTTTTGTTAATGGTTGATCTTATTTATATTGTTGTAGTCAATGGGTATATTGTTTACTTAGTTCTACTCACATCAATCTACATCAGTTTTTGCAAATTTTTCTATGTTTTTTTGTATTCATCATATTCCTTTATTTTTCACAGCACAGCAATATATCATTACATTCATTTAGCACAATTTGTTTAGTCATTGCCAATCAATGGGCATCTAAATTGTTTCTTATTCTTTACTGTCACAAAAAGTGCTACTATAAATATTTTTACATATATAGGTGCTTTCTTATCAATGACTCTTAGAAAACAATTAACAAGTTCTTACAAATATATGAAATTATCAGAAGTTTTTAGGTCATTACAAACATAGAAACCCATGAAGAAAAACCACTTATAAACTGAGGATAAGATTATTAACAATAAACATCCTCAAAGACATATAAAACATTTCTGCAATTAGGTTGTAAATAGATGGTAAATCTCTATTTGTCCTAAAGCTCCCTGTACCTCTCCCTTGGGGTCTGAGCCAGGGAGATTGCTACTTCCATTGTTGTTTTCCTGCTCACCAGAACATCAGCTAAGCATTTAAGGGAGGAGGATGTAAAGAAAGTAGTCTGGTGTTTATCTTCAAGCTCAAGAATGAATTCTAGATATCTTTAGGGCCCTTCTCTGAGTCATTCTGGCACCTGCCATTCTCAAATATTTAGTTTAGTGTGATGACGTTGGTGCGAGACCCCTTACAAATCTTCCAGGACTACTCAGCAGTCATTTATTATGTTTTAAATATCACTATAATATATTGTTAAAATCCAAATTTAATATCCAAAGCCTCTTTGAGATCATATTGCAGCCCAGATATGTATACAAGTTGTGATAAAAGATACTTTAATTGATTTCTTTCATTTAAAAAAAGTTAGAAGAAAAACCCACCCACTTTTTACATTGTCTAGAAATAGTTTATTCAAGTTGTATATCCATTATTTTGTTTATCAAAAGAGCACTTTCTCTAAAAGAGATGCCTGACAAATGTGCAAAATGTTTATAATCTTTGAAAAATTGTAGCTTATTATTCATTTATATCTATAAGCTACTGTTATAAAATATCACCTGTGTTTTCTGAATTACATGCAGCTAATACTTTTGTAGTTTGAAACTAGGAATGTATGACAAAATATTTTACCAATTGCTTTTTGTGCATATACACATTTTGCAATGCCACCCATGTTCTCTTTCTGAGCCTATATACCCTACCAGTTGATTAGGTAGATGAGACAGACCAGTCATCTCTGAATTTATTATATTATAGACAATATATTCGTCATGTCCATTAGAAATTAGCAAGGGTGTATGAGGAAGCAGAGGATGTAGTTCTCATTGGAGATAAGCTCATTTTAATAGTCTTGTGGAATGCAGGTATTCACAGAATGAAGGAGACAATCTTAGCAAATAACCAATGGGCCCACTTAGTGGAGTGGTGGTGAAGGAGCCTCTAATCCTACCAGTTTCTGAGGAACTTTTTTGGTTCAGACTTGATCCACTAGGACTATAGGCTCTTAGAAGTGGAGCTCTGAAAGATCTTAAAGGTCATCTAGGTCAGAAGTATCAAAACAAATCTCAAATAATATGTGACCTTTAGAGTGTAGCTGGAACCAGATTAAATGTAACTGGAAAGTATTTATCAAAATGAATAAAAATAAAATAAAATATAGATAATGATTTTCTCATGTGGGATTTAGTGATTCCTATTTCTATTTGAGTTTGACACCACTTATCTAGATCAATTTCTTCATTTTATAAATGAGAAAAACTGAAGTTTGCTGGATACTAAGATATTTAGATTTAAAGAACTAAAGAGACTAACTTGTGAGAAATTTCCTTGAGAAACTGAAACCAGGAGAGATGTCCAGGATTACACTATTAGTGAGAATCCAAAGGATTTGAACTCATGTTTTCCTGATTCCAAGTCCAGTGCACTATATAATACCACTTTCCATATGTTCAGGAGCTCTTTGGGGATTCAATGATGACCAATCTCTCATTTGTATAGTTTATGTCTGACTAGTTTTAGGAAATCCTGCAAATTGCAATGTAGCCTGAATGGTTTCAGAAAACCCTCTATGAAAACTGACTCTGAAAATTGCCATACATAGAGGTGAGTACAAGGGAAATATGAGTGTAGAATGATAGTTTGTGGGAAAAGTCTCATGCTCTGGGTGGACAAATGAACTAGGAGGGTGGGACAGTCATCCTCATAATAGGAAGGACAGCACCAGTAATGCTATTCCTATGGGCAATGTATGTTCCTCAGGATAAGAGTGAGTCTACCTTGTAAAGTTTATATATGAAGATGAGGTTATACTTGTTGAAGGCAGTAATGATTCAATCCAGAATATGGGATAATTGAAACCCCAGATGGAAAGAATGAAATCAAATGAATACTTCTGGAAAGGACAATTTGATTGATAACTCAATAGCTAGACTCACTATCCCTTTGACTTTCCAAACCCAAACTCTCTTCCCTCACCACCACTCTCTGTATAGGTTGTCTCCTTTATTAGAAAGCAGAATTCTGAGAGGTATTGAGCCATATGATACAGACTTGGCCCAGGAGCCAGGAAGACTAGGGTCCAAGTCCTACCTCTGATACATACACGTGGACCTATACATAAATACATGTATACATATATGTGTATATATCATGTATGATTATGTTGGCTGTGTGACCCTGGGAAAGTCACTCAACTTCCAAGTGATCTATGTCAAGTCAACAAGATTTTCTTAAGCACAAGGTTAAACACTGGGAATATAAAAAAAGGCAAAAAAAAAAATCCCTGACTGTAAAAACTTCTATTCTAAAGGGGAAACATTCAAACAACTATCTACCATCAAGTTACATAGAGGATGAATTGGAGGTAATCTCAGATGTAACGCAATAGTTTTAATGAGGAGCAAAAAGGTTTCTTATAAAAAGTGAGATTGTAGCTGATTGAAGGAAACTAGGGAAACCAGGGAGCAGAGATGAGGAGGAAGCACATTCCAGTGAGGACATTCCAGGCGTGAAGGACAACCAATGAAAAAGCACAGATGAAATCACAAATCTAATAAAAGAAAAATAAGAATAAATAAATAATAAATAAAAATAAGAATTCAAACTCCTTGAGAGTAGGGATTATCTTAATTTCTGTATGAATATCCTAAATACTGGCATATAATAAATGCTCAATATATTCATTATTCCCTTATAAACTGTAAGAAGGATGGTTTAGCACAGAGGAGAGGAATCATCTTTGTTGGGGAATCTAACATCACTTAGATGGCCCCAGATTCATAGATGAGGGCAGGTCAATGATACAAACCATTGTTATTGACATCTAGTAATTTACAGGCTTTGTACTAAGCCAGCTGCTTATTCCACTGTGTACTTGGCCTGAACAATTACAATCCCATGGCGAGATGAATGGGCAGATGTCTCTTAGGTATGATTACCAGAAGTTTCATGGATCATATATTGCATTGGCCCCTAAAGCATGAAACTAGATTATTGAGTTGAATATGAAGCATTGTCCGTTGGTCCTTATAAGACATGGTGTAGCAAGTGTGAGAAGAGAAGAAGGACAACAGGACTAACCTTTCCCCAGGTATGCACATTGTAGCCCTTTGCAGAGCAGACAGCTATGGCTGATTTACACCTGCTTTTGAGAAATTAACTCAAGTAATTCTAGTTGAATTAAGCAGGTACCAAATTTATATAATCTATATAAGGACAATTAAGCCATCACATATGAAATATGGGCTTTTATGACAGTATATCTACTCATGTATTATGATGTCTGGAAACCATAACTGATGATTAAATTGAACCCTTGAATAGAGTACCAGCCCTGGAATATAGGGTACCAGCCCTGAGTCAGGAGGACCTGAGTTCAAATCCGGTCTCACACACTTAATAATTACCTAGCTCTGTGACCTTGGGGAAGTCACTTAACCCCATTGCCTTACATAAATAAATTTTTTTAAAAAATTGAACCCTTGAAAAGTAATACCAGGGGGCAGCTAGATTGTGCTGTGAATAGAGCACCAGCCCTGGTGTTAGGAGGTCATTACCTATCTGTGTGACCTTGGGCAAGTCACTTAATCTCACTGCCTTGGAAAAACTAAAAAAAAAGTAATGCTGAATGAATCTGGCATCAATTGAGTCAAAGGTGATACTTATGAATGATCTAGATCAAAAGCCACAAATATGTGGCCAGCTGTGAACTAGATTGAAATGTAATTGAAAACTACTAATAAAATAAATAGAAACACAGTAAAAATAATTTTAATTTTTTATTTTCTAAATCAATATGCAGGGGTATGCTGTCAATGTGTAAATATGTATAACTGTCAATATGTAAAGGTAGGGATCTCTATATATAGTTTATTGCCCCACTCCACCCTTTCTTTTTGAGTTTAACATCACTGGGATAGATGATAATGGAGTTTAAGCTGGGACATAATAAGTGCTTAATACATGTTTATTGATTGAAGATTAAACTCTCAAAAATTTCTTTGATGGGGAAGTAACTCCTCTCTCCATATTTCCCATTTCTTTGTTGCCTCAATCAGTCTTTTATAGAAGCATGAAAGGATTGTAGTTTGGAGGGGGCCATATGGAATCTGGGTGTGGAGTACTGAAAGAGGCTCCAAAATGTGCTGGTTTGTGGGGCAGGTCTGCCGCCTCACCTCTCCTTCCAATTGTCATTTAGTAGACATTCACTTCAGGCAGAACCTTTAATAACCCCTGGAAGCTTAAAACAATTTAGTGGGGAATACTCAATTCATTTTTTTTTTTATTAAGACCTTGCTAGGTGTCAAATGCTATGTTAAATATGAAGGACAGAAATACAGAAAGTAATGCAACCCCTGTCTTCAAGGAGCTTACCTTCTTTCTTTTTTTTTCAAATGGGTTTTTTGATTACAACTGTATAGAAAATTCATGGTGAGGAATTTTATCAATAGATGAAGTTTGGAATCTCATCTACTATGTATAGTCTTAGAGAATTGACTAGGACTAGTGGTGTTTGAACTATCAGAAAGGGATCTGGTAGCATAGACTTAGAAAAATAACAAATTGACATGTTATATATTTATTTATTTTGTTAGAAATTCTCTAATTCCATTTTAATTTGGATCCACGTCACTAGGGAATATTGATATGAGGTGAGTTTGACACCTCTAGCCTGGGACCCTCAAAGGTCAAGTGACTTCCCTAAGATCATACAGAGGCCCGTTTAAACTCAGTTCTTCCTGACTCTGAGGCCAACTCTTTATCCGCTATGGTATGCTGCCTCTCAGAAGTTTATATTATGATGGAGCTAGAGAAAGGAATTTGGTTTGGATAAGGAGGAGGAAGAAACAGATTTTTTTTTAAGCTCCATACTATATTTTAGACACATTTTATAAATATTATATCATTTAATCATCATAACAAACCTGGGATAGGGACTATTATTATAATATATGTCCATCATTTTTGAAGAAGACCAAGACAATCAGAGAGGTGATTCCATGACAAGCACATGAATTGGATTTAAGTGAGGGATTGCTGTGCTAAGTCACCACCCTCGCTTTCTCCTCCAGAGGCATCTGAGTCCATGGACAGATATAAATCAGGCCGACTGGAGATGGCCCTGGATGAGAGGCAATCAGGGTTCAGTGACCTGTCCAAGGTCACATGGCTTGTAAGAGTCAAGTATCTGAGTGTGGATTTGAACTCAGGTCCTCCTGACTCCAAAGCATTTTTACAGTTTAGGAAACTGAGTTGTTAAGTGATTGGCCTAAAACCAAAGAGTTATTAAGTGTCTGAGTTCAGATTTAAACTCAGATCTTCTCAACTCCAGATCCAATTGATTCTCCTGTGCCACTATGTACTCTCAGGTCTGGTAAGTGCATCTGTAGAGCAGGCAATTGACTGGTCATTGTGACCAGAGCATTGATGTGATAAAGAACTGAAAGCAGGAAGAAGTGTTGGAAGGAAGGAGGTGATATGTGTGGGGACAAGTACTCATCACAACTGTCGGCTGATGGCTAGGTGGCTTGGATGAACTGATGGATGAGGTTTGCTTTTAGTGACCAATAAAGAATGGATAATCTCTGGGGCAAGAGTTTCAAAGATGAGTAAATTTATTTCTCCATATTCTTGGGGGACATGAATTCTCGAGGTCCTGTGCAGAGTTTTAGTAGGGAGGGAATTGTTTCAAGGCAATGGCAAGAAGTTAGCAAGATGGCCTGGGACAATCACTGGATGGAATATAAAAGTGAAGACAAAAGTACAAAAATACATAATATTACATGATAAATACAGATTACAATTATAAATAAAAATGTTATGAGGGGAGAGAGTGTAACTGAAGGTGGGGACCAAGGAAGGATTCATGGGGGAGGTGGCATTTGAGTTGAGTGCACAAGGATCAAAGAATCAAATCCAGAAATGGAATTAGAGGTCATCTAGTCCAACTGGCTTCATTTGTAGAAGAGGAAACCAAAGTTAAGCCAGTCAACAAACATTTATTATACACCACTTATGTGCCAGAAACTGTGTTAAGTACAGATACAAATATGAACGATGTCTTGGCCTTCTTGGAACTTGCAATATGTTGAAGGGGGCTGATGAATAGGGAAGGGAGGGATACCCAACCTGGAGGCTTGATGAAATCTAAAGGTATGTAGTTGGGTGAGAAAAGAAGAGCTGGCCAGCTTGGGCAACCTCCTCAAATAGACATTTCTGGATGAACTCTTCATTCCATCTTCCAATCAGAGAGGGGTAGAGGGCACCAATGAGGTATTAGTGGGAGGCTGATGCATCTTGCAGAATAATGAAAATCTTGATGGGTCCTGGGAGGGAAGGAAGGATGGTCAATAGATAAGGAGGATGCTCTAGGACTAAGTGAAAAAAGACCTGGAGGCAAGAGAGTGTAGCATGTGTTTAGATGGTAAAGAATAGAATAGTTTGGCTACTGTATGTATAGATATAACTATAACTATATATAGAGAGATAGCTTTGGGGATGTATAGATATGTAGAGATAGATAGATAGATAGATAGACAGATAGATAGATAGATAGATAGATAGATAGATAGATAGATAGATAGATAGATGTATGTATATAAAGATGTTCATGGAGATATGTAGTGAAAGAAGGCCATATAGGTCGGGAGCTATTAAATTATGAAAGAGAATTGAATGCCATTGAACTCTGTACACAATAAAGAGTCATTTAAGACTTTTGAGCAAAGAAGTAACATGATAAGAACTTTATATGAGAAAGATCATTCAGGCAGTGGAATAAAGAATTGTTTGGAGTAGGGAGAGAATTTAGGGTAGAGGAAGACCTGAAAGTATTAAACTGGGAAGAGGTAGCAGGTGTATGCCTGAGGGCTTACAGCTGTTTCTGACTGTTGACTATCACTAGTGCTATCAAAGACCAGTCAGTACATTCTCTTGACATTGATAATTGGTGGAATAGGTGTGTTGGAAAGCCTGCCCTGGGGTGTTTTGCCCACATGGTGAGAAGTGTATTTTAGTGAACACGTTTGGGATTGGGATTTGAATGACTGAGCTGATACTTACTGAAGCAGTTTGCTGCAGTGGTTTCAGAACAAAAGCAAATCCTACCTCTGATACTCTCTACCTGCATGACCTTGGACAAAATATTTAACCTCTCTGGATTTCAGTTTCCTTGTTTGCAAAATGAGGGAATTGGATGATGAGATCCCTTCCAGTTCTACATCTCTAGTCTTTATGATTTGAAGTGTGGAGAGAGTGGTACAGAGTATTAAAGGTGCAGAAGGGGGAGGGAATAAACATTTATCAAGTCTCTACTATATGTGCTGTACTAAATGATTAACAAATATTATCTCATTTTATCCTTACAGGAACCATGAGAGGTGGGCGCTGTTTTTATCCTCATTTTTATAGTTGAGGAAACTGAGGCAGACAGAGGTACAGTGACTTGCTTAGTCTCACAGCTAATAAGTGTCTGAGGCTACATTTGAACTCAAGTCTGTCTGACTATAGGACCAGTATTGGCATTTAATTGCTCCAGAGAAATATGCTTCATTTTTGTGAATTAATTAGGTAGAGATTCCTGGGCAATTTGAGTGTATGTTTGAGGTATACATACATATATATAATCTGGGAATGGGAACAATGTTGATAAGACCTAAGAGATGATCTGTCTAATTGGCATAGGCTGGAATCTCCAACAGTCTCTACCCAGGGAAAGAGAGCACTCAAGTTGTGTCTTTTCTCTCTCTCTCTCTCTCTCTCTCTCTCTCTCTCTCTCTCTCTCTCTCTCTCTCTCTCTCTGTGTGTGTGTGTGTTTGCATGATAGGAGAGGGCACAAGTGGTTTTAGAGGCAAAAGAATTGTATGTTTTGTGACTGGATTCACATTAATAATCAAGCTACTGCAAAAGTCCTGACAGGTGGAAATAAATGTGGTGGGGAAAAGGAGAGAAAAGAGAGAAAAGTTGGGAAAAACTCCAAAATGGAATTGACAGATTTTTGTCACTGTACGTGAGATGAACAAGAGGGAAGAGTCCAAGATAAACCTAACATCATGATCATGAGAGACAGGGTCAATGCTGGTGCTTCCAAAGGACAATGAAATCTGAAGAAAGGTTAGATTTGCATTTTATACATAATGACTTTGAGCCTGTTGGATAACCAGGAGGGAATGTTCTGTGGGCAGTTGGAGAGGAAAATTTGGACCTCAGAAGGGAGGTCAGCAATAGAGATGGAGATTAAGGGATCATTTGGAAAGAACTGGTAACTGAAATCGTGGAGTGAATGAGATAGTTGAGTGAATCCAAGACAGTCCAAAAAATGAGAGCTCTTAACTGTTTTTTTGAGGCATGGACCCCTTGGGCAGTCTGTGAAACCTAAGGACCTCTTCTTACAAGTGCATAGGACATATAAGACTACAAAGGAAACCAATTATACTGAAATACAGATGTAATTTTTTTCCCATGTCCAACTGAAATCTGTCCCAAAGAGAATAACCCCTATTCTAGGGGAATAATACATTAAAGGATTGGAATGAGGATGAAGTATTAGCAAAAGAAACAGAGATATAGGAGAACAAGTAGGTTATCATGTTCCTGGATAATAATAATAATAATAATAATAATAATAATAATAATAATAATAATATCAATGCAGTTATTCCTTCTACAGAGTTATTTTCTCCATTCCAGTAATGATACATTAAGAGTTGGCAGAAGAAATTAAGTGGAAATGTTTTGAGAGTTTTGTGGAAACTGCAGCATGTGATCAACAGATGATAATAGAAAAAGTTCAAAGACTCATAAATACTTAATATATGTTCAATATCAACATATTTTATCATTTAATGCTTTAATTATTCCAACTTCTTTTCTGATATGAAGGGAGGGCCAAAAAATTTTATGTGAATCTTTTAGGTCATGTTGGGCCCCCACAATATGGAAGGAATAATTGAAATAATGATGATGATGATAAGTATATAATACTTCAAAGTTTTGCAAAGCTCTTTATAAACATCATCTCATTTTAGACTCACAATAATCATGGGGCATATGTGCTATTTTTAAAAAATCATTTTGTCTGAGGCAGACAAAAGTTATATTACTTGCCCAAAGTTAGTAAGTGTCTGAGGCTGCCTTTCAATTTCGTAATTCCCAGCTCCAGGGCTAGCTCTCTACTATTGCATCACTTAGCTATCTTCAGCTCCTGAATCCAAGAGAGAAGAGAGTGGGTAGGAGGAGGGAGTGGTCAGTGACATCAAGAGCTTCAAAGACATCAAGGAAGATAAGGAAACCCGAAAAGAAGCCTTCATTAAATGCGGGAAATAGAGAGTCACTGATAACCTTGGTAAGAGAGGGGTAGAAGTCTAATCACAAGAAAATTGTGAAAGACTGAAAAATCAGGAGTTTACTGCATTTGGCATATCTTAAAAAAGTCTTTGAGCAAAGTAAGAACAGGATAAAACTGGTGAGTCAGAAGGCCAACCTCCAGGGGCCCTTTAGTCATACAAACAAATCTTTGCTTAAGGGATCTCAGTGACTTTACTGCTCCCCTTGGTAGCCTATTCCACTTTTGAATAGCTTTAATTGTTAGACATTGATGTAACTGATTAGATGTTTCCCCATTGTTGGTTCTTGTCCTTTTTTTTTTAATCAAAGAAGAACAAAATGACATTACTGTGTTAGAGACAAATTACAGTGTGTCTGACTGACTGATCAGACCAATATGAGCTCAGGATGCTCTACCACAGGTTGGGCACAAATAGTCCATGTGAACACCTGGGTGTTTCCCCTAAACTTATGTACGTCACATTTCCTTTGAGCTGCTTAAATTCTGCCTGACTCATTAGAGTGCTCTATGATGAGGGCACACCATGATGAGAGGTCCTGTGCTGGTCTCTGCCATGCTGTATTATCAATTCTAAAATTCTTAAGACTTCAATATCTTATGGGTCAGCAAAATAAATGAAATGGGAATTTGGGGGGGGGAGTTTTGTGGAAACTGCAGATGACACAGGGAGGCCAGCAGACAACTCAGAAATGCATAAAATATATGTCTATATTATAGAATATCAACATATTTTTCTTTTATTAGCATAATAATTCAGATTTCTTTTGTGGTACAAAGGGAGGGTCAAAAAATTTACATGGATTTTCCTGATTATTGTGGGGCTATGACACACACCCTCATGATGTGAAAGGGATAACTATATTCATATTTAGGCTGCAATATCACACGCATGTGTTGATTCCCAAGATGTTTTTGTTGCAACTGCTATCTAGACAAGGATTTCTGAAGTCAGTTCTAACTTGCTTAGGAGCTCAATTATTCAATTTTCAGAGAGAGCATTTATATCTCAGAAACAGGAGATGGCTACAAATCAGGGCAGCTAGATGGCACAATGTTATTATGATTTCCATTTTACAGGTGAGAAAACTGAGACAAACAGGTTCAGTGATGTGTCCAGTGTTACACAGTTAATAAGTGTCTGAGGTTGGATTTGAACTCAGGTCTGATTTAGACCTTCCCTCTAGGCCATATAAACTTGGGATTTGATAAGGGCCAGAGTTATGGTAAGGAGAATGGTATGCTTTCTTTTTTTCCCTCTTAAGAGGCTGGATTGGTGAATCCAGATATGGAGGTGTGCTTTCCTCTTTTGAATTCTTTGACGTTTTCATGATCATCATTATCATCACCATCATCATCCTCTTCTTGAATGCTACACCCTGGAAGGGATCTTTGAGATCTATCTCCTAGTCTAGTCTATCAGCAACAAGGTGTTACAAGGAATAGAACACTAATCTTAGAATCAGGGAGACCTGAGTACATCTCTGATCTCAGACATATACTAGCTCTGTGACCCTGGACAAGTCCTTATTGGCTTCAGTTTTCTTGGGTAGAAGATGAGCTGGAGAAGGGAAAAGCAAGAAAACCCCCAAATGCAGTCACGAAGAGTCAGATATGACTGAAATGACTGAACAACAATAAAGTCCAACTGAGACTACATAGCTTATCAGCGGCACTGCTAGTCAAATAACCTGACCCCAGCTTAATATGCTGTTATAATTGTGCTATTCACAAGTCTTAGTTAGGTGGTATCCTGGAGGTCAAGATATCATAGAACTAGAATTATAAGGGACTATGTTGCTGTTATTTTTCTTCTTCCTTAAGGGATATCAATGACATTACTGCCCTGGTAGGTAACCTATTCTACTTTTAAATAGCTCTAATTCTTAGGCTTTGATGCATTTAATTAGATGTTTTCCCATTTTGCTATTGATATAGCTTGGGCTAATTTAAGACATTAAACGGAACCCTGTTTGGTTTTTTTTTTTTTTTAACATTTTATTTGTTTTCCAATTATATATACAATAGTAATATGTACCCATCATTTTTTGCAAGGTTCTGAATTCTACAATCCCCCCCCTTTCCTCCTCCCCACAGAAGGCTGTCTGACAGTCTCTACATTGTTTCCATGCCATACATTGATGTAAATTGAATGTTATAAGAGTAAACATAAGAATAAACATATCCCCCCCAAGAAGATGAGAAACCTCAAGAAGATAGATAGATGAGAGAGAGAGAGAGAGAGAGAGAGAGAGAGAGAGAGAGAGAGAGAGAGAGAAATAATTGTACTTCAGTCTGTGTTCAGATTCTCTGGGGGTGAGTTGCTTTCTTTATCATAAGTCCACCAGAGAAGTTGCCTTAATATTTTTCCCACAGTTGCTATTACTAGCTGTACCTCCATTCTATTTCTCCCCACTCTTATTTATTCTATTCTCTCTCTCCCCTTTCATCCTGGCCCTGTCCAAAAGTGTGTTGAATCTGAGTACCCTATCCCTCAATCTTCCCTCTTTTCTATCACCTATTCCCCCCTTTCCCTCTCCCCATCCACCCCTCATCCTGTCCCTTTCCTCCCATCCTTCACCAGGGCAAGATAGATTTCCTCACCCTATTATGTGTGTATGCCATTTCCTCCCTGAACCATTTCTGATCAGAATGAAGGGTCACTCATTCCCCCTTGCCTTCCCCCTTTCCACTCCATTGAAAAAGCTTTTGCTTGACTCTTATGTGAAATCTCTCAGCTTCTTCCTCCTTTTCCTTCTTCCCAGTACTTTCCCCCCATCACCCATTTACTACATCTCTTTACCACATCATACCATTATATTCCACTCCTTCCTATGTACTGTTTATATATACTCCTTCTAACAGCTCTTATAAATGAGAAAGTTCATATGAGTTTTAAATATCTTCTTCCCATTCAGAAATACAACCAGTTCAACATCATCAAGTTCTACATACTTAGTCCCTCTTTTCCAATCTATGGTTCACCTGAGTCCTGTGCTTGGAGATCAAACTTTTTGTTCAGCTCTGGTTGTCTCAATAGGAAAGTTTGAAATTGACAATCCATCTTTTTCCCAGAAAGAGGATGTTCAGTTTTGCTGAGTAGTTGATTCTTGGTTGTAAACCAAGATCTTTTGCCTTCCAGAATATCATATTCCAATCCTTATGAGACCTTAATGTAGATGCTGCCAGATCCTGTGTAATCCTGACTATGGAGCCTCAGTAGTTGAATTGTTTGTTTCTGGCAGCTTTTAGAATTTTCTCTTTAATTTGGGAATTTTGGAATTTGGCTATAATATTCCTGGAAGTTTTTCTTTTGGGATCTCTTTCAGGGCGTAATGGTAAATTCTCATGATTTCTATTTTACCCTCAGCTTCTAGGATCTCAGGGCAATTTTGGTGTATTATTTCTTCTTTCTTTTTTTTTTGTTTCAGAAGTTATTTTATTTATTTATTTGTTTGTTTTTCTGTGTTCCATCACCACCAGTTCTGTCACAGGTAGATCACATTCTTTATGATAAGTCCATCACAAAAGTCACTTCCGTATTTTTCCACCGTTGCCATTGCTGATTGCAATTCCATCCATTTGTACTTCTCCACTACCATGTACTATATTTTCTCTCTCCTTTCACTCTGTCTCTGCTGTAGGGTAGCTGAGTGGTGTAGCAGACAGATCCCTGGCCCTGGGGCCAGGAGGCCCCAAGCCCACATACCACCCCTTAGGCCCAGCATCTACCTAGCCCTATGGTCCCAGATAGGCCATCCAATTCCAGCCTCTTGCAAGAAGTAAAAAAGAAAATGTGTTACATCTGACCACTCTTCCCCCATGGTCCATCTTTTCCTCCATCATTCACATCCCCCCTGCACCTTGCCCCTGTCCTCCTTCTCTCCTTCTTACTCCAGATGTCTGTACCCCATTGAGTATATCTGTTGTTTCCTCTCCGATCCACTTCTGATGAGAGTGAAGAGTCCCTCATTCCCTCTTGCCTTCCTCCTTCCATATCATTGCAATAGCTCATTTTAATAAAGAAAAATCTTATCACATGAAATATCTTACTCTATTCCTCCTCTCCTTTTTCTTTCTCCCATTACATTTCCCTTTTATCTATTGACTCCATTTTTACACCACATATATCTTCAAATTCAGCTTTCTCTTGTGCTTCATCTATAAAAGCTCCTTCTACCTGCTCTATTAAATGAGAAGGTTCATATGAGTATTATCAATGTCATTTTTCTATACAGGAATACATGAAGTTCATCATCATTAAGTCCCTCATATTTTCCCCTTCTCTTCCACTCTCTATGCTTCACCTGAATCCTGTATTTGAAGGTCAAACCTTCTGTTCAGCTCTGGCTATTCTAACAGAAACATTTGAAATTCCCCTGGTTCATTGAAAGTCCATCTTTTTCCCTGGAAGAAGACATTCAGTTTTTCTGGGTAGTTGATTCTTGGTTGCATTCTAAGCTTTTTTCCCTTCCAGAATATTATATTCCAAGCCGTATGAGCTTTTAATGTAATTGCTGCTAAGTCCTGTGTGATCCTAACTGCAGCTCCACGATATTTGAATTGTGTCCTTCTGGTTGCTTGTTATATTTTCTCTTTGACTTGAGAGTTCTGGAACTTGGCTATAATATTCCTGGGGGTTGTTTTTTGGGGGTCTCTTTCTTGGGGAGATTGGTGGATTCTCTCAATTTCTATTTAACCCTCTGCTTCTAGGATATCTGGGCAATTTTCCTGTAGTAATTCTTTGAAAATGATGTCAAGGCTCTTTTCCTGATCATGACTTTCAGGTATTCCAATAACTTTAAAATTATCTTTCCTAAATCAGTTTTCCATATCAGTTGTTTTTTCAGTGAGACATTTCACATTTTCTTCTAATTTTTCATTCTTTTGGTTTTGAAGTATTGTGTCCTGATTTCTTGTAAAATCGGCAACCTCCCTCAGTTCTATTCTTTGTCTGAAGGATTTGTTTTCCTCAGAGAGCTTTCTTTTCTCTTTTTCCATCTGGCCAATTCTGCTTTTTAAAGCATTCTTCTCCTCAATAACTTTTTGAACTGTTTTATCCATTTGACTTAAGTTGGTTTTTAACATGCTATTTTCTTCAGCATTTTTTTGGATTTCCTCAACTAAGCTGCTGACTCCTTTTTCATGTTTTTCCTGAATCTTTCTCATTTCTTTTCCCAATTTTTCTTCTATCTTCCTTACTTGATTTTCAAAGTCTTTTTTGAGCTCTATCATAGCCTGAGCCCAATTTCTGTTTTTCTTGGAGTCTTTAGATGCAGGAGCTTATGCTTCCTCATCTTCAGACTGAGTGTTTTGATCCTTCTTGCGATCACAGGCGAAGTATTTCTTAATGGTGTTCCTCTTTTTTCTCTGTTTATTCATTTCCCCAGCCTGTGCCTGGTTTTGGGGTGCTTCCTGAGCTTTTGAGTATTAGCGGGACACCTCCACAAGGATCTCTGTGTGTGAGGTTCTATCTTCCCTCATGGTCTGTGAATAACCACAAGCACACCCCTCTGCCATGGGGCTGAGTTGGGGGGTCCTGCTGTTTTATGGGGGGGCCTAGACTGTGATCAGGATCTGAATGTAGTCAGAACCCCAGAGTCCTGTTCCAGGGATAGAGGACAGAGCTCAGTGGTCTCTATCCACTCCCCTCCCTAGGTTTAGCGAGTTCATGCCCTGGGAGCTCCCACTTACTAGTTTCTGCTTCCTCTTCCTGGATCTGGGCTGCTGTGGCCATGCTGCTCACTGAGTGCCCTGAGGGATGGGCTTCATGTGTTCTCTCTGGCAGAGGTAGCCTTGCTGATCCTCCAAGTTGTGTCTGGTGCTCCCCAGGGTGTAGACCAGGAAACTGCCCCCTCTGCCATAAGCCGTGGCTCCCAGCACCCTGGGGCTGCCTCTGGGAGGCTGAAGTTCCTTTGCTCTGGTGGGCCGCCCCTCCAACACCATGGTGGGGAGTCTTTCCACTCTTTTCCAGGTTACCTTAGGTTGGAGAACTGCTTCACTGTGTCCCTCTGTGGATTCTGTCTCTCAAAAATGTAGTTAGAGTCCTTAGTTTATAAGTTTTAAAAGAGAGCACCTAAGAGACGGTCCTCTCTTGATGCCATCTTGGCTCCACCCCTCTGTATTATTTCTTGAAAAATGAAGTCTAGGCTCTTCTCCTGGTTGTAGTTTTCAGATAGTCCATTAATTTTTAAATTATTTCTTCTGGATCTGTTTTTGAGGTTGGTTGTTTTTTCCAATGAGATATTTGACATTTTCTTCTAATTTTTGGCTTTTTGGGGAGTGTTTTATTTCTTCCTGATTTCTTGCAAAGTCATCAGCTTCCTTTAGTTCCATTTTTGCATTTGAAGGAATTATTTTCTTCAGAGAGTGTTTTTATCTCCTTTTCCAGCTGGCCAATTTTGCTTTTCAAGGCATTCTTCTCCTCATTTGTCTTTTGTTTTGCTTTTTCCATTAGGCCTAAACTGGTTTTTAACATATTATTTTCTTCAGTATTTTTTTGTTTATCTTTCACCAAGCTTTTGATTTGGTTTTCATGATTTTTCTGCATCTCTCTCATTTCTCCTCCCAATTTTTCCTCCACCTGCATTAATTGATTTTCAATTGATTAATTAATGATTAATTAATTTGAGCTCATCCACAATCTGAGCCCATTTTCTATTTCTCTTGGAGGTTTTGGCTACGTAAGCTTCGACTTTGTATATGAGTATATGTTTTGATCTTCCATGGGACTAAAGTCATTCTCTATGGTAAGATTCTTCTTTTTCTGTTGTTTACTCATTTCTGCAGCCCAAAACTAATTTATAGCACTTCCAAGGCTTTGGGGTCATTGTTTGTTTTTGGGACATCTCACTGGGACCTTCATTCCTCCAAGGTCTTATGCTCTCTAGCCTGTGCTTTGATATGTAGATGAACACAGCACTACCCTCTGCCCTGGGGCTTTAAGGAGAGAACCAGCTTTGTTATTTAGTATAGAAGCCCAAATAGGAATATCTGAGTGTAGGCAAACAGGGAGAGCAGAGAAATCTCTGTAGACTTTCCTTACTGTCTCTGGGCGTGCAGGTTGCTTTCTCCTGATTCTTGCTGCAGATTCTGTGGCTATTCTCCTCACTCCGTATTCATTATGATGGAGCAGAGTTCTCTCACTGCCCTTTCAAACTGTTGCCAGTGATCTCTGGGCTGCGCTGGACTGGCCTGCACCAGGCTGGGCTGTGCCCTGGCTTTTTTCCCAACCCTGGTCCTGGTGAAACACACCTTTCCCGCTGAACTTCTAAGTTATCTTGGACTGGGAAAATGTATCACTCAGTCTTTCTGTGGGTTCTGCCCTACTAGATTGTGGCTAGGCGATCCTTTGTTTTTTTGGGGGTTTGGGGGGATCAGAGTTCTAGGGAAATGCTGCCTTCATGACACCATCTTGGCTCTGCCCCTTTCTGGGCTTTTTCTTGAAAAAAATATTAGAGTGGTTTGCCACTTCCTTCATTGGATGGGGAAACTGAATCAAACAGGGTTAAGTGACTTGCCCAGGGTCATATAACTAGTAAGATCCAGACTTGAACTCAGGAAGATCAGTCTTTCTGGTTCCATGTCTGTGCTCTACCACTGTACCAACTAGATAGTCCTAATAAGAGACTGTTGAAGATATCTTGTATTTTAAAGATGAGGAAACTGAGACTTAAGGAGCATTAGAGATTTACTTAAGTTTGTGTCAGAGACTGGATCCAGATCCTCTCTCTCTCCTGACTCAGAGTTCTTTCCACTATACCATTGTCATTTAGTTCAGTGTATCCAACCTAGAAAGGTGGAGTTCCTTATCCAAGGTCACAGAAGCAGCAAGTAGCTGAGGTGAGATTTGAACCTTAGCCACCTGAGTCTAGTGCCAATGATGATTGGTGATTCTTTTTTTACTGTCCTCTAAGTTCTTTCTTGTTAAGCTAAAAAATTTTCTCAAGATGCACACATTAAAAAAATTATATATATATATATATATATATATATATACACACACATAAAGATATATGATGAAGTGAGCTAAGTGTGAAAGAAATTAGACTGCACTTGAGCAAGAATGAGAAAGAACATTCAAAATAAGATTAATTCATTGCTTCCAGGGCAGTCAGAAGCAATATCTCTGACATAATCAGGGAGAATGAAATGGACTGGAAGCACCTTTGGAACTAATCCATAATGGGATGACTAAGATGATGGGGGAACTAGCGATCATATCATGAGGGTTGTTTAAAGGAACTGGGAATATTTATGTAAGAGAAGAGAAAATTTTGAGAGCACAGCTGTCTTTAAATTTTTGAAGGAATGTCACTCGGAAGGATGAACTTAATTGTCCTTGGTCCTGGAGAATTGGACTGAGAAAAACGAGTGAAAATTGCAAGGGGAGCAGATGCTTCTTACCAACTCAAGTTATCCAAATTTCACTAAAGAGCACATCTTCTTTGTCTGGAGAACTTCAAGCAGCCATTTCTCACCAGCCCTGTATAATTCCTTTAGTGCTACAACTTTGTGGTAGATGAAATTGTATGTGTGGAAAAAGAAAGTGAAAATGAAAATATTCCCTAAATTTTGCCATTATCCATAGTGAAGATCAATAAGTTTTGTACCTAGGGTAGAGGATACTGTGTTTCTGCCCCAGGGCACCAATTTAGAAAAACAATCTTGGGATATTCTTTTTTACATCTATCAGATTGGCTAAGTTGATTGAAGGGGGAAAGAGACAAATATTGGAGTGGATGTGGAAAAATTGGGACACTGATTCATTGTAGTTGAAGTTGGAGAGCTATTTGGAATTATGCCCAAAGAATTATAAACTGTCTGTTTTCTTTGACCCAGCAATACTACTGTTAGGTCTATTTCCAAAGATTAGGGAAAAAAAAGGAAAGTAACCTATATGTTTTAAAATATTTGTAACAGCTTTCTTTGTGGTGGCAAAGAACTGGAAATTGTGGGAATGTGCATCAACTAAGGAATGGCTGAACAAATTGTGGTATATAATTGTGATGAATTCAATGGTGTCAGAAAAATATGGATACACTTGTAAGAAATAATTAAATGAACAGAACCATACAGTCACATATATATTGCCTACAGTAACAGCAATATTAAGAATACTTATTTTGATTCTTCATTAAACCTAAATTTCTTATAAAGGACAAGTGAAAGAAGATACTATCTGTATTCAGAGAAAGATAGGATAAATAGATGGGAGTATGTACAGAATGATCTTGCACATATATCTATATTCAAACCTATACACATTTGTGTTTATTGGTAGCCATCTCAAAGGTAGGGGGAGAAAGGGAAAAAAAAACAAATTTACATAATTTTGTTACATATTTAAAAGAAATTGCTCATTGTACTTAATAGAAATCATCTTTTTGTCATATTATGGAAATGCTTGTTTTATTCCATAAATTAAAAATAAAATAAAAATATTTCAAAAAGGTTATAGTAGCACTTACAGTACTTAAGCAGTAAAGTAGCAACAGAGCCCAATACCTAGTTAAGAAGAATAATTAATTCTAATGGGAAGCTGGCAGAGTGTGGGATGGGGAGAGCTCCTCCCCATCTCGGCTTTTCCTTCTTTCCCTTTCTGCTTATGTGGCAGCTTCCCTATAGGCAACCCTATTGCAGTATACTAGAGTACCTTCCCTTATGAGATGGTGTCCCTTTCCCCTCCACTGAAGCGGAGTTTCATCTTCTTGTCAAGTTGCTCCATGTAGGGTTTGTTGTGCTTGTCCGAGGTTCAAAATTTTCTTGTTACAGCTCTGGGACCAATGCTGCTGATTCTTTTCCTTCTTCTTTCACATAAAGACCAGAAAAATAACAAATCTTGGATTTCCCAGGCTGTTTAGCTTTCTGTTCAGTCTACTCTTTTCTCCATCTTCTTCGGCAAATAAGAAAAAAAAAATCTGGCAGGATTAAGGAGGATTTGGCTTCCCTGAAAACACCTGTTTAGTGTTTACACTTGTGCATTCTTCTCCTTGGGACCACTCTGGCACTTGATGTCTGTTCCATTCTTGTTGATACTTGGTATGGACTGAGTTACATTGTTAGTGCCTTTTTAGGTATGCATGGCTTATCACTATTAAATTGACTATAATTTCCTTGGAAATAGAAACTAAGTCTCAATCTGCTTTGTCTCTTTCCTAGCAACCATCCCAGTGCTTTGTACATAGTAGGTCTCTGATAAATATTTGTTGATTGAAAGACTCCCTCTAAAAAAGTAAGGAATAACATAAGACTTTCTTGTTTTTCTGGAGCTCTATCTTTTCTGCTAGACTGAGCACCAGCTTGGCTGGATATCTGACTTTATGGTAATCTGCTGGTCCATGCTGCGCCTCACTCCTTCTTATAGTCTTATCTTAAGCAAACCCAGTGGGGCACTATGAGAAGTTTTAAAATGGTGATCTGGTTTTATTTTCTTGGTAAGAATGTTGTTTGTCTAAAAGAATTGTTGCAAAAGTTATCAAATTATAGGAGATATTTTGAATAGATTTACACAATTATATTGATCTAAATGTATCCTCTTTTGTTATAGAGGAGCCTATATTTAGGGCTAGAGGGGGATTTGAAAGTATATTCAAGTAATTTCTGATTAAATGCCCACTGCCCTTAAGGGGAAAGAAGTAAAGGACAAAAGGAAAGAAGGTAGAAAGGAAGGGAAGAGGTAAGGAATAGAGGAAGAAAGAAAAGAAGGAAAAAAAGTGAGCAAGGGAAAGAAAAAGAAAGAAAAAAGGAGGAAGGACAAAAGTATGGACTAAAATACTGTGATCCATGATCCACTCTCAGGCATTATTCTGGTGAGGCTGAAAATGAATCATATCTGGGGCAGCTAGGTGGTGCAGTGGATAAACCACTGGTCTTGGAGTCAGGAGTACCTGGGTTCAAATCTGGTCTTAGACACTTAATAATTACCTAGCTGTGTGGCCTTGGGCAAGTCACTTAACCCCATTTGCCTTGCAAAAACCAAAAAAAAGAAAATGAATCATATCTGTTTCCCATCAGTCTATAAAATTCTCAAAATTATTCATTTTTATAATATTGATTATAGTATAGGAAATAGAGGCAAACAGTTAAGTGACTTGCTCAGAGTCACAAAGTTAGTAAGAATCCAGAGGTCAGATTTGAACTCAGGAAGATGAGTTTTCCTGACTAGACCTTTCCACTACACTCTTTCCATTACATCACCTAACTGTCCCATAATATTAATGTAATACTATAAATTGTTTGTTGTTGTGGTCCCATGGCTAAAAAGTCATTTCAGATATGGCTTGTTAAAGGTTTTTGTTTTTGTTTTTATTTTTAGGTTATATCTGATTCATGAGCTGTCTCATGATTGGTGACTCTGTGGTTGATAACCCAATTGGTTTTTCCTGTTGACTCATGTGCCGTTTGACATATTAATATCTAAAGGGTATTCCCACCAAAGGTCAGAAGAAGTAGCAGGAAACGAATGCCTACTCTGTGTAATCTTCAATCCTTGTGATAGGATCACAAATCTAGAGCTAGGAGTCATCTCGGAAGTAATTTAGTCTAAACCCTTAATTTTACAGATAAGGAAAATGAAGAACAAGGAGGTTAAGAGCCTTGCCCAAGATTACATAGGCAATAACTGGCAGAAGCAAGGTCATTGTTGCACCAAAATTCTTCCCCAATCCCCATTGCCTTTTTGTGTTGAGGTCACTACCATCATCTAAGTCACCCAAACAAGGTAACCTTGGAATCATCTTTAATTCTTTCCTTTCCCTTGCCATTCATTTCCTTTCCCTTATCCCTTAATTGATGAGTATTTCCTGTTGATTCCATTTTCAATATCTCTCAAGGTAGTCCTCACCTCTCCTTTCTCATTGAACTTTGGTTCAGTTGCTAATTATCTTTGGGCTAGATTATATTACTATAATTGGGAAATAGTCATGCTGCCCTAATCCTTCACTTCTCCAATCTATCTTTTATACCATTACCAAAAGATCTTCTTAATGTGTCTGTCTGACACTGACATTCCTCTACTTAAAATTCTTCCCTCACTGACTACTTCATAAGATATAAACTCTTGTTTTTGCCAGTCCAGGTCCTCCACAGGACTCCCACCTACGTTTCCATTCTTATCTCAAAAAAGACAAAAATCTCCTTCATATTCTCTAATATTTCTAGTCAAATTAGACACTTTACAAAATCACTTACTTTGAGAGTTGGATAGGACTCTGGCAACTATCTAATTCAGTCCCCTACTCTAACAAACCTGAAAATTGATCATGTAGTATCTACTTAAAGATCTTCAATGAGAGGGAAATGATCACCTTTTGAAGAAGCTCTTTTTTTCTATGAAGCAATCTATTCTTACTCCTACACCTCCCCACCCTCCTCATTCTCATCTTCTCTATCATCATGCTTTTGCTTACATCATTCTTTCTACCTAGAATAATGGATGCTACTCCAACTCTCATCTCTATCTCTTTGACCCCTAGATGGTTTGGTACATAGAATGGTATATTTTGAGTCAGGAAAACCTGAATTTGAAAAGTGCCTCAGTCTCTTATTGGATATGTGACCGTAGGCAAGTCAACTAAGCTCTTTCAGCTTCAGTTTCTTGATCTGTCAAAAGAAAAGAAAAAAAACACCTCCCTCCTAAAGTTGATGTTTTACAGATTGACCAATAGGGATAATGTTTGTAAAATATTTCGCAAACTTTAAATTGCTACATAAAAGCTAGTTGTTTCTGTTGTAGTTATTCTTTCAAGTACCAAATAGGGTGTCAATCGATCTCTTCCTCTACAAATTCTTAACAGCTTTTTGCCTGACCATCATTGCATTGTCTCATTTTTCCTTATATTGAATGCCATAACATTATATTTATGCTGTATATATATATATTCATATATGTACTCTTTTTTCCCTTTTATAATGTAATTTCCTTGAGAGCAGGAATTCTTCTATTTTTCTCTGTATCCTGACTTGATACAGTGCAAAATAAATAATAGGCTCTTCAGAAATGTTTTTCTGTTGGTTGATAGTTCTACATGAGCATGTCTTTCCTTGATTAGTATCTTAGTACTACCACATCATTAGTATCATAGGTCTAAAGCTGAAAGGTACCTGAGAGGTCATCTTTGTCATTTAGAAATGAGAAACTAGAGCCTGGAGAGGCCAGAATGATTTGTCCAGGGTCACTCTGGGAATCAATATCAGAGTCATCATTAAAATGCTGATCTAACTATAACTATAAAATTAACTATAAAATCCTTGAAGACAGTATTTGTCTTATATCTGTTTTTGTATTCTTCACCCTTAACACAGAGCCTTGCCCACATTGAGTGTTTTATAGTTGTTAATTAAATACTAATAAGATATTATATGAGAAGCAATGTGGGTAGAGTCCATCTTGAAACCAGGAAGATCTGAGTTCAAGTTCTGCCTCATATATATCTTGTCTGTGTGACTCTGGTCAAGTCATTCAACCTCTTAGTTCCCTATTCAACCCTTGGGCTAAAAGTTGCAGCCAAGGTACCTTATTCAGGAATTCCAGACTAAAGAAATTACAGGTCTGATTCTTATACTAATTCTTAATCATATGATCAAATCTTGTACAAATTATGTGTCTGTATCTATATAGAATATACATATATATATGTATATATATATATATATATATATATATATATAATTTGATTGAACTAAGATTTATTGAATACTTTTTTTGAACACTGTGAAAGATACTGGAGAGTTAAAAAAAAAGAAAACAAAACAACCCCTAAAGTAATTCAATGTCACTGCCCTCAGGAGCTTATGTTTTATTGGGGGAGAACAATCAAGTCAGCTGTTTGAGATCATCTATTCTAAATAATGTAACTATTCAAATGACTGAATTGTGTGGATGTTTTGTGGACTCAGCATGACAACTTCAGGGTGAAATAGAAACCCCATGATAGTCACACCAACCCCACAACTTTCCAGTAATGGGGTTTTTTTCATTAGTGAGCAAGAGGTTTTTTTTTTTTTTGAGATAATTATATTTTTCAGTAGCACGGTTAATGAACTAGCTAAGTATCAATAGGAAGAATCATAAAACCATTAAACATTAAGAGTAATAATATGAAACTGTGTCTGGTGGTAATGAAATTAAGTGTTCTTATGAGGTCACTTTCTCCTTTTCCTTTACTCTCCAAGTCCCCCTCCTCCTGCACTGTGACTGCAGCTCCTAATTGCTGTTTTACTGAAACATACCATGCTATTTATCTTGTTTGAATTTCATCGACTTCTCATGCCTTAGGGTTGATATACTTTCCAATAAGAGAGCATGGATGCAAGTTAGATGGTGAAGATGTTAGTTCAGAACAGACTAGGCAGCATGGGGAAAAAAGGAAAAGAGGAAGGGTCAAGGTAGATTAATAAAAAATAAAGGATTAAAAACTCAAACCTAATTTCAAAGTTGATCTGCTTTGGTCTTGGGAAAGTTGCTATACAGAGTGGGCGAGCTTCTCAACTTGGGGTAGTTAAGGGGCCGGTATCAGTGTTTTCAAATATTGAAATTTAGAATGTATTAATGATGTTATTTTGAACTGATGCTGCTTGCTTATTTATGACTTGATATAGACCTTCCCCAAGTATCTGCTTGGAATGAGCTTGGGTATGTCCCAATACTTGATGATCATCTGGAGCCAGCCTATACTTGACAATAATGAACTCAGTTTGGCACTGGGGATGGTAGCGCCACATTAGACCTCAGGGACTTGGAAATGGATTCAACTCTTACTAAATGTGTACTCAATTTATGCACTGAAAATTCTGACGGATATTCCCATATCTGTTTATACCCTGATAACGAGTGTGTGTGTGTGTGTGTGTGTGTGTGTGTGTGTGTGTGTGTGTGTAGAAGAGAGGACAAAGAATAATTAGATCAAAGGATCAGGCTCTCTATGGATCCTACTGATTGGACCAAAACAAAATAAAATTCAATGGAAATAAATGTAAAGCTTTGTCTTTATGCTCAAAAAGGCAACTAAAACAGTGGAGGATGGGAGAAATTTGACTTAAAAGTTGGTCATGTGGGAAAAAACCACTTTGGGAAATTTAATTGATTGCTGGCTTCCACAAAACTAATGTGATGTTAGGTTGTTTTAATGAAAGCATTTTGTATCAAGAGATGTTTCAATATTATTTAGCTATATATGGTATACTAGTTTAAGTTTGGAATAATGTATTTGAAGAAGGACATAGACAAATTAGATTAGGATGTCCATGATGGTGAATGATCTGGAAACTATGTTATAGAAACAGTTAAAAGAACTGAGTATATATTGTCAGAAGAAGAGAATTAGAGTTAAGGGGCCGGTATCACTGTTTTCAAATATTGAAATTCTATTATATGAAGAAGCAATTATTAATCTTCTTAGTCTCAGACGGAAGAACTAATAGCAAAGTTACAAATTAGAAAGTTTAATTTTATGATTGGCTGTGAAAGTAACCCAAAAAAGTAGTGAGTAATAAAAGATAATATATTATTGGAGAATGGAAGGTAAAGTCCATCAGTCCTTTTCAGTCTTGTCCACCCAATCTGGCTTTTGTTATTCGCAGAGGTAATAATGATAGCAGAGAAAGCAATCTTCAGTTTCATTTAGCTAGTTTCTTTGCAATTTTCTAAAGAGGAGTCTTAAAAATGTTTGTTTGAGGATATGATTTGACCTAGAATGGATGTTTGTCTGTAACTCAGATGAGGCTTAGGCTAAATGAACCAGAGGAGGTTGAAGAGAAGCAAGATAGGTTAAAAAAATAGGAATTGGTCTCCAGAAATCTGAATTTTTTTCTGGTTGTCCGACTGGTTTTGATGGTTATGACAGCTCATGATCTTTAGTTAAACAATTAACAAGCTGTAGTTCTCCCTTTCTGGGAGAAGATACTAGCCATTATACCCAGCAGATGGTAGCAGAAAGCAACAGATGATCCCAAAGAATACTAGGCAATAGTAAAGAGCAGCTCAGTGAATATTAAACCAGAAAAGACAGTACAGAGAGATGAAGCAAGAATGAATAGAGATGTGCCGCCTAATGTGACACCCAAAAGAGATGAGCAAAGTCAATGTGATGAAGTCACTAGCATATATTGTTAGATCTGCATCATCAAATGTATGACTTGTATTGGACATATATCTCCTGATATGCCTGCTTTTATTCACATGTTTTTTATTGACATGTTTTCTTCATGTGAACCTCTCATGTCTATAACTTGGTCAAGCCTATTGTCTATGTGGGTACCCTCCCTTACTGGTTATGTGGCAAACTCTGGAGGAGCATACTTAATGTCTGCATGGGGAATCTTTTTTGATCACCTTGCTATACTGTTGCTCAGTTTGTCTGCATCTTTGTGACCTCATTTGGAGTTTTCTTGGCAGAGATAATGGAGTGGTTCACCATTTCCTTCTCCATCTCATTTGACAAATGAAGAAACTGAGGCAAACAGTTTTATAGGATCACATACCTAGTAAGTATCTGAGACCAGATTTGAACTGAGGAAGATGAGTCTTCTTGATTCCAAACCCAGTCTCTGTCCTCTGCACCACTTAAATGCTGTTTGTTAAGATAGCTTTTGTTTTAAACTAATGTCTTTTGCTTGCCTAGTAAAAATATACACATAGACTCATGAATTATCTGACTCATGAGTCAGAGTCCCTTGAATCTAGATTAACATTCTGGAGGCTGATGTGTGTATATGAGGGACCATAGTACTACATAAGGAGGCAGAGTTTGGCTCAATATAAAGAAGAATTTGTAAAACAGTTACATAGAGCTAGCTATCTGAAAATAAAATAAACTTCCTCATTAATGAGTTTCCCCTCACTGAAGGTGTTCCAACATAAACTGGATGACTGCTTGTTGGAGATATCATGGAACATTCTGACTTTAGGTAAGGGATTGTTTTAGATAACCTCTGAAGTGCAATAGAGAAGTAAAGGGAAAAAATTTCAACCCCCAAAGCATGATATTGAGTGAAGAAGTTCCTTTACTCATGGTGGAGGAAAATTGTTCCCATTTTAACAGTGGAGGGCTTCCAGTTTAAAAGTTCATTCATCACAAAGTCAATAAATAGGGAAAGACATATTCACTATAGTGGAGAGTGAGGGTCTCTGTTAAACTTTTTCATTTTGTGGAGACTTTTCATTTAAACAAACTGTAAACCAAGCACCTAATGTAAAAAATGATGTGTTCTCAAATTATAAGAAAACACAACAGATTTCAATCAATAAACTTAAAATTTTTCATTAAACCTGCTTGTTGGTTTCCTTAAACTTTTTCTCTGGGGGAAATATGCCCTTCAAAAATGATTGATTGTGTTACTGCCACATGCACATTAATACTTAAGCTCAAACACACACAGACAAACACATACACACACAAACATATACACACACACACACACACACACACACACACACAAATACAATCACATTCCTTTCCTGTTTCTGGGTAGTTACTCTGCTGAAATTACACATAGGTATCAAGGAATAGTTTTATTTTCAGATATGTCTGTGCATGGGTCTATCTGAATTGTAGCCCCTGCACAAACAACCTTTGTAGTGATAAGATAAGAAAGCCATTAGCCAAAGATACAGTGCACATTGGTTCAAAAGATGGAAAGCAAATGGAGCGGTGGATAGAAGCCCATGAAATCCATTGGAACATCAGATTTAGGAAGGCTAGCTGAAGAAGATGAATAATATTGTATTATCAAGAATATTTTGCTTTGTATCCTGCCTCAAGGCTGCTTGGGGAATAGATATTAAAAGTTGAGAGGAATGGGTTTTTGCCCTCCATCCTTTCTGGTACTTTATGTTGGGCTCTAAGGAGTAAATTGCTTTTCCCTGAGCAGACAAACTTTGCTTCCTAGACTCTGACTGTTTTTTCTTTTATAGTTCAAATCTGAGAACATCATAGAGTGGTAGAAGGGGAGGGATTGGTGGCCTGTCATGAGTCCCATCTAGAACATATCCACAGAACCCTCACTGCCTGAGTGGGAATTTAAAGGCCATCTTTAACTCTGAAATTCCATTCTTCCTCTCAGCAAACAAAACAAAACAAAACGAAAAAGGAAATCCTCAGTAGATTTCCATGTGCGGTGTAGGTTTGAGAAATAAGGTAATTTTCTAATCAGAGGTTGAATGGTATAGTGCAAAAAAGTCCTGACTCTAGAGAGGAGATTTCAGATCCTGATTTTGACCCTTCCTATCATATGACCATTTGCATAGTGTTTCCTCCATGAGATCCTAAGTTTCACGAGGGAAGGGTCTTTTCCTTCTTTTTTATAACTCTAGGTTTTAGCACAGGGCCTGAAACAAGGTAGGCTTTTGATAAAGCCTATGTTTATTGATTGATTGTTTAATATAACCTTAGGTCAATCATGTAACCACTCTGGGTCTCAGGTATAAAAGGAGGTGATTGCATTAAATGATCTTTAGGGTGTTTTAACTCTATGATCCTCATTTCCCTGTCTGCCCTCCAGGAGCTTATATTCTGGTTGACAGGCCAAATTAGTATCAATTAACAATCAGAGAAAAAAAAACCTAAATGGCTTTTTCATTGTACCTAAGGTTATGCAACTAGTTGAACCTCATATGTAAGAAGGAGAAGGGTGTTAGCTATAGTAGACTATTGTTCAATGCTACCTGTTGACATGGGAGAGGGAAAGAATTTCCCAGTTGACTTTCCCAATAGCTCATTTCCACCTATTAACAAGATAGCCTGAATGAATTTATTGAATTAGCTGATAGTCAATCCTAAGAGCACAGGCAAAAGGGTACAATGGAAAGACACTTGGGATCAAGTCGCCTGTATCTATTTGTAACTATAGCATATAGCAAAAACCTCATTCTAGAGGGTATATTGAGGAACTGGCAGAAATGATGAAGAAGCAGATTTAGACTTGACTTAAGGAAAAGGACAACAACCAATCAGTGATTAACCAAGGAGTAATTGGCTACTTTGGGAGGTAAAATGTTGCCGCTCACTTGGGTGAGGGGGATCAGAAGAGGGAGGGGCTTTCCATAAAGTCTGAGTGATCACTAATTGGATGTATTACAGTTGAGGTTCTTGTTCAAGTGTGTCCAAGAAACTCTGTTTTGGTGATTAACACAGAAATGTGAACCATTTATTTTATTTACCCCTTTAAATCCTGGGCAAATTTTTTATAACCTTAAAACTCCAAGTGGAATTAAGACCAATAGAGTTTTTGTCCACGTCTAGGTCAAGAATTGTTAAGAAGCAAGGGTCTTAACCCTTGTTTGTGTGTTTTATGTAGTTCTTTGGCAGTCTGGTGCAGTCTATGGATAATAATGTTTTTATATAATATAATATATAATATAATATAATAATATATAATATAATAATAATGTTTTTAAATAATAAAAAATAAAATATAGAGAATTGCCAGAGACATAAATTATATTGAAATTCACTTATCAATTTTTTTCCCAAAGGGCAACATCTGGTGGGAGTGGGAGAAGGAAAATAAAAGTAAACTTCTGAGACAGAGATTCTGCATTAGGTGGGTGGGGGAACCTACTTTAGGTATCTCAAGGACTTTGAATAAGAAACCAAAATTAGAATGAACTACCACTAGGTGAGTAGTGGTGCCCTGCTTAAAGCCTCCTGCTTTAAACAGGAAGATTTCTGTAGGCATGCTTAACATAAAAAAATAACAGGAGTCTTATTATTGAAAAGAAAACTTCTTACTTTAAAATTTAATTTCATTTTTAATTATGTGCAAACAGAAAATTTTAGCATTTTTATTTGAATTTCATATTCTTTCCCTCATTTACCTCTCCACCTCATTGAGAAGTTAAACATTTGATATAGATTATACATGTGCAGTCATGCAAAATATTTCCACATTAGCCATGTTACAAAAAAACAGACAAAAATAAAGAATAAAAAGTAAAAGAAAGAAAAAAATAATAAAAAAGAAAGAAAGTATACTTCAATCAATTATCACTTCTTTCTTTGGAAGTGGATAGTTTTTTTTATCATGCATCCTTTGGAATTGTATTGTATCATTGTATTGCTAAGACAGCTAAGTTATTCACAGTTGATCATTGTCCAATATTAATGACAAAATTTTTTATGAAAATAATTATGGATGTACATTAAAAGTGAACATGAAATTTTTTAAAAGCAAAATTCTAAGAGGTTCTTATCATAGGAAATAGATAGTATATTTTTTAGTCATACATCCTTTGGAATTGTATTGAATCATTGTATTGCTAAGACAGCTAAGTTATTCACAGTTGATCATTGTCCAATATTAATGAAAAAGTTTTTTATGAAAATAATTACAGATGGATATTAAAAGTGAACATGAAATTTTAAAAGGAAAATTCTAAGGGGTTCTTATCATAACCTCTGTTCAGTTTATTGAGGTTATAGGGGTAGGGATGTCACTTATTCCCATCTTCAATGGCCTTCATAGGAGGGAGAAGATAGAGGACTTTCTGGCAGAAGCTCTTTACCAGTATGGCACTGACCCGAAAATCTATCTAGACCTGTCCATGCCTGACAATTAAGTGGGTGATTGTAGACATGGGCTAGGGACTACAAGACAGACTATAAGAAACAAAACTCTTTAGAATTTCATTAAAAGTACTCCCAAATTCCATCTTCCTCCTATACTCCAAATATCTTTCTCTTACAAGCCAGAGAGATGGCAGAATAAATCATAGTTAGGGTCTGGGTATCAGGCTAGACTTGGAAAATATCTTGAAAACATTGAATTTAGTTAAAAATCTAACAATTTGTGGGTTTGAGTGTCAGGTTCTGTCACTAACATTTGATCCTAGGTACATTCACTTCTCCAAGCCTCACTTTATTTCATTTCTATCTTTGTTTCCCCTATCACCTAACAATGCCTAGTATATGATTTGTATTTCATTGATGTTTGTTGTTTAAATATAACAATATTATTATTAATGAAACATATGCAACAAATATGAAGTTTGATCAGGAGCAAAAAAGGTCAAAATCTGGGGCATAAGAAGCCAGAATCAGGGGAGCTAAAAGGGTCTGGACTCTATAGTCAGGACTGCTACAATATTTGCACGTCAGAATGGTTTCCAGGTGATGGGATGCCAGGTAAGCAAACTGAACCTTGGATTCTTCTAAGCAGTCATGTCCAGAATCTTTCCATAACCGACACCACCATGTCTCCATTTCTTGGCTTCAGTTCCTCCCTGGATCTCCTATATGAGACCTAGTCCAGACTCCTACTGCTTTCTCTATGTCTGGATCCCTTATGTCTGGCTCTCACCCCTGCCCCCTGGGTCCTCTTAATAAGATATTGATTTAGCTCCACTCAGACACCTTGTCTAGACAGATTTCTATCTTCCAATTGGCAAGACCTTCTTGTATTTGCTCTACAAGTCACCATAAGTCCATCCGGCCATGACTTCACTCCTGCTGCGCTGTGAGAAAGAGAAACCTGGCTCTGGCTGGGAGGCTGGAGGAGGTTTAGGGCAGAGAGGTCAATCATCAACTCAAAGGGGTGGATGTGAGATCAAAGAATCAATGGAATTCCAGAATCTCAGGTTTGGTGAGGAGCTTCAGGGCATCTAATACAACATGTATTTGAACAGGAATTTTTTTCTTCAACAAATTAGACCTGTGGTCTATTTAATCTGTTTCTGTTTGAAAACCTTTTGTTATAGGGATTTTGCCTCTTAAAGCAGCATATTTTTACTTTGGGGTGATTAAAATTGCAGGTACAAACCTCAGGGAGACAGAGTACAGTGTCAGGTTTAGAGTTCAAAAGATCTGGGTTCAAATCCTGCCTCAGATACTTGCAAGCTGTGTGACCCTAGGCAAGTCACTTAATCTATTTGACTCAGTTTCTTCGACTCTAAAGAAAATGCTAGCATCTACCTCCCAGGATTGTTATAATGATAAAATGAGACAGTTTTTGTTACTTACCAGAGAGCTGGTCACAAAGTAGGTGCCTAATAAATGTTCATTTCCTTCCTTCTTGACTCTGGGAAGTGACTAGTGAAAACAAGCAAAAATAGTGAATAGGTCCTAGGACTCAGTCAGAAAAAAAGACTCATGCTTGCTATGTGACTCTGGTCAAATTACTTAACTTCTCTGGGCCCCAATTTCTTTAAAGTGAAGGAGCTGAACTTGAAGACCTCTAGGGTTCTAAATCAATGCTTCTAAAAAGGAGATTTACATTTCTTTTTTAATATCTTCAAAGCAGATTTTTATTCCACTGCCCCCCCACCAGTTTTTTTTTTTCTTTCAGGCTTTGCCAGGTTCCTGGAGGTTTTCCACCATTTCCATTTTTCCATGTTAATTACTGAGATGCTACAGCAATTATTATGTTTACAGCAGCCACCATATACCAGAGCCATCACTTTAATACTCCCCAGTGGAGGTTGTGTTATTATAAGTGGTTCACTACCTTCCTTGTGAATGAGGCTGATACTTTTAACCCCCAAAGGAGAAGAGAAACACACTGATTGCCACCTTACAAGGACACTCATTTGGGTAAGCATCTTGGAATGCAGAATACAGGTCCAGACTTCAAAAGACTAACAGCATTGGGCAGGAGGTGCTAGATTTTAGAGAAAAGTGGGTTCCTGTGATCTGATGTATCTGTTTCACCTCACCAGCTTCTGCCTCATTTTCTTCAAGACTTAGCTCAAGCAGCACCTTTTCTGCCTGGTTCTTTCTGGTCCCCACTGTTTCCCTCCAAGTGTTAGTGCCCTTTGAACCACAAGATTATCTTGTTTGACTATTATGTGTTCTGTATATAACTACATATTGCTTAGTATCTTGTAGTTGCTTCATAAATGTTTATTGATTGACTGCCTGCTTGCATAAGATCCAACATTTCCAAGGAACTGGAACTGGAGTTGGGAACACATTATTGGGAAATGTGATAGACCCACTAAAGATTCTGCATTCACTGGGGAGCAGCTGGTATGGTCTAACTTTGCTGCTATTTAGGTGATACAAGCACACATCAGCAGTATTACCTCTTAAGAATATCTCCTGGCACCATTTAAAATGACAATATAGATAATATTTGTCCTTAATGACTTCCCAAGGTTCTTATCAATACTCACCTTCCCCTTCCTCAATTGCTCACTAACTGTGGCAACTGTCCTCACCTGACTGATAGAGAATCACCCAATAAACATTAGTTATTTCAAGTTATTAGCCCTCCTGGGAATACTTGCTTTTTATGAAGGAACTCCCTGAAAGTTTTTGAGACCCATGGAAAGAGAACCGAACTAGGTGTTCTATTCTGTGTTCTATTCTTAACTTAGATCCGTCGTGACCATTTCACTTCCCTGGACTTCACTTTCCTTACCAACACTAAAATGATGGAGGCTTTACTAAATAATCTTTAAGCCCTCATCCAGCTCTAAATTTTATGTTTCTGAGTAGGGCCAAAAGAAAACACTCTTATTCTAACCCTCAATAAACCTTGAGGAATGTGCCCCCTGCCACTGATTCTGTTCTGAAGTGATTTTTTCCCCCTCTTCCAAAGGTTAGAACTATAAGGTAGATATTTGGTGAATGTAGTTTATTAGAGTGCCTAAGGCTAATTCTTTGGAAAATCATAATTTAAAAACATATTGCTCTTCTGTACCATGTTTGTTCAGTCTAATAAATTATGCTGAAGGGTGAATATATCTTGAAATGCAGACCTTTCATCTTTGATATCAGGAGGGGTAGGGGTTGTTAATTACTATCCTCACCTCCCTTATGGAGTTTCAGGTAAGAGGCTGGGGTAGACTCGTATATCACTCATTTTATTCTTCATATGGTTGATAAATCTCATCTCTGGAATTGGGACATCTGTATTTAATGTATCTAGGGAGTAGACTAATTAAGTGGTGAACTAGGCTGCATCTTCAAGGCAGCTCAGCTTGATGCGTGAGATTTTCACTATGAACCAAAGAATTTTTCCCAACAGGATGAAGGATAGAATTCTTTCAGCCATGAGATCCCAGATGCCATACATTTTATTGGTGGCTTTGCCTCACCAGCTCCTTTCTTTTGTTTAAATCATTCACTATTTCAGATTTCTTTCTTCCTTATATTGTAAAAATCAAATATCCTTCAAAATCCAGCTCATTTATGAAATCTTCCCTAGTCCCAGAGACCTCCAGTACAATTTATTTTTTGTATCACTGTTTTTGGTACTGATAATATGCCACCTTTTCAATATTCTTTTTATGTTTATCTGGACATAAGCATAGAATATAGGACCTTGGATCCAGGGGAAGTTTTAGATATTATGGATAGGGAGAAACCCTGTGATTTAATTGGTCTAGAGAATTGGATAAAGAAACTGGCCATAGCACAGAGGCTGAAAGGTTGTGATTTACTAAGGGACACATAGCCAGTATGTGTCAGAGACAAGACTTGAACTCAGGTTTTTCAAGGTTGACCATTTACTAGAAGTACAGGACAAGAAGCTAGGTCTTTTAGAATTGTTAGAAGGGGGATTGAACCCAAATATTTCTGACTCCAATACTCTATCCACTATGCTATGATGCCTTTCTAAGAAGACAAGAGAAAACTGTGGGGGGATACAATTAGGCTGCTGGCATTAAGCAGGCAAAGGATTAACCACTGAGACTGGAACCTTTGTTCTGAAATAAGATGAATCATTACTGAACATCTATCTTACCTAAAGAAGCAAATACTAACCCCAGACTAGTATTCTTTCTCCTTTTACATAAGTATGTAATCTCCTCAACACTGCTAGGCATAGAGGAAAATTTGCATTCTCCCTGGGGTCCAGTATAACATTGTAGGTATTCAGTCAGTACTTACTGATGGACTAAATGACTCTCTGAGTACATCACCCACTCATTCACTATTGTTGCTGATTTAGACTTTGATGAAAGACTTTTTCCTCTTAGGTTATTCTTTGGAAGTTTTTGAAGAGATAAGTATGATGATATATACCTACACAGATAAACTTCTGTGTTTCATTCTTTCCTTTGTTTCTTTTTCCCTCATTGCATTAATAAGGTACACTGCCATGCCACTATGATGCTATTTTTAATTTTGAAGGATAAATTTGGAAATTTGTTAAATTTGGGCTAGATGAAGCAGCAGATAGAATGATGAAATCATCTTCCTAAATTCAAATGGGGCCCTCAGACACTAGCTGTATGACCCTGAGCAAGTCACTTAACCCTCTTTGCCCTAGTTTCATCTGTCAAATGAGCTGGAGAAGGAAATGGCTAACTACTCTAATATCTCTGCCAAGAAAACTCTAACTAGGGTCATGAAGAATCAGACATGAGTGAAACAACTGAACAATAACAAAAATTTGCAAGACTGCTCTTGAAGGACAGATCTTTCCTCTTGGGTACTTTGTGTACACAAATAGATATACTCCTGTTTTCTCTTCTTTTCTCCTTCCAAATTCTTAATGGCAAAGAAAGGAAAGAGCAGATGAATGAGCTCAAAGAATTACAGCCCAGATGTAGAAAATATCTGGAGCCATTTGAAGCCTAATAAGTCAATAAATTCCCATTTCATTTCTGGGGATTTCATTCATTGTGTAGTTCTGAGTATCTTAAAATTGTTCTTGTAAGGAGTTGAAAGGACTATGGTTGGCACATGAAATTAAGTTGTAAATAAAATGTTCAATTAGAGCATGTGTTGAGCATAGCAAACTCTTTGAGTTGCTTTTGCAATGCTTATTTCTCTTCCTTATTTTGTCTCATGTTGACATTTTAGTCATCTTAGCTCTTCTGCTTGGTCTCTTTCTAATGTGTTCGATAGAACTTATGGCTGGATTTAGAGTCAGAAAAACTGAATTCCAGTTCTGCTATGGACTTTTTGTGAGATCATATACAAATAACTTATTTCTCTGGATCTTAATTTAATCATGTGTAAAAATAGGAGGTTGAGTCTTTAATTTTATTTAATTTTAAAGTCAAATACTGTGACAACTCAATTTTTACAATTTATCTTGTGAGTTCCCTATCCCTTCAGCACTATATCTTGATCTTTGGTCCAAATGTCAAACTAAAAATGTTCTGTGATTTATTTTCCCTTATGCCAGGTATCTATCCTCACTTTATCTCACAATTTTTATTCAGTGAAAAAACAAAGGGTTAACCCTTGCCTGTCCAATGCCAGCTGACTAAATGTGTCATCCATAGTCTTCTCTCACCTTCTTTGAAAGGCATCATGGCATAATGATAGAGACTGAACTTGGAGTCAGGAAATGTTTGGATTCAAACTCCAGCTTTAACCATTATTATGGATGACCTTGGGCAAGTCAATTCCCTTTTCTCAGTCTTACAAAATGGAGGTAGCAATGCCTATGGGACTTACTTTATAGGATGATTGTGAGGATTAAATGAGATGCTTCCTATAAGGTGCTTTGCAAACTTTAAAGCAATATATAAATATCAGCTATTATTATTATTATTATTATTATTATTATTTATCCTATAAATAAGCTGTTCCTAGTCACAAGTGGCTGGATAGGAAATGTGAACCAACATAATTGACAAGCAGTAATTTTCTGTCCCTCTTCTGCTTTTTAACCAAGAAAAAAAATGCTCCAGAGGAAACAGATTTATTGAAGAACTGTCTTGTTTTCAGAAACATTAGATAAATTAGGTTACATGTTTTTCTGTTTCTGGATGCTGTGCAATGATTTATTCCCCTTTCTACCCCCCTTACCCCCTCCCCCAATCTGTCTTTGAACACTAGCAGGGTATATGTTTCAAACACCCAAAGAATGATTTCATTTTGTGTGTTCCTGATGTGATTGGTTTGCTCACTTTGAACTTAGTTTAATACTATTTTAATTGTTTTTAATACCTTAAATTAATTACAGCCATTTCAGTTGCTCCTGTGTCTTTGCTATTTCTCTGCTTTGTCTCCATAGCAACCTTTCTTGAATAAAAGAGAAGGTGGAGGCGTGCCCACATATTGGATGTTGACTTCCATTGGCTTTCAACTCAGTTATCCTCGAGGACAGAGGATTTTGGGGACACAAGTAGAGGCTGTTTCTTATTTTTCCCTAAGTAACCAGAGAAATATCTGGAGAGACCTTTAAGAAAGCAATAGTTTTTTATTGTCATCTTTCCTTTTTATATTGTTTACACATTTTCCTCTTGCTCTTCCCTCCTAGAAAGCCATCCCTTTTAATAAAGAAATTTTTTAGGAGGAGGAAGAGAAAAAATAAGTAAAATTAATCCACATAATGAAGAAATCTGACACTGTGTATATGAAATATTTCCCCTCTTTCCTCAAATGATGCAACTTAGAATAAAGGCAAGGTCTTTTGAAAATGCTTTGAAAGCATCAACCTGGGTTATTGGAAAGAATTACCATATTGGGAAACAGAAGATTTGAATTTTAGTCCCAGGTTTCACTATTTACAAGTTGTATGTCCTTTTAACATTCTTTTCTTTTTTAAATTTTGAGTTCCATTTTTTCCCTCCCTCTTTCCCACTCTTACTTCTTTTCTCACTCACTGAGAAAGGCAAGCAAAATGATATCAATGAACTGAAGCTCTCATTTCTATAGCACAATAAGGTTTATAAAAACACTCTCCTCACAATAATCCAATGAGGTCAATAGTACAAGGTTTTAATCCCATTTTATAGGTGACACAATTGAGGTTTAAAATTACATGATTTAGGCATAATTTGCTAGAAGAGACAGCATATATATATATATGTATATATATATACATATATATATGTAGAACTGTTAGGCTGCAAGGAAGAAGATGGGATTCAAACTCCACTCTGGCACTGACTAATTATGCACCCCTGGATATGTCATTTAGCTTCTAAGAGATTCACTTAGTTCCTTTTAAATGGGGATAACAATATTGCCCCTCCCTACTTCACGGAGTTAGAGTAATATTTGGACCTTGTAAAATTTAAAGCACTTAGTAAACATCAGTTGTTTTTTTGTTCTATACACATTATGATTATTACAATGTCTGTTCTATGAACAGCTAGGTGGTGTATTGAATAGAGCACCAGCCCTAAAGACAGGAGGATCTGAGTTCTAATCTGATTTCAGACATTTTATACGTCTTAGCTGGTGACCTCACATGATCTCCAAGGAAGATCAAATTACTCAAACTGAGGAGCTATTTTAGTAGAAACTAAAATGATCCATATCCTTCCTGATCCTAAATACCAATTGAGATGATCATTTCACACAATATTTCCTGATTTAAAGAGGGAAGCATTTGGTGATCATTATAATTAAAAAGATACTTGAAAATGTGTTGCTCAAGATAAATTATTTATATTTAAGTGTTTCATCTTTTTAAAAACTCCAGTGTAAAATATTGTGTCAAAGTTTTTACATTTTTAAACTAGGAAGTTCAAATATGTTAGGAAAGTTTGAATACTGGACACTGAGTTTGATGTTAATAGAGACATTGCTAACAATAAAATATTGCCCCAACCCTCAGTCATGTATGGTATTATTACTATCTCATAGGAGGAACAAGATATATGTCCACAATATAATAGAGAAAGAGATAGTAACATAATAGAGATATACAGTAAGAAGAAGGGGAGGCTACTTTCATCTGGGTGAATAAGAGAGAATTTGATCTGACTTTTAGGTAGGACTGGATGAGAAGTAGAGTTGGATAGTGATCATGGTGGTGCCTTCTTGCTCTAAAAATAACAAATAGAGTTGTAGGATGGGAAAGCATGGGAATGATGAGTAGTTCAATTTGACTGCAACATAAGGCGTGTTAAGGATTTTTAACTTGCTTTTTAAGTTGTTATATTTTCCAGGAGCACCAGACCGAGAGCATGCAGGAGGCCCTGAGTGTGTCAAGGATGAAGTTCCCCTAGTTGAAATAATTTATTGTTGCACCCCCAACTGGACCCCCATGTGTACTTAGGAGGTAAGACAGATTCCAGCCAGTCTATGATACTTCTTGTGCAGCTAGGGTCTTATGCAGATAAGTGAAACCCCCTATCTTTATAGTCAGCATTTTCCAAGGGAAAAGAATGAGGTTTTTACTATCACCTTGCTCCTCCAATAGGAAGTGGTCTTGTTTTTTTCTCACACCTTTGCTGCTTCATTCCCCCTCCTATGTCACACCACTTCCTGTTATCCTCTCCTCCTTTAGTCCTGCTATTATAAAAATGTAAACTTTTGTAAAGACTGGGAACTCTTTGGGCTTTACATGCATGTTCATTTCTCTTGTAATAAATCTGGTTTTCACATAAGTTTCATGACATTGTGATTGCCTGTTGACAGGCACCTCTCTAGTATGCAATAAGTCTTGAAAGGTATATTGGTACCAGATTGTGGAGGGTCTTGAATGACTGAGTAAGAAGCTGTGATTGTATTTACTAGGCAATGCAGAATCAATTAAGGTTTTTGAGCTGCTGATTGATGTGACCAGAATTGTGCATTGCGAAGATGGATCTGGCAGAAATTGTTGGCTATAATTGGAAAGGGGAAGTACTGGAAGCCAGTTAGACTAGTTAGTAGTAGGGAATCCAACAGAGTAATGGGAACTCAAACTAGGTTTTATAGTTGGAAAAAGGGAACACATTTAGAGATTTCCTCATCCCTCTTTAGTCCACCTAACACACCTACAACAATTATTCAACTAATCCCTTCCCTGAGAAAATTAGGTTGACTTCAGAAGCTAGTGAAATATATTTCAATTCTGGGGTACTTGGAGTGGGAATGATGTAAAGCCATGGAAGACTCCAAAAGGAGACATTTGAGAATGGTTCACAAGATTAATTATTGAGGAGGAAACCCAATTTAGTTGTATAAGACAGGGATGGAGTAAGATGGAAAGAGCATTCAGAATCCCTAAGCTTGGCTTTAAAACTAAATCTTTATCAAGTTAAGATAGATCAAGATCTCCCCTGGCTATTTTAGGTTGTAGGGAAATATATTTGAGAAAATCTCAATAGATATGCCTATGGGCCAAGGAGGCAAATGAATTAATTGATCCTTTTTTTTAAGAATTTTGTAAGCTCCCTAAGAGAATATTATGGAAACGAACAAAGGGATGGGGAAGACTGTTGTTTGTCCCAGTGATGCCATGTGCAAGAGAATTGGATTTGAGTGAGAGGGTGCTGTGCTAAGTCACCAGTCTCACTTTCTTCTCCAGGATGTGGATCAGGACTCTTGGAGCTGGCCCTGGATTTGAGGCAATCGGGTTAAGTGACTGTTGGTTGATTGGTTCTTATCCTTCTTTAATGAAGAAGACCAAAGTGACAACACTATATTAGAGATAAATTAGTGTGTCTTGCTGTAGCTGATCAGATTAATATGAACTTGGAAAGCTCTACCACAGATTGGGTACAAATAGTACCTGTGGACACTTTGGGGGCTTACTCTCACGTTTTCTTTGAGCTGCTTCAATTCTGCCTCACTTGTAAAGTGCAGCCCCCTCACTGATGAGGGGTACGCCATGCTGGGCGCAGGGGTCCTGTGCCAGTGTCTCCCAGGCTGCACAATCAATTCTACAGTTCTTCATTGAGACCTTCAGGGTTTCCTGGCATCACTTCTTCTGCTCCACTTGTGAGTCCTTGCCTGTGTGAGTTCTCCATAAAATAGTCTTTTTGCAAGTGTATGTCTGGCATCCTAACAATGTGGCCAGCCCATTGTGGCTGAACTCTTTGTAGCAGCATTTGAATGCCTGGCAATTTAGCTTGAGAAAGGACCTCAATGTCTGCTATCTTCTCCTGACAGATGATTTTCAAGATCTTCCTAAGACAATTTTGAATGGAAGGGATTCAGTTTCCTGGCATGGTCCTAGTGGACCGTCCAGGTCTCACAGGTATTTTATAGCAATGAGTTCAGCACAATGGCTCTTTAGACCTTCAGCTTGGTGTCAGTCTAATACCTCTTCTCTCCCACACTTTCTGTCAGAGCCTCCTACATACTGAGCTAGATTTGGCAAAGTGTGTGTCAACCTCATTATCAATATGTAACCCCTCCCCTCCTCCAGAAAGGACACTGCCAAGGTAAGTGAACCTGTCCACAATACTCAAAAATTTTCCATTTGCTATAGTCGATGATTTCACATATGGATGGTGTAGTGCTGGCTAATGGAACCTGGGTTTTCTTGGTGTTACAGAGATGGTTCAGACCTAGAAGTGACTGTAAAAAGACAGGGGAATCACCCAAATGAAGTGATGTATATATTGACAAGTATACTTTAATGTACATTTTTAAGTGAATGTCATGTTTTCTTTTTTTGTTATTATATAAATGTTGTATTTATTTTCCAATTACATACAATGGTAGCTTCTAGCAATCATTTTATTTTTTTGCAAAGTTATGAGTTTTACTATTTTTTTCCCTCTTTTCCTTCCCACCCACCTCCCCCCAACAGAAGGCAATCTGTTATAGGTTTTACATGTGCAACCTTATATTATGGGTTTTCTAAAGATGCTTTAATTACTGGAAAACTTTTTGGAACTCTTTGGAGGGGGCATTTGCCAGCTCATTTAGCCAATCTCTTGAGGATAATCCAAACTCAGGGTCACAGTAGGCAGATGTCAAAATAAACTAAAGGGTCAACTAAAGTACAAGAAGACAAACCAAAATCAACCTCCAGGGGTCTCTTGAAAGACAAAAAAATAGAGAGTTGTGAATTGAAATCTACTTAGGATCAGTAACAATTTTGGTCTCCCTAGCCATGCTGCCTTGGATAAGTTGTGTGATAATAAATTTAAACCAGAATGAATCTGAGAGATTATCTAATCCAGTTTTTGTCATACTCAAATAGTAAAGGGGCCACTAATCTATTTGGAAGTATCCCTGAAGGTAGCATACTGACAATTTTAAAATGTGATGTTAATTATGCATTATGTATTTGTCTTTTTAAATATTTTTAATTGCATTTTAATCTGGTAGCCCTCAAGAACCAATCTGGAAAAATGTTTGAAATGTCTGATTCTCTTCTGTTGCTTAGACCTATAGCTTTATTAATGACACGAGTAACTCTGAGTGTGGAAACTTTACACTTACACAGAGCAACAATTCATCTAAAATTGTTTCATTTTAGAGAGTTACTTGGGAGCACTGGGTTATTATTATCTCAGTCCCACAGTTTGTGTCAGAGGCAAGACTTGAGATTTTTCTTTGTTGTTCTTTATGACAATCTTTCTACTCTCTCCATTTCTCTCTTAACACATTCAATTTTGATCAGTGTATAACATAAAAACAATGTAAAGACTATCAGACTGCATTCTGTGGGGGTGGGGGGAGGGAAGTGAGATTGGGGAAAAATTGTAAAATTAAAAAAATAACATTCATTTTTTAGAAAAAGCAAACTGAAGCAAACAAGATTCATTGATTTTTTCCAGGTTTACATAACTAGTTAGTGTCTGAGGTCAGATTTGAACTCAGGAAAATGAATCTTTCTTACTCAAGATCCAGCACATATCCACTCTATCACTTAGCTGCCCTACCCTTTGCCTTGTGAATGCTTGATGATTAAGAAATGCTTATAGAATTAAATGCTTTATTCCAGGCTAATCTGCTATATTTGCTATTTATCATTCCCATCTGTAGAATGTGATAATAATCTCTGTCATGCAATTTTTAATGGGGGAATTGTGAAAATCAAATGATGTCATGGCTATATACATATATGTTTTGTAAAATATAATAGAAATGTTAGGGATTATAAGTAGAGAATAGGGCAGGAAACATTGAGCCATTTTATCCCTGACATGGATTACATGTTCATTGCAGTTGGGTCTGGGTTTCTGTGTCTATAAATATAGGACATGAATATTCCTTACTGGGAATATTCTTCAAATAGTCCATGAGCCAGAGTATCAGCTCTTTGGATCATAGGATCAAAGATGTAGAGCTGGAAGGGATCTTGGAGGTTCTCTCTTTCAATATTCTCATTTTACACATGAAGAAATAGATCCCAGAGGGATAAAATGACTTCTTTATGTTTCTTTATTTTAGTTTTTCCACAGTTATATGTAAAAAAAATTTTAACATTTATTTTTAAAATCTTGAGCTCTGAATTCTCTCCCTTCTTGTCACTCTCCTCCATTGAGAAAGCAAATAATTTGGTATAGGTTAAAAATGTATAGTCATGTTGCCTTCCATCCCTTGTCATCCCTCTATTGACCAACATGAGGAGATGAACAAGAGCACTTGACCAACTAGTAACACTGTTTGTCATGCAGTGACCTACTTATCTACTGGTCCAAGAGCCCATGTAAATGTTTTGATATCTGTTTATCAGGCTAACCCATGGTGCTTTTTTTGCAGAAACACAGAAATTGAGAAGATGAGTTATTATTGTTTTGTCCTTCATTCTCAGGGAAGATTATGACATCAGGGAGTGATATCATGACATGCATGTGAATTGGATTCAAGGAAGCTGTTCAAAGTCACCAGCTTCACTTTCTCCTCCAGTGTCATCTGGGTCCAGTGGTCAGATGTGGATCAGGACACCTGGAGATGGCCCAGAATGAAGACAATGACCTTTTTAAATTAGGAGAAAAGGCAATGTGTTTTGCTTTAGATAAGTTGAATTTGAGACAACTGATGACTGAAGGCTAAAGCTCATAGGTGAAACAGGTTGATCATATAGATATGCCAGAGATGATGGTTAAACCATGAGAACTGACAAAGTCACCAAGAGAGAAAGAGTATGGAGAAGAGAAGGTCCAAAACAGAACTTTGAGGAATACCTAATACCTGTTAGAAAGCATGATAAAGATTAGAAGCCAGCAAAGAAAAATAAGGAGAGGTCAGAAAAGGAGGAGAATCAGGAAAAACAATGTCATGGAAAAGCAGGGAGGAGTGAATATTTAGGAAGGGAGGCAGTCAATAATGTCAGATGCATCAAATAGGCTGGAAAGGATGAAGATGGAGAAAAGACCATTGGATTTGACAATTAAGACAACACTGATAACTTGGCAGACAACAGTTTCACTTGAATGATTTCAGAATCTAGACTCTAGAGGACTGAAGAGTGAACAAAAGGAGAATCAATTGGTAGAGGCAATGAGTGTAGATAACTTTTTTGAGGAGTTTTACTGAGAGGTAAGAGAATTATAGGACAAGAACTTTAGGAGATGATTTTAAGAGATGGCAAAACAAGTGAATTTTTTTAAGGCTGGGGAAGATGGACACATTTGGATTGATTCAAAATTGTTCAATTATAATAAAAGAAACTGAGGCAAATAGTACTTCATTAAAGGATCCATGGTCCCCTCCACTGAAGTGGACCTTAGGTCTTCCTTACTACCTGAGATGCCCCCTTTTTGTGGTGGGGAAGGGGTACTGGGTGTGGAGCAAGGAGAAGGCATGGTTTTATTGTGCTTGATACCCAGACACTACTGAATGTCATTGGTTGACAAATGGTTTAATGAGCAGATTCTGAGAGATGTATCTTCACCTTTCAGGAAGTCCTCCCTAGCCTGATAGACAGATAGCAAAATATCTACATGAGCTATGCAAACAGTGTCACTAGTTGGTCAAATGCTCTTGGTCATCTCCTCATTGTTGATCAATAGATGACAAGGAATGGAGAGCAACAAAAATACCTGGGATACTTTTCATGTAATTGAATCACTTCTGCCACACTGGATTTGATCAACACAAGGTAAAAACATGAGTGGAGGGCTTCTGGTTAGGTTTCCTATGTTTAAGCAAGTGAACTTACAATTTGCAGTTCATAGCTCTGGGACCAAATATAGAAATACAAACATTACCACTATCCCATGGAATCATATCAAATTGATTAATACTGATTGCAATAAAATAGGAATCCAATTAATCATCTATTACAGAAGTTGGCAAGGCAGGAATCAAAGATAGTAAAAAGTTGAAGATTAATAAAGTCCTTAAGAGTATTATCTGCTGGTCAAGATGAAGGGGAATGCTATCAAGGGCACATGTAGAGGGAAGGATTGACTTTGACATTATCGAAGTTTGGGGAAAGGTAGAGAGTTTGAGGGATGATGTCAAATGAATTTTGACATAAAGAAAAGAGGAAAAGAGAGAGCTCATAATAAATGACATTCATTTTCTTTGTAGCATGATTTGAGAACTTCAGTTGATAGAATGGGAAGAGAGAGAAACATGGGGTTTTCTAGGAGAGAAGAAAAGATTTGGAATAATTTCTGTGGGAAATTAAATAAAAAATCAATTAGAGAGCAATAAAAGAATTGGCTCAGTCATTAGCTACAGAATACAGTCATTTATCAGAATGGTAAAAATTAAGTTTCTAATCAGATGTTAGGCATACTAACAAGTCATATATATAACTAACAAGTCATATATATAACTTCCTTTTCTTTTGCTCTTTGAGGTTTCACAATTCTTTTGAAAATGGTAAAAATTGATTTACAATCACATCATGTAAAATATATTAGCCACCTATCTCCACTGCTCTAGCTACCTGATCTTCTTCCAGAAACACTGGTATCTTTACCAACTAAATTCAGTCGACATTTGTTTTTCATCCCATTGATTTTTTTGCTTAATGCCTGAAGGTACCTAGTTGATTGATATATGTTTGACTTTATTCAACAATATTATCTGCTTTGTGTGTTACACTACGTGAAGTTCTCAGGAAAATGTACAGATGAGAGCTAGGTAGTAGAGTGACTAGAGTTCTGGGTTTGAAGTCAGGAAGACTCATCTTCCAGAATTCAAATCAGGTCTCAAGCACTTACTGTTGGTTAATCTTATTTGCCTCAGTTTCCTCATCTATAAAGTGAGTTGGAGAACAAAATGGCAAACCACTTTAGTATTTTTGCCAAGAAGACCCTAAATAGAGTCATGAAGAGTCGGACATGACTGAAATGATTAAATAAGTAGTGGTAAAATTAGCAATCACATCAGCCACTCACAAATTTATAGTTCTTTTAAAGTTTACAAAATATTTTTCCTAGGGATAGGTAGCATAAGTGTCAGTAATATTTGTTGAGGATTGTAGACTGTCAGCACTAAAATCAGGTATAGCATATAGTCTCTTGAGGCTGAGCTATTGGTCAACCCTATTATGAGTTAATAGGGCCAATATATATGAGGGGATTTAAGAAAGGACAACACCAGCAATGGTAACAACAATTAAAATTATTATTAATTTTTAAAATTTGTATAAATTTAGTACCAGTCATAATGGATTGTCCACTAATGTGTAATTTCGTAGAAATTTCAGCTGGCTTTGTTAAGTGATTTAGGCCCAAATATTAGAAAAGTATGGGAAGTTTTATGGGGTTCTTAGAGACTCTGTGTTGTGTCTCTCCTTCCATACTGAGTTCCATACTGAGAGAGCTATACATCCCTATTTCCCTTTCTCTGGGTAGCTACTATGATGTCCCCACACTTGGTACATCCCCATTACTTGGGAGTCAGTCTTGTGTAGGTGAGTCCTTAATGCCAAAGTCTTCCTGAGTTGTCTAGGTTACATCTCTAATAAGAGAAAGTTAGGGAGCATATTGGATAGGTACTAGATCTGGAGTCAGGAAGTCATGAGTTCAAATTTTGCCTCAGACACTAGGTAGCTGTATGACCTTGGACAAAGCATGTGATCCCAGTCTGCCTCAGTTTCTTTATCTGCATATTAGGAATAATTATAGCATCTACCTCCACTGGTTATAAGAGATTAAGAGATAATATTTCTGAAGCACTTTGAAAACCTTATGCTAGCTTGTATGATAATAATGCCAATCTGAGACTCTGAACTATTAACTTTGGTCTCTTTTATATACCATAAGCCTCTGTCTAATTTTGAGGAGCAAAGTTTGTGAATAATGGCTTAGGATTTGGTGACTAGTATTCCAACCCATTTCACTAGTAATTATAGTTTCATTGCTTCAGGGTAGCTTCTTCCCATGCTCACTACCATTTTTTATGCTTTTCCTACTTAAGAGTTGAATGAACAACTTTCTTTAGTAACAAGAGCAGGGAAAAGATGGGTCTTTAACTTGATTTCTGTTTGCCGTGAATTTGGGAGAAATGCTCTGACTGCCTCTTGCATATGACTAGGTTTTGGTTTGTCTCTGTGCCAGCCTGGCTAGTCCTTTAATCTCTTCCATCAGGAGTGTCTAATACTAATGGCCAGCTTCATTTCCCCGAAGGGAAAGTTGGCAAGTAACTGTGGCAATCAACCATGACTCTTCTATCATCATCTGATTCTTTTTTGATTGATCATTGCTCAATAAATCTCTTAGTTCAGGAGTCCAGGCATCTGTATGGGATGTATCAGGGGACCCATATTGTTAAGTGGTGAGTTACATGAGCCTTCAGTGGAAGGCTTGAAACTATGGTCAGAGGACATGAGAAGAATGAATTCTCTTCTCCTAGGCTAAGCTGATAACTGAGGAGAGTTATGTTTAGTAAGCTTTCCCAGTGTCATGCTATAATTAGTTGTCTAAAAGACACCCCCCCTTTTTCAAGGCTACATAAATTACTTTTCTTCATGGACTGGGTCTTTATTTGGGGAGCCATCTTGATCAACTCTCTTAGGAGATTCTTTTTTCTTCTTCAGTATTGTTTCTGAAAACAGGGATCAGAGGAGAATCAGAAACACACAGTAAGACTATGTTCAGCTAGCAGAATTCAACTCAATTTGTCATCACTGACTACCCATTTATTTGTTACTTTTCTGATCCTATATATAGATACTGTAAAGGACCTGAAGGGGTATGTACATGCATGATGCCCTCCCTGAATCTCTCTTAATTGTAGTCCTACCTACAATTGAAAAGTATTATACTTTATGATGGAATACCTTCTCTGACCCTCTCAGATAGAAATGGCTCATTTTTTGAACCTCAGTCTACTGCTTTGGTTTTTTATCATATTTGATTTCAAGTTATGATTATCTGTGTTTGTTTCCCATTTTTTCTTACTTGTCTTTGTGTCTTCCCAAGCACCTAGGAAATCTTAGGCATGTAATAGGCATTTGTTGAATTAAATGAATTGAATTGTCTATGCTGAGGAAGGTTTAGGTTAGTCCCTGAGTTCCATATCTCCAGTCATGGATAATTATTTGATGCAATCATAATTAAGTGACTTGCCTAGGTCACAAAGGTCCTCCTGACTCCAGGGCTGGTTCTCTAGCCAATGTGCTAACTAACTGTGCCTCCACTTGTAGACAGATAAACACAGACCAGTAGACTGTCTGCTGTAAAACCTTTCTTCTCTTGGGAACAAAAGTCTCTGTAGGTCTGGAGCTAGTGACGTGAAACTCAGAAAGGACATAAGTTCTAATAACCAGGGAAAAAAAATGGAAAACATTTGAAACTGCTTCCTATCAAAGACTCAGATACTCTCCTACAGTTGTTTTCCCAAGGGACTGGAAATGTTTCAGTTCAGATATGTTTAAACAGATGGCAGATAACCAAATATATGCATTTCCAGTGGTGGATTCAAGTACCCTAGTTTACTGACTGCTTTTGCAGCCCTGAAAAAATACATTTAGGGATAGACCCTACCCTCAAATATCCAAAGAAATGAATTTATAAGCATGCCATCTGAGTTTTTTTGGGTTTGTCCAATTCAACAGGTTGAAGAGTTATAAAATATCTATGATGTATAGAAAACTGGAGAAGAAAACAATGTTTAGAAAAGACAGTCTCTATCCTCATGAAATGTTCAGTCTTGTATGTGTACACATGTATTAGTGTATGTGTAGAGAAACTGCCCATATATACAATAACCCATGATAATACATAATTTGTTATAAGCACATTAGAAACATGAAAAACAAAATGCTTGAAAAGATCTAAAGCCATTACTAAGAGGAGCATGGAGTACTTCTCTTTGAGATGCAGAAAACATTCAGAAAATAGTGGGAGTGTTTGGGAATTCTTCATACAGCATGACTGCTATTCCATCTTGCAAGAAAGAATCTTCCCTATCTTACTTATGCTCAAAAGGTTCAAACTCACATGCTTCTGCTACAATGACAGTGGCCAGTATGAGCCAACATTAGCTCTCTGTTTTTGAGTTCTAGTACCCTTTACATAATTAAGATGTCCTAGATGCTAGAGAAGAAACCAGGAAGGAAGAAAAAGTCCCTGCCCTCCAAGAATTCTTACTTCTCCAGAATCTATCTCCAAAGGATAGCATAGGAAAAGGATTTAATTGGGATACTTTAATTAAGATAGCTCAGTGATGAAGGCAGCTCTACAAACTGGGACAACTTTGGATGACTCACCTAAGAAATATGAAGACCATAGGTTTTATAGGGAGGATTTAGGACCTTCTTTAGACATGGGTGATTATTTTCTTAACACTAATGTCACAAGAAAGCCCCTTCATTACTCAGAGGTAGCATTAAATGATGGAAAGCACACTAGATGTGGAGTTAGGGTTGAAATTTTGTCTTTAATACTTACCATATAAAAGTTCATTGACAAGTCAATTAACTTCTCTGGTTTCAGTGTCCTCATCGGCGAAATGAGGGGGTTTGGATTAGATGACCTCTAAAATTCCTTCCAGTTTTAAATCTGTGTTCTTGTAGGTAAAGGAAGTTTCCACTTAGCAAGAATTCGAAGTTTCCAGTGAAGGATAGGGTAGGGAGATGGAGTATAGTTTAGGGCAGATGTCACCTAATGGAAAAGGATTTTCTATTGTTGTTCAGTCATTTTAGGTGTGTCCAACTCTCTGTGGGCCCCATTTGGGATTTTCTTGCAAAGATAATTTGAATGATTTGGCATTTGCTTCCCCAGCTCATTTTTTACAAATGGAAAAACCGAGCCAAACAGGGTTAAGTGACTTGACTGTGGTCATACAAGCTGGTAAGTGTCTGAGGCTGGATTTGAATTGAGATTTTCCTGACCCTTGACCTATCTAGCTTCCTGGAAAAGGGGTCAGGTGCTTTCAAAGGAAAGGTATTTGAATTATCAAATAAGTTTTGAAAATTAATCTCAATCATGTTCAGAGTAATGCCAAACTGTTATCTGTGTCTCTGGCCAGGAGACTTGTTGTGCACATGAAGATGGAGACTAAAATAGCACACTTCATAACCTTATCTTGACTATGCTGATGCAAGGGCTTCCTCGTCACCAGATAACTAATAGACAAATCAACTCTGTTCCCTGTTTTAATTTGCTTCTGGCTAATCAAAAGGAAATGGTGGATTAGAGTGACCTTAGCTGGCTATCTACATGCTTAGTTCATTTCCCTTCTGGCTTTGGTGTCCTTGCTCAGGGAGAATGAAGGACTTGACAGGGCTTGGAAATGGAAACTATAGATAATAATCTATCTCCCAACTACCTTTCCAACCTTCATTAGAAAGACTCTCCTCTTCATGCTCTCTATGTGCCAGTAAAATTGGGCTACTAGTTCATTGATCTCATGTTGCCCAATCTTTATCTGAACAAGATTCCTCCACCCTCATGTCATGCTGTTAATATCTTCTGTTTATCCTCTTAAAAATCTCCATTTATGCATATCATAATGTTTTGTTATTGTGAAAATTCCTTGAACAACCAGCTATGTATCTCTTTAATATTTTTGTTTTCAGAACCAGTATGTCCCTTTACATTTAGTTAGTGTAATCAGTATTCTATCTTTTTTTCCTGATAGTTACCATCTTCATCTCCTTCTTGCCCAGTAGTTCTATTTTTCAAAGAAAACTCATATTTCTACTGACACCCATCAGGTGACAGAAAGGGGAGAGCTTTGGAGGAATCCTGATTGAGATATGTAGAATAGGCATGATGAGAGTGGACCCTACTTCTCTCTCCTACTGGCACTGAAAGAAAACAGAAAACCCTGTTTATTGAGAAGCTGCTTTGACACTGGAAATGCTGAGATATGTCATTTCAGCACCAAGATCAGCACCCTTTATCCCCTCCCCCATCATTGCTTCAGCTTTTTCCTGAATCAAGTATCTGATTTCCCAGGTGGCCAATGGAGGGGTGGGGGAAGAGGTCATGACTAATGGTATCTTTACTGTTTTGAAAAAAAAGGAATCTCATTCTGAGGAGAGGCCACAACTATTAACAATAGCTGACATATTTCTACAATAGATAAATGAGTGTCATCTTCCCTTTTAAGCTTTTTCTCTCTATTTTTTCTTTTCTCTTTTTCTATGTCTATGCCTTCCCTCAACAGAAAACATTTGGGAAGAATTTGTATTAGTCTCTGAGGGAAGATATAAAGACGAATAAGATGTTATACCTGTATTCATGAGGCTTTGAATCTAATAAGACAGATAAAAATGTAGATAAGTAATTGTAATATAAAGCAGCATTGGATGAATGTTGTATGTGTTAGGACCTTGCTTTCATCATATGTCATGGATAGTGTCCTGGACTGGATACCCAAAGACCTGGGCTCAAGTTCTGGTTCTGCCATGTACTGTCCAAGTGATCTTGCAGAAGAGACTTGAGTTCTCCATGCTTCAGTTTCTCATTTGTAAACTGGGAAAAATGTATAGATAACTTGCCTCAAAAAGTTATTGGTGAGACTCAAGACAACAGTATGTAACATAAATTTTAACATAATATTAATAATAATACAATATATAGTACAGTATATAATAAAATACCCCTCTTTTCATGGGATATTGCAAAAAGCCAAAATTCTTTGAGATTCTAAGATCCAAATAGGGGAATTCAGTTTGAGAGAATGATACACTTTGTGTGGCCTTTGTGTGGTAAACCTGGGCCCTTATAAATCTCTACTCTAAGACTTTGCTCAAAATGTTGGTTCCCCTCAAAGTAACCCCCTATAAGAAGGAACATGGCACTTTCAGAGCAAGAGACTTTCATCTTCATGCATAATTCACAACTTTGTGGTAACCTGACTGGTGGCTTTGCCACATTAATAGGAAACAAATACATTGTTTTGTTTGATTTCTGTGTTGGACTGGAGTCTTCAAGGGCTGTTTAAAAATTAATAAGCACGAATAAAATAAGAAGAAAAAATGTTCCTCTTGGGTATCTGGATATTTAATTCTATCTCCAGTTTTTTTTCCTGGCACTAAAACAGCTGACCCAATCTGTTCTGTAAAGACATTTTTATTTTGTTTTGAACTTAAGCAACTGCGCGCGCACACACACACCACCAAGAAAAAAACCCCAAACTCACACTAAATCCCCCAAACCGTATAACCTATTAAATATTAAATTATAATTGTATTTCTCCTTTTTTTCTGAGACAGGGTGGTATAGTAGAAAGATGACTGAATATGAAATTAGAATTTTTGGATTCAGATTCTAGCTAGGTCAGTTATAAGCTATGTGATCTTAGGCAAAATCACCTTTCTCCTGGTTTCGTTTACTTCATCTGTCAAATATATTTATAATTGCGTCAAATGAGAAAATGTATTGTTGTTGTTCATTTGTCTCAATTAAATCTGACTCTTCATGACCCACTGGAGTGGTTTGCCACTGCCTTCTCCAGTTCATTTCCAGATGATGAAATTGAGCCAACAGTAAAGTAACTTGTGCAGGGTCACACAGTTATTAAGTGTATGAGACTGGATTTGATTCCAAGCTCAACGCTCTATCCACTGTGTCATGTAGTGTTCCCCAACATAATGTATATGAATATATTTTATGAATAAATTTTAATAAAATGTCCAGTGGTTAGTTGTTAAAGTAATAATAATATACTTCATATATTTTTATATAGTTGTAGTCACTGTTTCTGTCAAATCTGGTACTTAGTTTTTTCTTTTGCAATAATAATCAACATATACATTAAAAATTTTTTTTGCAAGGCAGTGGGGTTAAGCAGCTTGCCCAAGGCCACATAGCTAGATAATTATTAAGTGTCTGAGGTCGTATTTGATTTCAGGTACTCCTGACTCCAGGGCTGGTGCTCTATCCATTGTGCCACCTAGCTGCCCCAACATATACATTTTTTTGTATCAATAGGAGGTCTCAGATTTTCCTTGGTAATAGAGCACTGGACTTCAGGTCAGGAGAACTGAACTCTTATTAGTTGTGCAATGTTGAGTAGATTCCTTATCCTCTCTTGGAAAGTATGATGAGGGGACTAAATAATTTCTATGGTCCCTTTTAGCTGTGACATTCCTAGGATTCTCTCCACTATCTTCATTTGTGTTAATAATAACACAATATGCTTAATCACTCCTTTTTTGGTCAAATGTTTTGTAACTTTTGCTTAGGGAAATATCTCTAATATAGTCTCTCTATTCTAATATCTCTTACTTTGGAGATAGTCCTATATCACATTATGTATCACAAATGGTAGGTAGTGAATCTCCAAAGGATGTTGAAAAGTTCTTTGTGAGTTTCATGGCACAGTGTGATTGATAGATATTGGTTAAACTGGGATTTTCTGCTGGAATTTTCTTCTACTCCCAGCCCTGTCCTCTCTCTCTGTGGAAGTTGAATCATTTGGCTCTTAGCCATTGCTTACTATTCTAGAAAAGGTAAAGTATGCATGTGTGTGTATCTGGGGAGGGAATCAGGGCGTCAGTCTTTTCACTTTGCTTTATTTTTATATCTTTTGTTTTTATTTTCCTTAACCTCCCTTCTGTATCCCTTTTCCCCTGAGTCATCTCTTACAAAAAAAGAATTTTAAAAAGAGGGTGGGGGAGACAAGGGAAAAATCAGCAAAATCAATCAATACATAAAAGCATTAAAAATTATATATATATTCTACATCATGGATCTCGCCATTCCCAATCTCTGCAAAGGAGAGGAGAAGGATTGATTCCTTTATTTTCTCTTCTTTGAGCCATGATTGTTTTTTTTTATGATCATTTTTAGTAATTTTATGACATTCACTTTGGATTGTTCTATGATGATTCTTTTCATTTGCATTGTTTTGGTTAGTTTGTCTGCTGTTTTGTTAGCTGCACTTACTCCTTTTTGTGTGTGCACGTGCGAGCACATATGTGTGTGTGTATGTGTATGCGTATGTATATGTGTGTATATGTGTGTATGTCACCATTGGAGGACGGAGCCAGAGAGTCTGCTTTCAGTTATGGGCAGCTTCTTCCAACCCCACCTGACATATGCAGACATTTGAATGAGGCCTCTTCTTATTCCAGTCTTTACTTTGGTCACACAAACATGGCAAGCATTAATCAATGACCCCCCCCTCCACACACACACAGATTGGGCTTTCACTGAATTGTAGAACCACCAGCTGTGAACAACAATAGGCAGCATATTTCCTGCAAAAAGTCAACTCTTCCTGGCAGCCTTATAATTTAAAAACAAATTGATACAACATAGTCGTGAATGTCTGGATTGTTTGGCCCTGACAGGACGTGTTGGAAAGCAAACTGCCTAGCTGGGCTGGGACAGGTCCACAGCTCCTGACAAATGCATTCTCTGATATGCAGGGATCCCTTTGCATCTTAAGTCCTTCCTATTTTATGGCAAGATGTAAATCCTGAAGAGGGTATTTTTTTATGTCCCCTTTTCATGATGCTCAAATTCTTAATCTAATCACTCTCTAGAGAGGAGGTAGAATCATCCAGCCATTTTCTTCTGTCAAAGTTATAGGCAATTTGACCTGCCATTGAGATATCACCTGGAGCTGGCTGACTGGCTCCTTGGACATTTTTGCCTTGGAGGGAACACTGGGTTTTTTAATGTCCCATGCAGATGAGGAAAAAACCAAGACCTATGGCATGAGACTCATTTCTTTTGTAAATGTTAAAATCCTCCTTAGCCCCACGGCTGAGGAAATCTCACTGGAGTCTAGAGATATCAAATGTGTTGTGGGGGGAATGGACTACTTTTCCGAAGCAACTGGTTCAGTCTTAAAGGATAAGAGCTTGGATAGGCCCAGGAGTTAAGAAGAGAATGAACCACAAGAAAAGGAGCATGTTGGAGAATTATATAGTCACAGAATTATACACTCTCAGAATTATAAAGGATTTCAAAAATCATTCCACTCCAACCCTTACCTATATCAGAATCTACTTTATAGCATCCTTGACAAGTGGTCAGGTAGCCCAGAGAATCATATCTAGAGAGGGTGAACTTACTTCCTCTTGAGGAAGCCTATTCCTCTTGAAAATAGCTCTGAGAATTTAAAAGTTCCAATTCAGGTAGTTATGTGGCATAGTGGATATGGAATCAGGAAATTCTGAGTTCAAATTCTGCCTTACAAGTTGTACGACATGAGGCAAGCCACTAAATTTCTTTCAGTCTCAATTTTCTCATGTAAAAATGAATAAATATAATAGTAGCACATACTTCAGTTGTGAGGATGAACTGAGAAAATGTGTAATGTATAAAATAATATACTGTATAAAACATTATTTTATCATGAACTTTTACAGTCTAGATTTCTTCTCAATAATATTTTAAATGCCAAAAATACATAGGATTATAAAGGAAATCAATCTCATTGAAATACAATTATCTATCTATATCTATTTGTCTATCTATCTATATTAAAGCCATGTTCATGGTGCCCTGTTGAGCCCCTGTTCGGGTGCAAATATGTTGAGTCCCTTTACTGGATGTCATATGTTGAGTCCCTTTTTGGACTTCCTTATCTTTCCCCAGGTGAGCATTGGAGGCAAGGATGACAAGTCCTTCCTTTACTCCAAGGTCTCCATTTATTGAGCCAAATACCAGTGCTTAAACATCCTTCCCAGTCTCTTAATCCACTCCCATTCCCATGGCACTTAGTAAAATAAGGCTCTGGTGCTCAAGGACACCAGGTGAAGATAATTTACAGTGTTCTCACACGTATGCACACTCAACAGTCCCTAACATATCCCCCTTCTTGTCTTTTTTTGGAAACAAAATCATTACATAATGAATGCCACATAAACTGTAAACAAAAGTTCAAAATAGCATAAACAAATATCAATTGAACACTATTCCCAAATTCCTTAAAATACATATTATCCCCAATTTACAAACAAAGATTATAAAGTTTTTTTCTTTTGTCAAAAAAAACATTTCAAAGCAATCAAATTCAAAATCCAAACTAAAAGGAGTAACTTTTAACTTTACCTAACTATTTCAGAGTTTAGACACTAACACAAACACAGAAAACAATTCTCTTTTATCACATTATCAAGGTGAGACTGATACCCTGGCCAGTACCAGATCTCAGAATAAAGAAACATTCTCCCACCACTCCAGGCCAGTAGAGAGAGATGTAAAATGCCCTATAGATGTTCAAATACACACATGCACACATAACCAATCAAGGCTGGTCAACAGAAATATAAGCCATAGGCACAGAATTCATTTGAAAGACAAAATCCAAATTTCCCAATCCCAGAAAAAAAAATCTTCTTCCCCTTTTTTCTTAACTAATTAACCACAAAGCTTTCCAATCAATAACCTATTGAAAAAGATAGTCGTTGTCCAACCCCCCTCTCCTCCCCAAACCAGGAAGAAGGCATAGGGTTCCCTTGATTTCTAACATGTTTTTTGAGACACGGGTTTGAATTTTGTAGTTCCAAAAGGAAAGCTTTCCCTTCTCCCCCTTCCCTCTGCAGAGGGTGGGAAAGGCAGAGAATGAGAAGGAGCATTTGAAATTACCTAAGATATTGACAGTACAATCTGGAGTTGTTGCACCCCGTGAACATCAGTCAACACTATTATGGAGAGTGAAATACGTTGTTGGCGTCAAGGTCCACATCAGAGTCTTTATTAGGGTCCGAGTAAGTGATGAAAAGTCTCTGCTGCTGGTTGCAGGTCCAGGGGCCTGGGCCTTGCCCAGTGTACACAGCACAGTCAGGAAGGCAGCCACAGCCAAATAGAATAGCAAGCAGGGTCTCCGCATCCTGTTCATGGTCCTTGCACTCAGGGGCAGATTGCTGCTTGAGGAAGAAGCTCTGTCCCCTGGGATACTCTACTTCTCTCTGACTCCTCAATGTTGAATTCCATTTGTCTTTTCACTTTCACTTTACACCTCCTTGATTAAAATTAGCCCCTAGGAACAAATCAACCTGTTACTTTCTCCAGAGTCCTCTGCTCTGTGATGTTACCTAGTTCTCTTGCTTGTATCTGCTGTGTCCTTATTCAGGACTTTACTCAGATAACTCCACCTTCTTGTCCCTGTTCCAGCATCATTATGTTGAATCCCTTTTCTGGACTCCTCAATCTCTCCCAGGTGAAAGTTGTAGGGGTGGGAGACAAGGAAGACAAGTTTCTCCCTATACACCAAGGTCTCCATTTATTGAACCAAATAGCAGGGCTTATATATCCTTCCCAGTCCCTTTATCTACTCCCACTCCTGAGGCACTTAGTAAAATAAGGCTTTGGTGCTCAAGGACAGCAGGTGAAGATAATTTACAATGTACACACACACACACACACACACACACACACACACACACCCCAGTCCCTAACAGTGACCAGGTTAGGGACCCCAAATAATTGTTAGCAAATTTATCCTTAAATCACATGGATCTCAATCTCTACCTTTTAGGTTCAGGAACTTGGACAGGTAGTTTGGGTCCTATACAGCCAACACAAATATAATAAATGTTTAGTAAGCACTTTATGTAGAGTGCTGTGCTAGAGAGACAGAAAATGTATGTGTGTGTGTGTGTGTGTGTGTGTGTGTGTGTGTGTGTGTCTGTGTGTGTGTGTGTGTGTGTGAGAGAGAGAGAGAGAGAGAGAGAGAGAGAGAGGGAGAGAGAGAGAGAAGCTAAAAGAATAAAGACAGTGACTATGTAGCTAGAGAAGAGGGGAGAGAAGTCAGGCAAAGGTCATGTCAAAATATTTTGGAGATACCCTATTTCCCAGAGCCAAGGTCTAGAAAGTAGGTTCTACCTTGAGTTTAGCAGAAAAATAATTCTTTGGGCACTCTGGTCTGGATGATATCAAGCTCCTGCAAAGTGTACCACTTGGACTAGCATCAGGTATTCCCTTAGGATTTAAGCTCCTCCTATTTCTAAGGATCATCTATCACATGTTCACAATTCCTATTCCTTGTAGTTGCCAGGTACTATATACTCCTGTTCCCATTACAGAACTTTGGTTCTGTACACTACAGAGTAATCATGACTCCCCAAACCAAGACAATGACTGTCCCAAGAAATGCCAACCATGAAAACTATCACAAAAATGATTGTGCTGTGGTCTAACCTCTTTCATGTATATGTCAGCATTATCAAGACCTTTTTCTTAGGAGAGGAAGGCTTCCATTTGTAAACATCATTTTCCTCCCTTTGAAATTACTTAAACTTCTATTTATGCCCTGACTCTCCTGTCTCTAGTCTATTCTGTTTTTGGCACTGGCCCCACAGGTTAGATGCCAGTTCCAGTCTAGTTGAAAGTCACCATCTCTTTGGGCTTCCCCACCCAGCCAGCATCTGTGGTTTGCATGGATCATTGAAGAATATCATGGGGCTTGAGTAGCCTTACTGAACTGCTTTGTATTTTTGCTAATGGGGCTTGCATATTATCTGTCAATACCAGAGGATGAAAGGAATTAAAGAGAATTTTCTGACCATAATTCAGATAAGAGTCAGACTGCAAGACTCAAATTGTGCCAGAGGAGATAGTGTTAATAAATAGAGACTTAAAGGCCCAAGGGTTTTATTAGGTATCTGGCTAGGTATTGCTGGTTGGCTATACACCATAAATTTCTAAGGGTATCTCCTATATGACAAGCTCACACACCCTACTCCTATTGAGAAAAAAATTGTATTGCTCCTGAAAACCAATTATTAGCACAGGAGAAAAGTAACAGAAATGATCCTGCAGAGTCCAGCCATGAAGTTGTTCAGCAGACGGCAGCAGTGAAGATGCTTAGCAGAGAACAAAATGCAGTGGGACAAAGACCAGAGTCAGTGTCCAGAGCTCTGACTTGATGATATCACCAGAGTGTATGGTTGCCTTGGAGAATTGGAGATATAAACCCTGCCTACCCTCCCCTATGTGTGTGTACTCTGATCACTTGGGTCCCTTTCTTATGTGTCTTTTCATACATGAGCCCCTCAATGTGTGTCATATGCTTCCCTACCCCAAGAATGGTGGGATAATCGATGGGAGAGTGTACCAGGGAATTGTGAGGGATATTCTCACTTCTTCATGCTGTGGAATAAGATCATTTGCTTTGAAATAGTTTGTGTTTGTTTGTTCTAGTAAATGATCCTTAGGGCTCATGAGCTATAGTTTTATAGGGGATGCTGCTCCACAAAGTTCCTTGTATCTTGGGTAGTTTTCTATTGGCCCATGTGTAAGGAGAGCTCTGGAATCAATATTGTCAAGTAGGGGGGATTAGACACTATTATGGATAACTATAACACACCCTGCTATGTGGTGTTTTGCACCTCACTGATTGCATTGCCCAAGTTCTATGTGGAGTATGAGGAGGAATGCTTTTATTGAGCAGGGGATTGTTCTGGAAAATAGAAGGGTAGATCCTATGTATAAATTGAGATTGCAGCCAATATGATTTAATTTCAGGGTTTTCCAAAAGGCCTGCCCACCTCCGACCTCTAATTTCCTGCCATGGAATAAACTTGTCATGAGTAAGAGCTTTACCAGGAATCGGGGCAGCCTAGCTTCCATTGCAGACTTCACCTTTTGAGGAGTCTCTGAGGCAGGCCATTATCCTTTTAGTTTGCTTTGAGCTCATTTTGTGGTTGCTCCATCAAAGGAGGTCAAAGGAATCCAGCAGCTGTTTGCAAGTGTCAATCAAGGAGTACTGATGAGATTAGTACCCCAGAGGTGGGAGGGCAGAGGGGGAAGAGTCTGAAGAGGAGATAGAGGAGACTGAAGACAAGAGACAGATTTTTTTGTAGGATCTAAAAATAGTATTTTTAAGTGCTTTTTTTTCTTTCTCTTGCATAGTCTGTTGTTGACTCTGATGGAACTAGGCTCCCCCAGGAGATGCTTCAGGATGGAAAACAAGAGAGCTTTCTCTAGTACTTCAACTGTGTAAATAACAGGAACAGGGAATACAAATGTCACACCAGCTCTTACTGATTAAAGCTCTCCAGAGTTAAATAGATTTTGTACTTGGCCAGGTAAGAATTTTCTCTGGGCTGATATGCAGCTTCATTCAATTCAATTCTATTGAAAAGGCATTTATGGGACATTATGCAGGGTTCTGGGGATATAAAGAGAAAAACCTAAATAGTAGCTGACTTCAAGGAACTTAATTTCAGGTAGGGGTGGGGAACAGTATATTCTTGGATACAAAATGGAGAGTAATTTCAAGAATGATTAAAGAATTAATAATAATTAATAATGTCTAAGTGATTTAGGAGAAGTCTCACGTAATGAAGGAGATAGCATTTATCTAGAGCCTAAGAGACAGGTGAGGAAGGAGAACATTCTGGCCGAGGTCAGCCTATGTATACAAAGGTAGAAGATGTATTAGTGTATAAAGGAACATGAGTAGAACAATTTGATGTCAATGTTGTTGTTATTATTTGTCCTTCATTCTTGAAGGGGACCAATGATATCAGGAGGATGGTGTCTTAACTTGCAAGTGAATAGGATTTAAGTGAGGCAGAGCTGTGCAAAATCATCAACCTCACTTTTCTCCTCCAAAGTCATCAGAGTCCATTGGCAAGACATGAATCAGGCTGGCTGCAGATTGCTCAGTATAGTGGGTGACCTTGGCCTTTTAATGTTAAGGTCTTTCCTAGGCCTCAGTTTGACTGAGGCAATGCCTATTCAGTGATTTAAGGCTTATGTAAGGAATGAAGCAAAGAACGGTTTCTTTTATTTAGTCAAAAAAAAAATCAGTCTGGGAGGGGAATACTTTCATAATTTCTGACCACACCAGACACAATTGTTATACACACCCATTCTGAGCCATTAAAATTCAAACAATGACTAAGTGAAGTTTGGACTGGGATGTTTTGTTGGCCAATCATTGAGAACCAGAGTGTTTTGGGTTTAAGCTTGTATTTCAAGAAATCATAAATGATGCCAGCCTGGAAAGATAGTTTGAAACTAGATTGATCTTTAAATGCTAGAGAGGAGTTTATATTTTATCCTCAAGATATTTGGGAGCCAATGAAGTTCATTGAGCAGGGGAATGAGATGAAAATATGCCTAGCTCAGAAACACTGGATTGAAAAGCACAGGCTTTAGAGGTCATTTCATTCAATATGTCCCTGAGCAGAAATCCTCTGTATACAAACCCAGAAAAGTGGTTATTTCTAACCCTTTTCCCCAGTTTTGTGTGGTCATTGCCTTAATGGCCTCCACCTATGGTTTAGAAGTAAGATCTTAGAGAATAAAACTTAAAATGTTTAAACTTTATTTTCTATCATTTTATTTGAACTCAATATTTTAATATTTTTACAGTTTTAAGGTACACAGTTTATAGCTACTATTTTGCAGGATTAAGAATCTGACTTATCTGTCACTCCTGTAATTCCTCCACCCTTTGGACATCTCTGATTGTTAGGAAGTTTTCTCTGTCCTCTGGGTACCAATTTTCTTTAGTTCTCTCCTGCTCCTCCTTCACTTTGAGTTATCTGTCCAGATATCATAAACTGATAGAATTCAAGAGTTGAAAGGAGTATCAGGGGTAGCTAAGGTAGCACAGTCGATAGAGCATGGGCCCTGGAGGCAGAAGGAGTTCAAATCTAGCCTCAGATACTTTTTAGTTGTGTGACCCTGGACAAATTATTTAACCTTAGACAACAAAAAAAATTCTTAGATCAAACTCCAATAGAAACAGGGATTGCTAATCTATACTGTGAACCACATGTTGACTTTGGGTGTCTCATTTAACTACATGTAACCCCTGTCTCAAGCCCTATTGGCATGGGATTCTCTCTTATTAGTGGAGAGGAAGGCCCTACTCTGACTGAAGGGCAGAGAGAAGGGTTGGTGAGAGGCAAGAGAGCTTAAACTTTCACTAGTTCCCTTCAAGTTCCCTTTTTTTGGGAGAATGGAGTGGGACAGAAATACTTCAAGTTTTGAGGCTTCTCTATAACACTGAGTTGCTTTGGGTACACCTGGTTTAGATGGAAAATATCTACCCCCACCCACCCGACCATTTAGCTTGCTAGAGAGAGAGACTCTGGCAAGATATGGGAGGAGCTGGCAGTCTCCACCATGACCCAATCCCCAGCTTATTACTCTATAGACTTCAGGAAGTTTCCCTTCAGGTAAGATCTACGATTCCTTCTCTTGATTGAGCTGAGTTGTATGTTCCAATATTTCAATTCCTTTACTCTGCTTTCTGATATGTTTTCTTGTGTGTATAACTTCTTTGATTTTTATTTTGCTATAATTTTTATAAGTGAGTTTTGCTATTCTCTATGTGTATTCAACATGGAACTGATATTAGGTGGGATGTAGAACTGAGAATCCCTCTGCCTCACAAAGTGACAAAACAATCAAAAGTGAGATGGATCATATCCCCGGATGAACAATATCTAAGGGAGCAGATACATATACTTTAGCCTCTTTCTCTGTGAGGAGAACAGTAGCCTCTGACCCCAAGCTCCTTTTTCCCCTCTTGGCAGAAATGGAAGTCTCCCTTGGAGAAGAGTGGGAGAGAAAAGTCTAGAGAGGTCTATTCTGCTGCACTTCTGGATACACAATGATTTAAGAAAAGCACATTAAGACACATGAAGCCTCACTATACATATAGGGTTGGCACCTTTTTTTGTTGTTGTTAAGTTGTTTTAGTCATGTCTGCATCTTTGGGACCTCACTTTTCCATATATATATATATATATATATATATATATATAGCCACACAGCTAGATAATTATTAAATATCTGAGGTTGGATTTGAACCCAGGCCTCTCTAAATCCAGGGCCAGTGCCAATATAGTTTATTGCATTTTTATTTAATATTTCCCAATTATATTTCAATCAACTTTGGCACTGTACCACACCTCTGTTTCAGGCTACCTAGCTAATACATAAGAATCACAAAAGACAAATGGTTATCTAATTCACAATTGAAAATATCCATAGAGGGGGATCACACTTCCTCTTGAGGAAGTCCATTTCACTTTTGGTCATCTCTAATTAGAAAATTTTCCTTCAGTAGATAGAGTAGGTAGGTCGGGAGTCAGGAAAATTTGATTTCAAATCTGACCTCAATTATTTACTAGCTGTGTGATCTTAGGTAAGTCATTTAAGCTCTGTTTGCCCTAATTTCCTCAATTGTAAAATGAAAATAATAACACTTACCTTGCACAGTTGTTGTGAGGGTCAAAAAAGATAATATTTATAAAGTACTTAGCATAGTACCTGGCCTATACCAATTAAATGATCATTTCCTTCCTCTTCCATTCCTCCCCTTATAAGAAGACTTAATCTGCTTCTCTGTAACTTCCATTCACTATTCGTAGTTTTTGCTCACTGAAGAAAAGTCTAATTCCTCTCAGAGATAGCCAAACTTCAAATATTTGAAAGCCACTTTCATTTTCTAAAATTCATTCAACCAGTCCTTATATGGAGTGATCCCTCATTTATTTACCAGCTTGCTTTCCTCTCCCCTTCTAATTTCTGAATTTGCCTCAGTTTATTCTTGTTCTAATTAAATATAATGCTCCAGATGTTCAATATGAACAGAGTTCAGTGGGTCTATTGTGGCCATCATTCTAGACACTATTCCTTTCTTAAATCAGTCTAAGGGTGCATTAGCTATAACTTTTTTGACCATCATATCATACTGTTGACAAATTTGAGGATGCAGTTCATTTAAAACCAGATTTTTTCATATCAATATCTGCCTGATCATTACATAGCTTTATTTCTAGGGAATGGACTGGATTCATTTTGGGATTTAATTCTAAACTTCTCATTAAACATCATGAGTGCAGAACTTAACTTAGAATGGTCTGAGTGACCAAAACAATGTTCAACAAGTCTTGGAATTGTTAATGAATCTTAATGAATTGGATTGAAAAGAGCAGTTATTTCACTACTTCAATGGAGCTATTCATCAATGTGGCACTTCTTTCCTCTGATACAAATCACAACTCATTTACAGCTTCTCATCTGGTACCACTTTTGTCCATATGCCTCCATAAAGGAAGTTTCTCAGTGCATTAAAGGAATCCTACCAGTTTGTTTAATATTAGTTGAATTGTTCATTTGTCTCATTAAAAAAAACCACATTTGTTGATACTTTTTTTTCATGTAACTTTTATTTATGAACACATAGTCTCCATTCCTATCCCAGTGTTTCAAGTCTAAATAATAAATAAAAAAGAAAGAGGGAAAAAACTCATGAAAACCAAGTCGTGACTAAGAATTTATGTGAGCATTTCACACATACACACATGTACACACACATATTTTGCAAAGAGGTGATGGACGTACATTTTAAAATAGTTTAAAATAAGCATTGTACATGAATATTTCAATATTCAAAGAATAAAAAAGAAAATTGCTTATAATTTTAAAAGTATATCTTAAATCTAATAATAAGATTGTTCTGTTTGTGACTCCTCTGATATTGTTTTTGTTTTCTTCTGTTATTTTTAATGTTTTGTTGGTGCCCTATTTTTCCTATTTTGAGTCTAGATCACTAAGCACTACTTTCCCCACATCCATAACCCATGAAAAACCCTCCCTGATAAGAGGTGGATTTTTATCAACCCTTTTTAGGGGTCAAGCTTGGTCTTTATATTAATATTCAGTTTCTTCGTGGTTGTTATTCTTTCCATTTACATTGTTGTAGTCACCATATATCTTGTTTCCTGGTTCTGCTTACTTCACTCTACATAGATTCACAAGTCTTTCCATTCTTCCTTGAGTTCTTCATATTCATATATATATGAAATTTCCAATTTAGAAATTTTTTTTGTCTCTGAGGATCCCAACCCATCTCCAACTCAGAAGATAAATCCTAGAGAGTTGCCTTATCTGCGTTGACACCAAATGACACTGGTAGGGATTTCCTTGTGTCATTTGCTATATCCAAAGTCTTCCTGATACTAAGTCCAATTGACAACTGGACCCAACAAGTTGCTTAAAGATAGATGTATATTGTAATTGGGCATCTAGGTTTTGCAGAGGGCCTTAAGAAAGAGGAGGACAGAGGTTCGAATCTAGCCTCAGACACTTATGAGCTGTGTGACCTTAGGCAATGCCTCACATCCAGGGCCATCTCTAGTTGTCCTGATTCATATCTGGTCACTGGATCCAGATGAATCAGAAGAAGAAAGTGAGGCTGATGACTTAGCACAGCACCTCCTCACTCAAATCCAGTTCATGTTCTTGACATTACCTCCCTTGATGACATGATTTTCTTCGAAGTATGAAGAACCAAAACAACAACCACAACAAAATTATAATGGTGTTCTTGATTCCCAGCCATATAGTATCACTAGAAGAGTATTACTTTTTTAAGTGCTTTCATAGTAGGAAGCAATTTGGGATCCATGAAAATACTTTACAATTTCCCAATTAATTCTTATATCAACATATTTAGCACTAATCTGTCTCATATCACCAACTGCCTATTGGACATTTTGAACTATATGTCCCATAGGCCTATCAAATGATAAATCAGAACAGAATTCATAATTTTTTTCCTACAAAGTTTTTGTCAGGTCTTTCACCTCTAACAGTACCAGCTCACCATTTCAGTTCTTCTATCTTCAATTCTTTCTTCTCTCTACTCACTCCCCACTCAACATTCAAGCAGTTATCATTTCTTATAAATTCTACCTCCATCATATCTTTCATTCTATAGATTTTTATTGACAGTTTTTTTACATTATCCCCTTTCTCTGAGTTATTCCTAATGCCAAAGAATTTTTTAAAAAAAGAAAAGGTAGAATAAGAGAAAAAATTCAGTAAAACAGATCAACTCATTATATCATCATTTGACATAATATGCAGTCAGTGTTCCATTCTTGTGCAGCAGTGTTCCATTCTTGTGCACTCTGATCTCTACTGAGGATCCAAATCTCTTTCATATTATTTTCCTTGTCTCCACTTCCATGACCCTTACTACCCCCACTTACTAATTATAATACTGTGTTAAAGGAGTTTCCTGTTTGCAGTTGATCCCCTTTGACCACATCACTCTCATTCTCAGGATACTCTAGTGGTTCCCATTTATCACTAGAATAAAATGCAACTTTTTCTAATTGGCTGAAAAATCCCTTAAAATGTGACTGCAGCCTACCTTCCCAGTTTAATGCTATAGCACTCTCCTTTACCCTGAATTCCATCCAAGCTTTCTGACTTATTGCTTGTTCCTTACAGATAGCATTCCATTTTCTGATAGTGCATTTTCATGGACTCCCTCCAAAACCTGGAATGCACTTTGCTCTAAGAAGCCTTAGCATGCATAGTGGCCACACTCTGATAAAACCATCTCAGCACTTCTCAGCCTGGCCAATATGACCAGAAAGGATAATGATCATTGTTGGAAGGGTTGTGGGAAATCTGGGACACTATTACACTGTTGGTGGAGCTGTGAACTCATCCAACCTTTCTGGAGAGAAATTTGGAACTTATATCCAAAGGGCAACAAAAATGAGCATACCCTTTGATCCAGAAATACCACTACTGGGTCTATACCCTGAAGAGATGATGAAAAAGGGTAAAAACATTACTTGTACAAAAATATTCATAGCAGCCCTGTTTGTGGTAGCAAAGAATTGGAAATCAAGTAAATGTCCTTCAATTGGGGAATAGCTTAGCAAACTGTGGTATATGTATGCCATGAAACACTAATGTTCTATTAGAAACAAGGAGGGATGGGAATTCAGGGAAGCCTGGAGGGATTTGCATGAACTGATGATGCTGAGTGAGATGAGCAGAACCAGACACTGTACACCCTAACAGCAACATGGGGGTGATATTCAACCTTGATGGACTTGCTCGTTCCATCAGTGCAACAACCAGGGGACAATTTGGGACTGTCTGCAATGCAGAATACTATCTGTATCCAGATAAAGAGCCATGGAGTTTGAACAAATTTCTTTAATTTAGAAAAAAAAAGATATCTTATTGTCTGATCTTGTTATCTCTTATAATTTTTGTTTCTTCCTTTAGGATGTGATTTCTCTCTCATCACATTCAATTTGGATCAATGTACAATATGGAAACAAAATAAAGACTGACAGATTGTTTTCCATGGGGGGTGAGGTGGGGGGGAGGGAAGTAAGATTGGGAGAAAAATTGTAAAACTCAACACTCAAAACCTTTAAAAAATAAAATAAATTATACTTAGCAAAAAACCCCAACAAAACATCTCAGCAGACCCCAAAGTATTGAAGGTGACTGACAGGCTTTAAACCCATTGATGATCCAGGGAGATGACTACCCAAAGCATCTGAAGACTTTGCTGGGCAGAATGACTGGATGAGGGTAACTTGTTTCAATGACTGAGCTTAGTCAGGCATTGAAAACTTCAAGGTCATCTACTGCATCCTGGATCATTATCGGTCATTCTGCTTTCTGTCTTCCCATTGGACTTTGATGAAACTAGAAGAGGGAGAGAGAGAGAGAGAGAGAGAGAGAGAGAGAGGCTGACACTTTGTGCAACTCTGCCTCATTTAAATCCAATTCATTGTGCAAGTCATCACCTTGTCCTCATTGGGCTTCTCTGAAAAAAGGACAAATAACAACAACAGCCTCCCATTTGAGACATCTCCTAATTCTTCCACACATTGCTTGGCATTTTTACATTGAAGATGTTTGCATTTATTGGTGTGTATGATTGTTATTTCTCTGGATATAATGTAAGTTTCTTGAGAATTGTGACTATTTTATTTGTTTGGGTCTTTGTATCTCCAGTGCCTGAGAAGAAGCATTACATCATGGGGAGAGATTTGGCCCTGAAGTCAGAAAGACTTTATTTGGAACATCTGTTTTATATCTGACAGATCCTGACTGTGTGACTCTGGATAAGTCTTGGTGCTCCAAGCAGCTAAGAGTCTATGTTGCAGAGAAGGTGCTGACTTGCACTGGTAGAGGAATTTTCCTTACCTAGAATGTTTCCTATATCAGTGAAATCACTGTTATATTTCCTACCCTACCAGTAACTGACACATGGTAGTTATGAAATAAATGTTTATTTGATGTGTTGATTGAAGTAACATGTGGTTACAAAGTTGATGGGATACCCTTTACAGATTAAATAATTTGCATCATCAGTTCATATTTACCAGTTGGTGTACTGATTCTTTAGTTGCCGTGAACTCTGGAAAGCAAAGGGTTTCATTGTTACTTTTCCTAATTGAACAATGACACCTGTCAGATTATCGGGTGACTAAATGGGGGGACCAAAGTCAGGAAGATCTGAGTTAAAATTTGCCCTCAGAAACATAGCACCTTTGTGACCTTGGGCAAGACACTTAACTTCTGTTTGCTTCAGTTCCCTAATTTATAAAATGATAATAACCATTGCACTTAACCTCCCAGGGCTTCTGAGGAACAAATGTGATAATGATTCCAAAGAACTTAACAAAGTGTCTGGCACATTGTAAATGCTATAGAAATGTTAAATATTTTATTATTATTATTATCTCCATTCTGGGATATCCACTAGTAGGGTAAAGACCATAGAATAGAGTCATAAACTTGGTGAATTCTGATAAGATCAAATGGGGTTTCTTTTTTTTTTTTCTACTTCCCTAATATTCCACTTCCTACCCTTCTGAAGTCATTCCCATTTGTATTGAGGGAAGAAGTCTTTCATTGAAGATCAAAGACAGAGGAAACTCTAGTACCCTGTTTTCCCAAGGACCTTGGCATTGTCTTGTCTGATCAAACATGGCTAAATTGCTAAGCAGTCACATGCTACTATGAGGTATTTTGGGAGTAAAGCTGACACTGAAATCAGTAATAAAGTCAACAAAACTGGACCTGATTATGAGACTGGGGGAGCAAGCTGAAAAGGCAGTGAATCATAACAGTGGGTATGACATCACAACAATGGGGAAGTCATAAAAGTGAAGCTTGTCAAAATTCTAAATGTAGAGTTAGAAGGGCAGGTTAAGTGCAGTAAGGGCAAAGCATTGGGATGATCCAGAATGACTGGTAACCAAGGAAACCAAGTCAATATGGCAACCTAGAGCCATCATCTATAGTTTGTCATGTTTAATGGTATTTTATCAAAGTACCATAAATTTTTTAATGGATATCTTTTGATTTTGAGTCGCTTTAATTCTCAATCTGTTCTCCTCCCCTTCCTGACTAGAAATCCACCCTTTATGACACAGAATAAACAATAAAGAGGGGAGAAAAACAGTTTAGTAAAAATCAAACAAGTCTATTATTATATGTAATCTTTCACACCTGTAGCCCCCTACCCCTACTTCTGCAAAGAAGGAAGTTACAGTTTCATTTTTCTTTTTTAGGGTTGTTTGGTCATTAATATTACTCAGTGTCCAGTTACAATTATTGCTGTTATTTTTAAAACTTTATGTTGCTGTGGTTATTGACTGTATTGTTTGAGTGGTTCTTAACTTTAAATTGCATCAATTCATGTTTCCCATTCCTTCTTTTAACTTTCATATTCATTAGTTCTGTTCCCATTAGTTTCATTCACCATTTCTCTGTAGTAATATTCTATATTATTCACATATTGCAATTTATTTATCCATTCCTTAATCAATGCACATCTATTTTATTTGTTGTTTCTTTAGAAGCATTATAAATATTTTGATGTATACGTGGCCTTTTTATTTTCTTCTATATTTGACCCTCTTGGAGTCTGTATTTAAGATCTATGCATCAGAGAGTATAGACATTTTAAATATTTTGTTAGCATAATTCAAAATTGCTTTCCAGAGACAGCTAGTTGGTGTAACAGAGAACTGAGCCTGGAAGCAGGAAGACTTGAGTTTAAAGCCATTCTCAGACATTTAACTAGATATCTGACCCTGATCAAGTTACTTTACTGTTGTTTGTCTCAGTTTCTTTAATTGTAAGATGTGAATATTAATAATAAATAAATAAATGATAAATACCTACCTTACAGGGTTTTTGTGAGGTTCAAATGAGATTTTTGTAAATTACTTAGAATAGTGCCTTATTAAGTACATTTAATAATGCTTCTCTTCTACCCCAATTCTTCACTCTTTCTGCCTTGCCCCCCCACATTGGGGCAGAGTCGGGGACCTCAGCTTGGGTCCCAAGGACTGCAAATCTTCAGCTTTGCCAGAAGACATCCCAGTAGTCATTTTAGGGACTAATCAGGCAGAAGTTCCCATTGAATGTCACTATCCTACATGGGGCAATGTAAGTAGCTTAGCTATCCAGCCTATTTGGGGACCCTTAAAGTTCACCATAGCTTTTGAAAAGAAACTGGACTTTTCTCTCTCCCTGATGAATGATGATTGGACATCTAAGAGTACTTCAGCTGGGTTCCAACTGGTGACACAGCCCACCTTCAGACTGAAATCCACACGGCCAGCCATGTGGCCCTGAGGACTCTTCTTTGACAGTGGTATAACCACTCTGAGCCCAGATAACAAATTTGAGCTGTGTTATGGGTACCTGGCTAATAGCCTTTCTTATTCCTCTTCAGCTTTCAGAGCCCCCTAAGCCTAAGCCAGACACTCCAGTTCATAGTGTCAATGGTTCTTGGAAACTGTTCTATATCACATGCCATTTGGGGGTCACAGCTGCTGACCAAGCTCCAGACCATATAAACAAGGCCTGTTCCTTCAACAAGTCCACCAATAGTTGGTTTCCAGCAGAAGGACTACCTGACATAAGCAGATGCTGCAAACATCAAAGATTGTGAAAGCTCACACCTGTCGAGGGGGCTATTTCCTATCTCTGCTAATCCCTGGAGGAGAGTAGCTCCCTTCCAACAATGTCAAGTAAAAGAAGTGGACATTACTGTTGGATCTGGGTTCTTTGCAATGAATGTCAGTCATTACAATTCATGGGAGCCCAACCTGGATTTTGTGGAAAAGTATGCAGCCTTTAGCCTGGGCCTGTCTCTAATGGCTGTTCTGGTTTTTACCTTAGTCATCATGACTTTGGCACTCATCTTCAGGAAGCAAGTGCCTCTTCATTTGTCTGTTGACCAATAAAAAAAGACAAAAAAATTGCACCTCCACCAAGAGTGTATTAGTGGAATTAGCTTTCAAAAATCCCTCTGACAAACTGTGTTTGTATGTGTGTGAAGACATACATGTCCACAAACCTATAATTTCATTCTGCTAATTCAGACTGGCACCTTACCTACAACTTATTATTACTGAATTGTCCTTGGCACTTGAGAGTGAAACAGGGATTTGAGTGCTCAGGGTTCCATAGCTAGTATTTGTGAAAGACAAAACTTAAGCAAACATCTTTCTGAAGCCAAGGTCAGACATCTCTTCATTTTGTCAGGGTAAACTTAAAATAATAATGTAAGAATGACAATACTTTAAATGAAAAGATCTCCGATTTATTGGTGTGATTTCCTTTTGCCAGCATAACTTACAAACTCTTTATTGTAGATGATCTTTGAGACTGTTTCACTGCAATTGAAAAGCTCATCCCCCTGCCTGCCCTTAATGTGTCAAGGAGCCACCCTCAAAGCTGGTCCCCCAGAACCTAGTCATAAAAACTATACATGGGCCTCTCCTCAGAATGTTTTCAGCTTAGTTGCCACATCTTGTGCTAGTTCTCAAGAACCTAGGGTCAACTGTCATACTATGATAAAGTATTAGAGGAAGATATTAGTTGACATCTTGTTATTATCTTTTTCATTACAATATCTTGCATTTTTACATTACTTTAAGGTTTATGAAATTTCAGCATATGTCAAAACTGCCTTCTACTTCTTTAAGGGGTAAACCTAAAAGATAACTGGTCAATTAAGGATTAAATAAAACTTTACCATGTGAAGCCTGCATCTGCCAATGGAGATGAAGGATATGATTTGTTTACTTATTTGTTTTTTATTCATTCAACAAGAATTAAGTCTCTATTATATAGTTGGGGGTATATTGATACAGATGAAGCAGTTTCTGTTCTCAAAGAATTTATATTCTTTTAAACCTAACTTAGCTTGATATTCCTCAACCAAGAATGTTCATGGACTAATGATGCTCCAGTTGAAGCAATAATGCTATTCAGGATGTGAATCAGTGACTCTCTCCTTGTCTTAGCTGAGACTGGCCACTGATAGAACTTGGGAGATATGCATGTTTGTATCTGAGTCGGTGTCTCAGCCCCATCTGGAAGTTCACATGCAAGAAAAATGGATTGGGAGATAGAGACTAAGTAGTTCCAACAAGAGAGAATAACTGGGAAGCTATTAAGTTGAATTCATAATCCTTCGCCAGGATCCAATCTTTTGATTGGGAAGCTGATTGTAGGGGTAATGTTTTGAGATGGTCAGCAGTATCAACACATTCATCAGCAAAGCTGAAGGGGAACCTGCAAAGAGTAAATATTGTAGGAGATGCTTGTTTACTGGGATTGCTGGGGCCTGTCACCTTCTCAAGGTTGCCTTAACCATCCAGGAGTGATGAACCTCAACAGGTACCTGCTCTGGCTTTGAATTCTCAGCTGTTCTCCTTCACCCATCATGGCAACTACTGGAAGATAACACAGGTCACAATTCAATGGGGTCCTGAAAAGAAGTTGGTCATAGGATGGAAATTTTTACTAGTGGAAGAAATCCATCCTGCAAATACCCCAAGATATAGAGGTAATTTCTAGCAAAGGTTTATGTGGTATTAATTTGTTTTACTCTGGCAACTTGATTAATCAGCTTTATTGTGACAACTTGTTTTGCTGCAACACTGCGTAATCAGGGAGCTGTCACCGGAATGCTTTATGGCAGCCTTGTTTTCAACTGCAAATCAAAAACTCAGAGATAGCTCACCACCAGAAGAAGCAGTGATAATTAAAATGCATTCTGAGAATTAGGAAGCATTCAGTGTCCTGATGTTCTTTAGGAGAGACTGCTCTTGTAGAGAATGGAACAATCAGCCTGTGCTCTTTGCTGGTAATTATGCACCTTCTCAGGAGAATCCCAAATGTAGCACCTGGGTGAAAGTTCGAGAGCTACTGTAGGTGCCTCTTCCAAGCTGACTTTAGTGTTCTCTGCTTGTCTGTGAAAAGACAGAGACTCTGCTAAGAGTAGAGCATCAGGAGTAGGTCCACTAGGATTTGTTTCAATAGTTGGTAGATGATAGAGAAAAATTGTGGAAAACTGAGCTTTAACTTATTGATAAAAAAAAAAAATGAAACCCTGGGAGCTTGTTTCCCAAGAGTAATTGGATTTCCAAGAGTCAGGGGATAAAGGTGTGAGTAATAGAATGGGGGCATAGCCTCCATCAGATAATCACTCAAAGAAGATAAACAGTCCTCAAAAGAAGCATCCCAACCAAGGACAAAGGAACGAATACTCCAAATTTTAATAATAATAGAAAGGCAAATTAAGACAACCATGGATGTCTGGGTAGACATCTTCATAGCACAGTGACTAGAGCTTTGAACCTGGAGATAGAAAGATCTGTGTTCAAATCCAGCTTCAGATACTAGCAGCATGACCCTGGGCAGTCATTCAACCTGTCTCTGTTTCTTCTGTAAAATTGGGATAATGATAATACCTGCTTGCTAGGGTTGTTAGAATAAAATGAGATATTTGTAAAGTATTATGCAAATCTTTAAGTGGCATATAAATTCTGATTATTATTTCACCTCACAGTTGAAAAAAGAGGTGAGATAATAAAAAGGGGAATATTCAATGTTAGATTCATTGTGGAATGAGAGGTGTAAGAATCCATTGTTAGAGCTGTGAATTGGTACAACCAATGTGGAAAGCTATTTGGAATTTTGCAAATAAAGTAATTAAAATGTCCATTCTGTTTGGTCTGGAGATTTTGCTGCTAGGCATATACCCCAAGGAGATTACCAAAGAAGAAAAGACTCTATATACAACAAAATATTTATAGCAGAACATTTTGTGGTAGCTAAGAACTGGAAACAACAGTCAAACAAAATCTAGCACCTGGATATGGGAAATATTACTGTGTAAGAAATGATGAACATGATAAATATAGAAAAACATGGGAAGACAGTTAAACTTGTACAAATAGAACTAAACATGGAAAACAGGAGAAACAATGACTATTATTGATCAGCTGGTTAGTTCTGTCTGAATTTTTGTGATCCCAGTTGGAATTTTCTTGGTGAAGATACTAGAGTGGCTTGCCATTTCCTTTTGAGGGAAAATTGTCTGAGGCTGTATTTGAATTTCTGATTCCAGAGCTGGCACTTTATCCACTGCTACAGGCAGCTTTCCCCAGAAACAATGACTACAATGATGCAAAAGGAAAGAATAACCACTACAAACCAAATGAAATGGAAAATGTGAAATTATAAATGATTGAATTTGATACCAGAGAAGAGTATAGGAAGACACTCCAAAGTTTGGAGAAGTTCACCACTAGGGTGGCAAGAGGGTGGCAACAACTGAAGATCTACCAATTAATTAGCAAGAATCTAGGATAGTGGCATGAATGTAATATATATATCCAAGAAACCAAGGAACCTTGAAGTAAGTTTAAATATGCACAAAATACTATGTTAGGCACTGGACAAGCAAGGATACAAAGGAAATCTCACATACAGTCACTGTCCTCCAACTTCTGTTCTGATAGTTGGAATTTCAGATACCTAATTCACTAAAATATGCAACAGAATATAGGAGTGTAGGAGGGGTATAAAGGAGTTATGAAAATACTGAAGGAGGGGAGATCACTTTTGTATCATGGATCAGGGAAAACTTCATAGAAGAGGTGGCATTTGAATGAACCTTTAAGAACAGGATTGCCTACACCCAATTATCTCCCATGCCCACCTTAGCAATCCAACTCTTTCCTTAAAGGAAGTGCCCTATGGGAGGGAATTTCATGTCACTTGCTCTTTTGGTTAGATTGCTATATCTGACTGGAGATAAGTAGGTGTGTGGGGCTGGCAAGGTAGGTACTTCTGTGGGACGTTACATTTTGTAGTCATAGCATTGCCATCTTGAGTTATTAGCTACTGGTACACATTCTCTGAGGAAAAGATCCTGATTTGTAGAGCTATTGAGATAAGTATTATGGTAAGCAGGACATTTATGGCCCCAGATGCCACAGGGCACAAAAGTCAATATGTTGTATGCTCATTTAGCATGTCTAACTCTAATGAAACAGGTTGGAAATAATTGGCTTTTTAAGGAATGCTGCATTTCATCTCATTCTAATCAGAAGACATGTACCAGGTTGGCTTTTTGCACACTTGCCAATGTGAATTTCCCCTTCCTCAGAATGACAAGTAGGAGAAAAGGTAAAAGTGGGGACATGAGATGATGGGAAAAATCAGTGATGAATGGGGCAGCTAGGTGGCACAATGAATAGAGTACTGGCCCTGGAGTCAGGAGTACCTGAGTTCAAATGCAGCCTCTGACACTTAATAATTACCTAGCTGTGTGGCCTTGGGCAAGCCACTTAACCCCATTGCCTTGCAAAAAATCTAAAAACAAAAACCAAAAGCAAACAAAAACAAAGACCAGTGATGAATGAGAAAGAAAAGGGGAAAGGTTCCTTTTATAGATGTTCTACTATCTATAGATAATTCCCCATATAGATGTTTCTTGTGGGTAGGCTGAAGTCCTTAAATTCTTGAGCAAGGAATTCTCAGGATATTGGGAACATTTTTGCCTTTCTGTATCTCCTTGGGGAACCTTTATACACACATAATTGGTATTTGGTCACAGTTTACATTATGTTGGATGTGAAGACTCTTTTTCCTCAATATCTCTTAATATTGTGATTGCTTTCACTTTCTATTATGCTCCTATTCAAATTTGATTTTTAAAATTGTGAATGCTGTAAAATTGAAATGAAATATTGTTAATGAACAAAACTACTTTTCACCCTGGAGTAATACATTTGTAGCTTTCATAAGCATACTGATGACCATGTTTTATCAGTGTAGGTTCTTTGATCACTTAAACAAATCAAAATGACTCCAAGTCATCACAATTACTCTTACATCTTCCATAGAGAATCTATCTAACTTGGTGAGCTCTTCTGATATATTTAATTTTTTTGTGGGGGGAGCATTTTAGGTATCTGTGTGTCTCTTCCCCTATGATTTACCGATCTCCTTTGCTATTAACAGTTAAGCTTAATAATGCCTCTTAAGTTGTTCTCTCAAATAGGTCAATAGTGATAACATGCTAGAGACTTATGATTACTTATTAGGTTGATTCTTTTAGAATCATGATTTAAAGCCATATGCCACCATAGGAAGAACACTGGTACTAAGGAACTGGGCTTCTGTAGCATCAAGCAGTTTGGCATCATTCAGAACACTATACAATTTCTCAAATGGGATCCAGCTCACTTTTCTCCTCCTACTCAATTCTCAGCTCAGCTCATTGGCCATCTGTGGCACCTGTTGAATGCGTATGTTTGTGCATATATATTATATATATATAATAGATATAGATAGATGCAGATATGAACTCAGGAAATGACATCCATTGGTAGAGGATTATCAGTAATCATCTCAGTAGTAATGATAATTCAAATATATATATATATATATATATATATATATATATATATATATATATATAGTACTTTTAGTACTGAAAAAAATACTTTTAGACAACAGTCTGGAGAAACAAATAGGAATGGTATTTTTTGTTGTTGTTGTGCAGTAGTTTTTGTCTGCTTTGTGACCCCATTTGGGGTTTTCATGGAAAAGAGTGGTTACTATTTCCTTCTCCAACTCTTTTTACAGTTAAGGAAACTAAGGTAAACAGTGTTTAGTGACTTGCCCAAGGTCATACTGCTAATAAATATCTAAGGACAGATATGAACTCAGGAAGAAGAGTCTTCTTGACTCCAAGTCCAGAATCTTCAATTGCCAGAGCAAAGGCATAAAGGCAAAAAAATGACAAAAGAATATTCTTGATATCACACTGACCACTTTGGAAACTGGCATTTATCTTTCTCAGTGTTTCCTTTTTTAGAAAGATCATTGGAAATTTTTATGTTTGGGATGAGACCTTCAAAGAAAAAAAATTGGAGAAGACACATCTGAGTTTTGTGGCTATTATTGGATAGTTGTGAACAATTATACCTTCAAATCAAAGCCTCCTGATGTGATGTGGAAATAATGCTCAACAGAGAAGCAGAAGACCTGGGTTTGACTTCTTATTCTGCTACTTAAATTTTGCATGACCTTGGTCATCTCATTTTTCCATGAGTTTTAGTTTATTCATTTAGAAAAAAGAACTGAGCTAGAATAGATCTAAGGTTCTTTCCAGTTCTAAATCTGTGATACTATTGTAAGTTTATTTCTCATAGAATCACAACATAGCTCTCAGCTTTTTTGTGAAGACTTCTATTTTTTAATTTAATTTTTTACATAAATATTTTATTTCTTTTCTAATTATATACAATAGTAGTTTCTATCATTTTTGGTAAGGTTTTGAATTTTACACTTTCCCCCTCCCCCTCCTCCTTCCCTTCCCTCTCTGCTCTTGCCCCCCACAGATGACAATCTGTTGATAGTTAATTTTTTATTATATTTATTTTTATTTCTGTACAAATGATGTTTTTTACATTACTAAAATATTCTTGTTTCAGAGTAAACATAATATTCCCTCCCTCCAAAAATATAGACCCTCATGAAAAATAAAGGAAACAGAAAAAATAAAAACAAAAATAAAAAATAATAAAAAAAAATGTGCTTCAGTTTGTGTTCCAACACCACCAGCTCTGTCACGGGTAGATCACATTCTTTATGATAAGTCCATCACAACATCACAAAAGCTACTTCCATAATTTTTCACCGTTGCCATTGTTGATTGCACCTCCCTCCATTCGTACTTCCCCACTACCATATACTATTTCTCTCCTTTACTCTGTCCCTCTTCTTAAATGTGTTGTAGGGTAGCTGAGTGGTGCAGCAGACTGATCACTGGCCCTGGGGCCAAGAGGCCCTGAGTCCACATATCACCCCTAAGGCCCAGCAACCACCTGGCCCTGTGGTCCTGGACAGGCCATCCAATCCCAGCCCCTTGTATGAAGTAAAAAAGAAAGTGTATCATATCTGACCACTCTCCCCTGACAGTTCACCCTCTCTTCCATCACTCACATCCCCCTCCTTCCCCTGTCCCCCTTCTCTCCTTCTTACTCTAGATGTCTATATACCCCATTGAGTATATATGCTGTTTCCTCTCTGAGCTACCTCTGATGAGAGTGAAGGTTCCCTCATTCCCCCTTGCCTTCCCCCTTCCATATCATTGCAATAGCTTGTTGTAATAAAAAATCTAATTATATGAAATATCTTAGCCTATTCCATCTCTCCTTTCTCTTACTCCTATTGCATTTCCCTTTTAGCCATTGACTCCATTTTACAATACATTATATTTTCAAATTCAGCTCTCTCCTGTGCTTCCTCTATAAAAGCTCCTTCTACCTACTCTATTAAATGAGAAGGTTCTTATGAGTATTATAAGTATCACATTTCTATGCAGAAATGCATGGAGTTCATCATCATCATCATTAAGTCCCTCATAATTTACCCTTCTCCTCCACTGTATGCTTCACCATCAAACTTTCTGTTCATCTCTGGTTGTTTCAACAGGAACATTTAACATTCCCCGGGTTCATTGAAAGTCCATCTTTTTCCCTGGAAGAGGATCTTCAGTTTTGCTGGGTAGTTGATACTTGGTTGAGCCTTTCTACTATTTTTCAGGTTACTGTGGTCTGGAGAACTGTCTCACTGGATCTTTCTGTGGGTTCTGTCTCTTGAAAATTTAGATAGATTCATTATTTTATGAGTTTTGAAATATTATAGGGAGAGTACCTAAGAAAGGCTCTTCTCCTGTTGCCATATTGCCCCCCCCCCCCCTAGAGACTTCTAGAAAGGAAGAATCTCCAACCTCTTGAGGAATCTAATTCCATTTTTGGACAACTCTAGTTGCTAGGAAGTTTTCTTCATATCAGGTTAAAATTTATCTCTTTACCTTCTACCTATGGCTCTAATTTGTACTCTGTGGAGCCAAACAGAAAAATTCTAATGCCTCTTCTACCAATCAATTGTCTTGAAGGAAATCTTATTCTCTACAACCCTCACACCAGATTTTCTTCCTAAGTTAAATAGCACCTATTCCATAAACAGGCACTTATAAGGCTAGTGGCTTTTTAGTATTCTGATTGTCTTCCTTTGGAAGCATCCAGATTTTCAATTTTTTTTTCCTAAATGATGGTGTCCATTTATGGAGGAAGTTGCTTACTTCAGCCCATTGCTGGTTTTGCTTCCAGGATTTGCTGGGAAATTAATCATCTCAAATCTCCACTTCATTTCCTTTTAGATGGCTATGGAATGACTGTGTTCAAGGGCAAGACCTTATGACAGCATAGAACTACATCTTGCCAAATGTCCCATTGGACTAAGGTTGCTTAGAATTGAAAATAAACTCATTTGATCTCCTAATTTTAGAAGTGAAGAAGCTAAGGTCTAGAGCTGACCCTTAGTGATGGATCTGGGGTAGAGGTGTGCTAGTATAGCCCCTACTGCCTAAATAGAGACAATTGTTAAATTTCCATAACTCTGATATTGGCAAATGATATAAATCAGGAACTGCTTAACTATTTTATTGATTTTTCTAGACTTTAAAAAGTAATAGAGGGGCAGCTAGGTGGCACAGTGGATGAATCACTGGCCCTGGAGTCAGGAGTACCTGGGTTCAAATCTGGTCTCAGACACTTAATAATTACCTAGCTGTGTGGCCTTGGGCAAGCCACTTAACCCTGTTTGCTTTGCAAAAAAAAAAACCCTAAAAAAAGTAATAGGAAAAGGTCAAAAATGCGGATTAAACTTAAAAATGTATCTTTATTCTTTTTCTCCTTTAGAGAGTCAGTTATTAAACATATTTAGTTCCCTGATCTGGGAACAAAAACTCTCCTTTTTGACCTTACAGACAGACAGAACCAGATACACAGGTTTTAAGAGCTGGAGTTTACTTTCCTATCTCAGGGGCAGGTAGGTGACATGTGAATAGAGTGCCAGGCCTCAAGACAGAAAGACTCATTTTCTTTGAGTTCAAATCTAATCTCAAACACAGGTTGTGTGGCTGTGGACAAGTCTCTTAATATTATTTAATTTTTCCTCACTGTAGGTTTACTCCTATATTTTTGCCAGAAAAATCTCACATAAAGTCATGAAGAGTCACACATGATTGAACAACAAGTCTATCCATAGTAACAAAAATTATTTCTAGATGAGAAGGAATATAATTTTGATGTATTAAAATAGTAAGGGAAGACCCTTACTGCTGTTATCATTTGTCATTTATTCTCTAAGAGGACAAATGACCTCAGGAAGGTTTTAGCATGACTTGCAAGTGAATTGGATTTAAGTTCCTTATTCCCCTATCAACTTTTCTATTCTTGAGAGTATTTCTGGTCTCTTCTATACCTCATATCCCCAGGGCTGATGTTCCTAGATTTTTATTTCTCCTTAGGGAGGATTGTCAAGGATTAGATGATGATGATGATGATGATGATGATGATGATGATGATGATGATGATGATGATGTTTGTCCTTTTTTGAAGGAGACCATGATATCAGGGAGGTGATACCATGATATACTTGTGAATTTCATTTGTGTGAGGCATGCTGTCATCTGTTTTTTTCTCTTCTGGAGACAGCTGGGTCCAGTTGTCAGCACCATTGGAGATAGCCCTGCATGTGAGGCAATCAAGGTCACACAGATGTTAAGTGTCTGAGGCAGGATTTGAACTCAGGTCTTCCTGACTTCAGGGCTGGCACTCTACTTCTTAGCTGTCCCCCCAAGGATTTTATGCTGAGTGCTCAAAGGCATTTTAGAGACCATCTAGTTTAATCCCCTAATTTTACAGATAATGAAACTAAGGTTTGGAAAAGAGAAGAGACTACTCCAGAGTCACACAGGTCATAGAGCCAGGGTTCAAACCCATATTCCCTTGACTCCAAATCAGATATCATTTTCACTGAATCACACTTTGTTCCTAAGGCTACCTCATTCTCTTCACTTTTGCTCATTGTGGAGTCTTTGAGGACACTGAGGCATCAAGTAAGATTCAAATTCCAGGGAAAAACCTTATGTGTTATCTGCTCTTTATGTGATACCTTCTTTATGCAGGAAAACTTTCTGAGATGCTTCCTCATACCAGCAAAGTTCAGAGAATTGTTCCTTACTATAATTGTGTCATAGTTCTATTATTGGGTTAGCATATCTTAAGCAATCATATTACATTATCAGCAAATATGGAGCTTTTAGTCAGTCAACTCAAATTTCTAGATCTTGTTATCCACGAATTCCTGCCAAATTAGATTTTTCCATCTTTTACTTATATAATGAATCTTTTAAAATTTAGATTCAGGACTTTCCATTTTCCCTTTCTTTGATTTTATTTAGTTAGCTAATGCCCATATTTTCAATCTACTAAGATAATTTTGAGTCACAATTTTATAATCTATTAGCTTTAACTTCCCAAATTTTATATCATCTGCATAATTGATGAGAATGCTGTTTACAACCAAGACAACTTGTTAATGGTGTGGTAGAGAGAGCACTGGACCTAGAATCAGGAAGACCGGAGTTCATATGTGACCTCAGATACTTACAAGCTTTGTTATCTTGTGTTTTCCTCAATTTCCTCAAATATAAAATAGGGTAACAATAGCATCTATCTTGCAGAGTTGTGAGAATCAAAAGAGATAATATTTGTAAAGTGACTTAGAATAGTTCCTGGCAAATTGTAGGCATATTATGTTTCCTTCCTTATTTCCTTCTCTCCTTCTTTCCTACCTTCCTTCAGTGACTTGCTCAGGATTGCAAAGATAATGATAATATTAAATATTAACCAAGTAATTAAATAATTAATAATAAACAGCAGAATCAGAATTCAAACCCATGCCCTTATATACACAATCCAAAATTCTCTCCATTGCACCATCATATTTCTCTCAGGTAATTACTTATCCCATCCTGTTTGCCCCTGAGCAGCAGATAGGGCTGGAAAGACATCAACAAATTTAAGTTTAAAAAAGAAATGTGCATCAGATGGAAGCAAGACAATATAACTGGAGGTGAATGTGAGTGTTGCACAGATCTGCCAAAGCAATGTGAGGAATATTAAAGCTCAGAATGAGCTGAGACTGGTAAAGGAAGTTAAAGATGACTCTCCCTTTCTCTCTTTCTTTCTCCATGCATATTCATATACACAAATACATTCACACACATATCTATACCTGTCTATCTATCTGTCTATTTATCTATCTATCTATCTAGAACTATGGTTTCAGGGTGGATTAGATGATAACTGACAATGGAGAAAAGGCATAGCTTCTTAATTCTTATTTCATTTTTGTTTTCTCTGCTATGGGAAATGATCTCTGAAATGGAAATAATAGAATGAAAGAATAAAATAAAAGAATTGATATTTAAGAGAACAAAGGAGATGAAGCAAGACTTGAGGTATTCAAGTCACCTGGCTCAGGTCTTGGTCAGACGTGATCTGGCAGATGGGGTCATTGAGTCACTGTTGGTGATATTTAAGAGATCATGGAAGATAGGAGAGGTACTGCAAAATTGGAAAAGGGAAAATATCTTGATTTTTATCAGTTAGGTGGCACAGTGGATAAAGCACTGAACTTGGAGTCAGGAAGACTCCATGCATTCAAATCTTACCTCACACTGTGTAATCCTGTGTAATCCTGAAAAAGTCTCTTAAACCCTGTTCACCTCAGTTTCCTCATCTGCCAAATGAACTGGAGAAGGATATGACAAGTTACTCCAGTATCCTTGCCAATACAACCCCCAAATGTAGTCTTGAAGAGTTACATACAACTTAAAAATGACTGGACTTAAAAAGGAGAAGAAATAAATCTACAAACAAAAGTCCTATGTCCTTGACTTAGGTTGATGGGAGAGTTCTAAAAGAGATCATAATGATTACATTATTTAATGAGATGGCTAGCAAAGATCTCAAAAGGGAAGTAGTGGTTAAAAAGAGTCCAGCATGGCTTTACCAAGAGAAGGTCCTATCAAACTAACTTCCATTTTTCTTTTGACTAGATTACGAAATGGATGGAGAATATCTTGGATAAAATTTACCTAGTAAATAATGCTAGCTTGTCACAAAGTTTTTGAAAAAGCACCACATACTATTTTTGTGGAGAAGATGGAGAAGGACTAGCTAAAACAATCAGATGGATTCAGAACTGGTTGGATGACCAGACTCAATGACTAGTCGTTTAGGGTTTGAAGTCAATGTGAAAAGAGCTCTCTAGTGAAGGATCCTAGGTATTTGTCCTGTTCAGAGTTTTTATCAATCACATGAATAAAAGCATAGATGATATGTTCAGCACATATGGATATGAAGTTGCTGTTATTTGCCCTTTGTTTTCTTTTGCTTTCTTGCTTCATTCTTTCTTTTTCCAACTACAAATAATGGTAGTTTCTAGCAATCATTTTTTTATATTTTCTCTCTCCCTCCTTCTCTCCCCATCTCCCCTGGCAGAAATCAATGTGATATAAACTGCATCTATAATCATACTAAACATAGACCCATGTTAATCATTTTGTGAAGAAGAACCATCCAAATGGAAGAAGAAAAAAATTAGAAAGGAAAAAAAGGACATAATTCATAAGACAACATTTTTAAAAATTGAAGACAGTAAACTTTAGTTTGCATTTAAACTCCAAGTTCCTTCTTTGGATATGAATGGTAGTCTCCATCACAAATCTTTTAATGTAGTCTTTGATTAGTGTATTGCAGAAATGATCAAGTCCATCTCCATTGATCAATACTCCATGTTGCTGTTAGTGTGTATAATGTTCTTCTCCTTCTCCTCACTTCACTCAGCATCAGTTCCTGCAAATCTTCCCATACTTTTCTGAAATCCTGGCTCTCATGATTTCTTCCATCACTTTCATAGACCACAGTCATTTCACAATTGATAGACTTCCCTTCAATTTCCAATTCTTTGCCACTAGGAAAAGAGCTGCTATAAATACTTTTGTACATGTGGGTTTTTTTTACTCCTTTTCATGATCTCATTGGGATACAGGCCTAGTAGTTGTGTTGCTGAATCAAAGGGTATGCATAGTTTTATTACCCTTTGGGCATAAGTTCACAACTCCATCAACAATGCATTAGTGTCCCAGTTTTCCCACATCCCCTCCAACATTAATCATTTTCCTTTTTAGTCATATTGACCAATATAGTGGGTGTGAGGTGGTACCTCAGTGTTGTTTTAATTTGCATTAATCTAATCAATAATGATTTAGAACATTTTCCTAAGTGACTATAGATAGATTTAATTTCTTCATCTGATATTTGTCTTTTCATTTCCTTTCACCATTTATCAATTGGGGACTTGTATTCTTGTAAATTTGACTCAGTTCTCCATATATCTTAGAAAAGTGTCCTTTGTTAGAAACACTAGCTGTTTCCCTGCATACTGCATTCCTTTTGATCTTGGTTGCATTGGTTACATTTTTGGAAAAACTTTTCAATTTAATGTAATCAAAATGATCCATTTTGTCTTTTGTAATGATCTCTATTTCTTCTTTGGTCATAAACTGCTTCCCTCTCCATAGATCTGGCAGATTAACTATTCCTTGTCCCCCTATTTGGCTTATGATATCAAATTTTGTGTTTAAATCCTGAACCCATTTTGACCTTATCTTGGTTTGTGTATAGGTGTAAGATGTGTTTCTGCCATATTATCTTCCAGTCTTCTCCAGCAGTTTTTATTGATCTGTGAGTTCTTATCCCATAAGCTAGAATCTTTGGGTTTATCAAACAATAGAATACTACAGTCATTTACTACAGCTATTCTATTCCGTTAATCCATTGCTCTACTTCTTAGCCAGTACCAAACAATTCCGATAACTGATGTTTAGAATATAATTTTCGATCTGGAATGCGTAGGCCACCTTCCTTTGTATTTTTTTCATTAATTCCCATGATATTTTTCACCTTCTGTTCCTCTATGTGAATTTATTTACTATTTTTCCCTTTGTTTTCAGAGGACCAATGACAACACTGGGTGATTGGATTTAAATAAAGCATGCAACATTGTCAATCTCATTCTCTCTTCCAGTCATCTAAGTCTGATGTCAAGACAAAAATCAAGATGACTGGTGATGTCCCTTGATACAATGGATGACCTTGGAATCTTTGATGTCTTAACAAACTCTAAAACTTCCACAACATCTGCTTCAGCCGCTTTCATGACCAGTGGAACAAATAATTCTTATCTGCCCATTCTGCCAGGGGAAATCTCATATACTTAGGGTAGACACTCCTTTAACTCACCAACAGGTTTGAGACCTGTCAGTTACCTCCAACTTGGTTAAGCACATCTGCCAAGATGGTTTTTTTATTTTACCAGGGTGTGACTGCTGATCATGCTATAGCTTTTTGGTGTGAGTTGGGTTATAGGAGTACACTAAGGTGAATGAGCAGCCTGAAAAGTTCTTGGGAAGGGGCAGCTAGGTGGCACAGTGGATAAAGCACTGGCCTTGGAGTCAGGAGTACCTGGGTTCAAATCCGGTCTCAGACACTTAATAATTACTTAGCTGTGTGGCCTTGGACAAGCCACTTAACCCCATTTGCCTTGAAAAATACTAAAAAAAAAAGAAAAGTTCTTGGGAAGTTGGCATACTAGAAGTGCTAGATCTTCCTGAACATCCCATGTAAATGGATAGTAGAGTACATTAAGGAGAGTAGTATGAGCTAAACTGGAAAGATGGATGGTATCAGATTGTGAATGACTTTGAATTACATGAAAAAGGATGTGAGTTTTTCTTGTTAAGGAATAAGGAATTCATGAAGGTGTGTGAGAAAAGGAGAAAAAACAGTCACATTTAAATATTAAGCAAGATTTTTCTGGCAGAAATAGGAAAAATTGATTAATGGTTGGTGTTTGGTTAGGAATTACAGTCAACAAAGTCTATTAGGAGGTTATTGCAATTATCCAGAGGGTGATAATATTTGTTATTCTAAGATGGTTGTGGAGGGAATATCTAGTTGGTAGGAAGACCAGTTTTAATCCTGCCTCAGACTCTTAAGACTTACTAGCTGTGTGACTCTGGGGAAGTCATTTGATCCTCATTGCTTTATATCCAGGGCCATCTCCAATCATCCTGATTCATATTTGACCAATGGATCCAAATGGCTCTGGAAAAGAAAATGAGGCTGGTGACTTAGCACAACACCTCCTCACTCAAATCCAATTCATGTGCTTTTCATGGTATCATCAATTTGATGCCATGGTCTTTTTTTGAGAACGAATAAAAAAAAACATCATCATCATCAAAGAGATGCAACATTATTGCAGATGACATAAAATTGGGGTTGATAGAGAATTCACTGGATACTTAGAGCCAAGTTTCAAAAGAATGTTGACACAGAGCTTTGGGCTAACTCTAACAAGAATTTCAGTAAGAATAAATGTTCAGTCTTTTGCTTGTGTCACAAATATCAGATGGGGGAGACAAGCATGCATGCATAGATAGCAATGGTTCTTAAAAGGATCTAAGGATTTTATTTGATTACTCAATATGTATTAGCAGTATGACAAGGCAGTCAAAAAAAAGCTAATTTGATCTTAGACTGTATTAGAAGAGCAGAGTTTCCAGGAATAGGAACAGGACAATCCCACTTTACCCTTATCAATTCTCATCTGTGTTTACTTCTGTAGTATTGTGGTTTAAGAAAGATGTTGATAGATTGGTGAGTGTCCAGGGCAGAACTGTTAGGATGATGAAGGGCTCAGAGTTCATGACATATGAGGATCAGTTGAACAGACTTGTCATGTTTAGCTTGGAGGAAAGGAGGCTCAGGAAACATTGCTGAATTCAGGTACCTAAAGTACTGTCAAGTGGAAAAGGAATCAAATTGTTCATTTTGGTCTCAGAGGGGAGAACCAGGAACAATGGGACAATACAAAGACACATATTCAGAATTCACATGAGGTGGGAACATAATAATTTGAATTGTTCAAAAGGAGACTAGGCTACCTTTAGAGATGAGTTTAGGGGCAGCTAGGTGGCACATTGAACAGAACACCAGCTCTGGAGTCAGGAGGACCTGCGTTCAAATCCACATTCAGACACTTAATAATTGCCTATGTGACCTTGGGCAAGTCATTTAATTCCATTGCCTTGCAAAAAACCAAAAAAAAAACCATGGGTTCCCTCTCCTCAGATGTCTTCAAGTAGAGGCTAGATGTCTACTTGTTTAGTATGTCATAGTGAGAACTCCTTTCATGTAAAGATTGAACTAGCAAATCTATTGAAGTTCTTGCTGCTCAGTTGTTTCCATCATATCCAACTCTTTGTGGTCCCTTTTGAGGTTTTCTTGGCAAAGAAATTAGAGTGGTTTGTCATTTCCTTATCCAGCTTATTTTACACATGAGGAAACTGAGGCAAATTTTCCCTGGGTCGCATAGTAAGTGCAGTGCATATTAATTAAACTTAGAAAATGAGTTGAACTAAGAATAATCTCATCATTGAGTTCTCATTTAATTTTTTCTCTTTTTTCTCTCTTCTTTTTTAAAAAAAATATTGTTTGGGGTGGGTAGGTGGCACAATGGATAAAGCACCAGCCCCAGAGTCAGGAGTACCTGGGTTCAAATCTGGTCTCAGACACTTAATAATTACCTAGCTGTGTGGCCTTGGGCAAGCCACTTAACCCCATTTGCCTTGCAAAAGCCTAAAAAAATATTGTTTATTTTAAAAAATATTTTTGAGTTCCAAATTCTCTCCCTCCTTTTCTCATAGAGAAGATAAAGCAATGTGACATCAATTACCCATGTGTAATCAAGCAAAACATATTTTCATATTTTCCATGTCAAAAAGCAGGAAAAATTAATAAAGTTAGAAAATTATATTTTAATTTGCAATCAAAGTTCATCACTTCTCTATCTGGAAGTAATTTTTTCTTCAGAAGTCCTTTGAAATTGTTTTAGATCATTGTATTCAGCAGAGAAGCTAAGTCTTTCACAGTTGATCATGATTACAATATTGCTCTTACTGTGCATAATAATCTGGTTCTGCTCACTTCTCCTTGCATCATGTCATTTAAATCTTCCCATGATTTTCTCAAACCATCCTCCTTTGTCATTTCTTATAGTACGATGTTACTATATCACAATATGCCACAGATTGTTGGGTTATTCCCCATTTAATAAGCACACTCTCAATTTTCAATTTTTTGCTGCCACGAAAATCTGCTGTAATATTTTTTGTGTATATAGATCCCTTTCATTTTTCTTTGAACTCTTTGGGATATAGATCTTGTAATGGTATTACTGGATCAAACGGCATGCACAGTAATTTTATAACTCTTATACTCATCATGGTTTCAAGTTGTTCTCTAGAATGAACTCTACCAATAATTCATTTGTGGACCTATTTTCCTCAAACATTCCAGCATTTGGCTATTTTCTCATAGGTGTGAGGTGATACTTCAGAATTGTTTTACTTTACATTTCTCCAATCATTAGTAATTTAGAGCATTTTTCAAATGATTATACATAACTTTTATTTCTTCTGAAAACTTCTGCTTCCTTTCCTTTGGCTACCATTTAGGGAATAGCTCTTTTTAAAAAACATAAGACATTTGACTAAGTTCCCTTTTAATTTGAGAGATTAGACCTTTATCAGAGAAACTTTTTTTTTCTAGGTTTTTTTTTTGCAAGGCAAACGGGGTTAAGTGGCTTGCCCAAGGCCACACAGCTATAATTATTAAATGTCTGAGGCCGGATTTGAACCCAGGTACTCCTGACTCTGGGGCCGGTGCTTTATCCACTATGCCACCTAGCTGCCCCCTTATCAGAGCAACTTAAAAGAAATATTATGCTTTATTACTTTTGGTACATTTTAACAAAGTATAATTTCCATGATTATCCTTTTAATTAGGTCCATTTTCACTTTTGCTTTGTTTGGAATCATATTGCTTCCATTGCCATTTTTTACTCCAGCCCCATATTTTAACTCTCTGTGTATCTTTCTATTTTGAATGCATCTCTTGTAAACAACTTATTGTTGCATTCTAATTTTAATTTATTCTGCTGATTCCATTTTATGGGTGAGTGCATCTCATTCATATTCACAGTTATGATTTCTAAGTGTGCATTTCCCTCCATCCTATTTTCTTCTGTTTATCCTTCTCTCTTTTATCTTTTTTTTATCTTATCTTATCTTTTATCCTATCTTTATCCTTTTCAGAAGTATGTTTTGCTTTTTACTACTGTCTCCTGTAATCTTTCCTCCTTTTTATAATTTCCTTCCCCCTTCTTTTATTTTTCCTTTTATTTCCCTACTAGATAACATGAATTTCTAAACCAGAGTGGTAAATATAACACTCACATACACACACACACACACACCCACACACACACACACACACACACACACACACACACACACACACAAACACACAGACATATATATGTATTCTTCTCTTTTTGAACCAATTCCAATAACTGAGTTTCAAACATTTCCAGTCATTCTATTTTCCTCTTTACTTTGAAAACTCTTCACTGTGTATCTCTATTTTTGAGAATATTTTCCCCACCCTATCTCCATCTTCCCCTTGTCCTAGTGTAACCCTCTTTCTCACCTCTTCATTTTAAAAAAAACTCAATAAAATTAACTTACATCCATGTTCTCTATTTAGACTTCAACTGCCTTAATAAGGATAATGTTCTTAATTACATGTATCATCTACCCATATAGAAATGTAAATAATTTAACATTTCCTTATATTTTTTCTTTCATGTTTATTTTTTATGCCTCTTTTGAGTCTTGTGTTGGCATGTCAAATTTTCTATTCACCTGTGGTCTTTTCATCAGGAAGGCTTGAAAATCCTCTATTTCATTAAATGTCTAATTTTTTCTTCTAAAGTTTATACTCAGTTCTGAAAAATATATCTGAAGGATATATATTCAATTATAACTCAGTAGGTTATTCTTAGTTATAATTCTAGTTTCTTTAATTTTTCTGAAATCATGTTTTAGACTGCTCCCTTAACGTGGAAGCTGCTAAATCTTGTGTAATCTTGACAATAGTTCTATGATATTTGAATTGTTTTTGGATTTTTGCAACATTTTCTCCTTTTCTTGGGAGTTAAATTTTCCTATAATATTCCTGGGATTTTTATATTTGGGGATTTCTCATGGTAGGGATGGGGGATGAGCAGTGTATTCTTTCAATTTCTATTTTGTTTTCTATTTTTAATGCTTAAATTATCTGACTTTGATTTAGTATCTAGGCATGTTATTTTTCCAGTGAAAAATTTTTTTCCTCTATTTTTTTTTGTTCTTTTGACTGGTGATTTCAATGGGGTCCAAGACGGGAAGCATGAATAGTATTAGGGTTAGGATTTGTACTTCTGGAACCTAATAGAGGTAACTCACACATTTACCCTTCTTTGAGGCAGATTTATGAACTGCTTCTCTTCTACCTCCCCTAACTGCATGTCCCTGTTTTTGATTTTGTTTTATTGCTTCATTTCTAATGGAATCATTAGTTTTCACTTACCTGGTTCTAATTTTTTTTAAGGTTTTTGCAAGGCAATAGGGTTAAGTGGCTTGCCCAAGGCCACACAGCTAGCTAAGTATTAAGTGTCTGAGGCTAGATTTGAACTCAGGTACACCTGACTCCAGGGCTGGTGCTCTATCCACTGTGCAACCTAGCCAAACCCTTGCTTTAATTTTTAAGGAATTATTTTCCCTAATGAATTTTTGTACCTCTTTTCCTGTTTGACCAATTCTGTTTTTAATAGAGTTCTTTTCTTTAGTGAATTCTTGTGCTACTTTTTACCATTAGACTGATTCTGTTCTTTATGTATTATTTCCTTCAGTATTTTTATATGTATCTCTTTTTTCTCTTTTCATAATTTTTTTTGTTTTATTGTCTTTTGACTTTTCCTGAATTTTCCTTCTTTAATGCTTCAGGAATTCTTGTTAGGCTTGGGTTCAATTAACATTTCTCTTTGAAACCTTTGCTGTAACTGTTTTTGCACTGTTATCTTCTTCTGAGTTTATGGTCTTCTCTGACACTGTAGTAGCTTTTATTGGTCAATTATATTTTTAATGTTGTTTGCTCATTTTCCAGTCTTATTTTTTAACTTTGAACTTTATGTTAAAGTGAACCACTATTGCAAATTTTAGATTTTTCATCTTGTTGTTTTCAGAGCTAGTTTTTGGGGTCTGCAAGTTTTTAGTATTTCCAAGGTAGTATGATGCAGGATGGCATGATGCTCTCCTGGTCTATGCTTTGATCTATACCTAGGAAGGGACCCTGATTCCTTATAACAGCAAGCATTAGTGCTCTTCTTGGCCCTGGAACTGTGACCAATGTGCCTGTTCTCCTGTAACTGCAAGCTTCAAGTGCTAGCCCTTCTCTCTGAAACTGTTGAGAGTTTGAGAAAGTTTAACTAGGCTGCTGCCTCTCCTCTGCCATCTTGACTCCACCCATTCTTTAATTTTAATAATTAAAGTATATAAGTTCTAAGGTGTCCAACTCAGAGCTTAAAATATTTAGTTGTGTCATTAACAGTAATGTGTTATGAATGAGATGACAATGATGATGAAAATGATGATGAGTGTTGTGGGAGGTGGACATCCAGCTCTAGGAGAACAGTTTTTCATTAGCCCTGAGCCTTTCCATTTTTAATGGATCATTTAACTTCTGCACATTTTCTACTGGGAAGACATGGAGGGGAATAGGGGGACTCAGGTGGAAGAACTTGGCAGAAATCCTGTGGAAACTCAATGGGGTAAGGAAACAATGCCAGCTTCTTGGGATGGTGGTAGAGAAAACAACCTCCAGATAATAACTCATTTATACTCTTCATGATGAAATGAAACTAATTAGCTGAGCCCATGTCCAATCAGTCAGTTTTTCACTCGAATTTATAGTGCTGGCTCAGGAGAGCTTGTGAGTAGAAAAGAAAATTTGACCTGGCACCTCTCAAAAGTTCTTCAGTTAAACCAGTTTGGGGGAGTGATGCTCTAGGAAAGTAAATGCTTCATGTACGTAGTATTATGCTGGGTGGCTAATATAGAAAGCCTACCCTAGACCTTGCAGATGCCAGTGACCTCTCCCTTCAGAAATGAATTTGTCCCTCCTTTTGCATTTGTGTGCGTGTGTCTGTGTGTACATGTTGTTTTCCATCAATAGAACAGATTAACAATTTGTTTTGTGTTCTAGTATCTAGAACAACCTACAGATCATAGTTTCCTATATTTGGAGGCCATTTAATCCAGTACCATCATTTTATATGTAAGGGTCTTTGTCAATTTTTCTTGGAAAGATTAACTTCCTTATCAAATAGATGAGGAAACTGAAGTCCAGAGGGTTAAATCACTTGCCTAAAACCAGAAAAGATATTATTTGAATCCAGTTCCTCTGTTGCCCAATCCATTAAATTTTCTTTTCATCTATTTTGTTTTTTCCCCAATTGCATGTTAAAACAATTTTTAAACATTTGTTTATTTCCCCCCAAACTCTATAGGGAAGGGCAGGGAATAAGCAGATTTATATTACAGTTTCACAAATCAGGCACTGAAACTAAGTAGTTTACAAATATTTGTTTCATTATACAGAGACTAGTATATTTGAATTAGTGCTAGATGGTGATCCAACCATTCTATAGAACAATTTGGAACTATACCCAAAGGTCTATAAACTGAGCACACACTTAATTCAACAACATCACTGCTAAGTCTAAATTCCATAGAAATAAAAAAAATGGGAAAAGGACCTATTTGTACAAAATATTTATAGCAGCTATTTTTGTGGTGGCTAAGAATTGTATATCAAAGTGATGTCCATCAATTGGGGAATGGCTAAATAAGCTGTGGTATATGACTGTAAAAGAATATTATTATGCTATGAGAAATGGCAAGCAGGATGATTTCAGAAAAATATGGAAAGACTTAGATGAACTGATACATAGTGAAGTGAACAGAACTAAGATAATGTTGTTTGCAGTAACAGCAATATTGTTTGATAAAGAATTGTGAATTGGCTATTCTGAGCATTACAGTGATCCAAGACAATCCCACAGGACTAAGAATGAATCACATCTGCCTCCAGAGAACTAATATTGATTAAATGCATGCAATTTTTCTCTTTCTTTCATTTTTGTCTTTTGAGTCTTCTTGTATAAAATGACTAATATATAAATGTTCTACATAATTGCTCAAGTATAACCTTTTTTGGAAATAAAACAAAAATTTATTAAAAGAAGTTACAACACATGAGAAGGGATAGGTAGAGAGAGAGAGAGGGAGGGAGGGAGGGAGGGAGAGAGAGAGAGAGAGAGAGAGAGAGAGAGAGAGAGAGAGAGAGAGAGAGGTAAAAGAACAGCCAAGAAGCTGTTGGCTGGGCCAGCAGGTGAGAGAAGACTGTGGAAGCACAAGTATAACCTTAATCTGATTGCTTACCATCATGAGGAGGGAAGGAAAGAATAGAATTTTGAACTCAGAATTTTAAATAAAAATATTAAAAAATTGAAAAAATCCCCAAATCAAATGGCTAAGATGATGTGTGTGTTGTTTATTAAAGATCAACACACAGGTTAATATTCTTATTTCTGAAAAAATGTTATTTATTTAAGGCAATGGGGTTAAAAGTGTCTTGCCCAAAGTAATTATTAAGTGTCTGGGGTCAGATCTGAACTCAGGTCCTCCTGACTTCAGGGCCACTGCTCTATTCATTGTGCCACCTTTCTGCCCCAATATTCTTAGTTAACCTAAGCAACAACAGCTTTCACACTATGTCTTTAAAAAATAAAATTTAACTCTGCCTTGCCAGAAAAATAGGTGTTTGTTGAATGAGTGAATGCATGAATAAATCAATGCCAGGTGATATTTAGGTGCTAAGGATACAAGATAAAAATGAAAAGATCTGTCCTCAGGGAATTTACATTCTACTAGAAGTGGTGATGTGGGGAATGATATAAGACAGGTATGCACAATTCAATATTTAATATATGTTAAGTAATTTCTTTTGGATGGGGAGAACACTACAAATTGGGGAAGAGGCAAGGATTCATGTAGAAAGTTAAGTCTGGTAGGTAATTAAGCAGTGCATTCACTGACCACATAGAACATGGATGGCCAATTTTTTGCCTTTTCTGGGCCACATTACCCTACAAAAATCTGTCAAGGACTGCATAAAGAATGTAAAATAAAGATTGGACATCCCTGACATAAAGAATATTACTACTTGGAGCAATGGGAAAGTAAACCCCTCCTTTGACATCCTACAAGATGTTGAGATCCTGTCCCAAACTCAACTAGCAGCCTGAATCTAGTTTAGAAGCTGGTTTCAAGCCATAATCACTTAACTTTCTAAGGCCCTTAATCTCAAGAATAATGGCAATCCTCTTTGTCATCATTTACCAGACTTCACCTGAGGTTCCCAAGTCTTCGAATCTCATTGGAATAGGAAGTGAAGCCTTATTACTTTCCCTGTGACAGCTAACCTATTTAATATTCATTATGTGCAGGAACTACTGGTCAAATTTCCTTTTTTTTCTTGTGGATGTCATTTTTTCCTTTTTGAATTTAGGGGATTGAATAAAGATGCTCTTTAAAGTGTCCTCCAACTCTACTAGTCTCACATTCTACCAAGAAAACCTCTGTCCTTGAGAAGTTATTATATTTAATGTGATAATATTAACTTGCTCTAGAGAATATAAATTGCTTTTGGAAAATAGCTCATTTTGAGACCATTCAGAGGTTCCCCCAAATCAACAGATATTTAATAATTGTCAACTTATGTGCATGATGCTGGCAATATAAATACTAAAGGGATAAAGTCCTTCACCTCAAGAGACTTTTATTCTACTAGGGAGACCCATAGTGAAGTGAACAGAACTAAGATAATGTTGTTTGCAGTAACAGCAATATTGTTTGATAAAGAATTGGGTATAGTTCCAAATTGTTCTATAGAATGGTTGGATCACCATCTAGCACTAATTCAAATATACTAGTCTCTGTATAATGAAACAAATATTTGTAAACTACTTAGTTTCAGTGCCTGATTTGTGAAACAGGTGATATCGTCAAAAAATGCAATAATATGTGAATCTTGAGAAGAGTTGGTATTTCCAAGACATAGAAATGAGGAAGGAGAAGATTCCAGGCATGGAGTCTGGGGGGTGCATGGGGGAAGCAATCAATCCAAAGGACACAGAATGAGATGTATGAGATGAGAGATAGATTATTATGTTTGAGGAATCACAAGTAGGGGATTGGGCCTTAGAGTATGTGGAAGAGAGTAGCACTGTCTTGTGTCTTCATGAATATCTATTCATAATCCCTTCCTTATCCCCACTTTCCTAATAACCCTTTTTTTTCTTTCACCTCCACTCAGGTAAAGACATTATGTGGGTTACAGAATAGAGACATTAAACTACCCCAATCTCTGAGGTGTAGTCATTGACTTTGATATTCTTAAATCTTCATATATATTTCAATTTCTCTGTCAGAACCATCAACTTATCATATATTCTTTTGGATATGTTTCATTTCAAACTAACAGCATTCATAAAGTTATGAATTCTCTGTCACTAGTGGTATCCCAAAAGAGACCTGGTGCAGTCTCCATTATTGGAGATACTTCAAAAAATATTCATCCTTTAAAGAGGATTTGGATAAGATGACCTTGTTTTTCCCCTTCTGGACCTGAGATTCTAGAATCCTATGAGCTCTTCTGCTTAGTCAGGGCCAAAGGATCTTTTCCCCTAACTCTGTTTCATGTGGATTGACTATGCAGAGGATGGGAAGGAGACTGTGTTGGACCATTATGCTGATCCAACCTGCTCAGCACTAAATTACCTACCGTTTATTAAGCTTATTGATCCTTACTGCCTCAAGGATAAAGGAAGGACTGGTCCTGGCGGCTTTAGAGAAAGGAGAAGATTGATGACTTGAGACAGTGGCAGAGTAAATGCTGCTTCTCAGGGAGGCTGGGTGAATTAACTGTCTAGAGAGCTTCCGGTCTGTCCATCAGAAGTCAGTTTAATAATTTTTCCAGTTCCAGAGAGATTGAAGGGAAAGCTAAGAGGACCTCGGACTGCTTTCTCTTTGGATGAAAAAGGGAATAAGGTTCTGGGAAAATGAGGTCTTCTGAGAAAGAGATAGTGGGAGTATATTGCAATGTTTGTGTTTATTGTTGATAGTTAAATGCATATTTTTTTTTATAGTGAGGATTAAAATGCAAAACAATTAAGGTACAGCCTGGAGCAGAGATTAGGATTCTGGACTGAGATTCAGTAGTCCTAGCTTCCAATTCCATATCTATGAATGCCTTGCTATGTCTCCTTGGGCAAGTTGTTCCTCCCTGAGCTTTGATTTCCCCACAAGTTAAATATTGAGGTTGGTCTGAGGATCTCTGAGGTCCTTTCAAGCTTCCACAGTCTGTGAGTCCAAAAAAGGATAATAAAATAATGATTTAATTCTATCCAAAGCATGTTTTTTGAAGAGGAAGGGGGCTGTAATTGAAGTGCTAGAAGCATGGAGACATTTAGTGGGAAATTAACTCCAGTGGTGTGTATTGTGTTTACAGAAGGAACAAGGTAGCTTGGAAGGCAGGGTCAGTAATAGAGGGAGTGCTGGCTATTAGCCATGCTGGGCCTTCCCCATTACTAAATAGAAACCAGAGCTCCTACAATATAGCATAACAACTCTTTCCTTTGTCCTAGGCTGGAAGAGGCAGAGCTATGTATTAATCCCTAATGAAAAACCTTTTTCTCCTAGTGATAATAATGCCCCAGTCTATTAAGGAGGGAAGTTGTAGATTCCCTTGCCTTGGAAAGCCACAATGTTCTACTCCTGGTGGAGGTAGCAGGTGAGGGGCTACCTGATTGTTCCTTATTGATAAGCCACTGCTTAAATTTGAGTAGAGTCTTTTACCTTTTCTCAGATTCAGAAACTTTCAGATGGATATGTTGGGTCCCTAAAAAAAAAGGGGTTTGGGGATAAAACCTAGATTACAATTAATCTGTTAGTTATAAAAGAAATAGCTCCTAATACAAAGTACTGGCTCTTTTAGTACAAAGATCTTTTTGGTTGATATATATGAAAGAGAGAAGAAATGAAGTCATAGGAGGCACTCATGCCTACTCATTCAGTCAAAAAAACATTTCTTAAGGGCCACCCATGTGCTGGGGATACAAAGAAAGGCAAAAATCAATCAATCAAACAAACAAAGAAACAAAACAGTCTTTCCTAATGAACTCAGGTCTAATGAGGAAGGCAATGTACAAAGAACTATGTATAAACAAGATTTATCCTAGAGAAATTGGAGGTAGTCTCAGAGTGAAAGCAATAGACAGAACTGTTTCTGAGCATTGTGAAAGATTTCTTGTAGAAGATAGTGTTTTAGCTGAGGCTTGAATGAAGCCAGAAGGCAGATATAAAGAGTGAGATCATTCATTCAGATCATGGAGGACAGCCAAGAGGAGAAATTGAGTGTCATATGTAAGAAATGTCAAGGTGTCATTGGAACTAAGAGCATGTTGAGGGAAGTAATGGGTAAGAAGGCTGGAAAATTAGGAAGGCACCAGGTCTTGAAGAACTTAAAAACCAAATAGAATTTTATATTTATAGGATTTTATCTTTGACTTTAGACATAATAGGGAATCACTGAAAATTTATTGAATAGGATTGCAATATGGTCAGACCTCCATTTTAGGAAGATCAAGAGAGAGATAGGATCATGTAAACTTACTAGAGAAACACATTCAACACATTAAAGGCACAGAGAGATGCAGAGTTGTTTTCTCTCATTTTCCTTGTTCTGAGTCTAGGTTGCCCTAGGTAAGCAGGTTTAACCTGAGTATGTATAGGATGTTTTATGAAACATTGAGAGGTGCCTGTCCCTAGGTTTTTGAGGGAGGGAGTGCTTGGCTCATAATAATGACTTGCGTGCCATAACTTATTTCCCCCCTGGAGATGCATGGTCTGAAATTGGACTCCATATCATTTCAAAGGGTGGTTTCAAGGGAATGAATTACTGAAAAAAAATTGTTAGAAGTCACAGGATACAGCGGAAAATATAGGTTCAGGTCTGAGCTCAGACTAACTGGGTAAGTCACTAAACCCCATTTGCTTCAGTTTCTCCTCTGTAATAATGGACTGGATAAGGAAATGGCAAAAATACTTTAGTATTTTGGCTAAGAAATCCCCCGAAATGGTCATGAAAAGTCAAGCATGACTGAAATGAGTAGCAACAAAAACAGAAGAAAAGGACTGAAACTTTCCCTTCAATCTCTTTTTATTTATTTGATTCCTTCCCCTAGCATCTACTTCTAACTTGTCGGCTATCCTTTAAAAAATAATATAACAAAAACCTTCATTTCTACTCCATTTCCCCTATATCTTTGATTCAGATTTTTGGGGAGTGACCAAGTCACTTGTCTGACTAGTTAGCCCAATTTTCTGTCCTAATTTTATGCATATCTATTCATAACCCCTTCCTTATCCCCACCTCCCTCATAACCCTTTTCTTTACCACTCAGGTAAAGACATCATATGGGTTACAGAATAGAGACATTAAACTACCCCAATCACTGATGTGGTCATTGACTTTGATATTCTTAAATCTCCATATATATATATATATATATATATATATATATATATATATATATATATATTAATTTCTCTGTCAGAACCATCGACTTATTTTTCATGTACTGCATATATTCTTTTGGGTATGTTTGTTTTCAACCTAACAGCATCATAAAGTCTACTGTCTTATTGATTTCTTTTATTAATAGTAGACTAATCAACTTTTATATTGAATGCATTTGAAATGATCAATCTGGGCTTTCTGTGATAATTTCAGACTGTCCTGTGAGTGCAATAGAGAGAAACTTCAAGTTGAAATGAGAAACCATTGAATAAGGTGAGAATGTTTAGTCTAAAAAAGAGAAAACTTATGAGGAAGATGATCATGACTTCAGATATTTAAGCAGTTTTCTTGTGGAAGAGGAATGAAACATGTCTTTCTGAGTCCTAGAGGTTGGAAACAGAGACAACAAGTAGAAGCTACAGGGATGCAGACTTAAATGTGGTTCAAGGCAGAACTTGCTGATATTTGGAGATCTCCAAAAGTGGAATGAATGGGTCACCATCACAAGGAGCGAATGCTTCATCATTGATAGCCTTCTAAGAAGAACCAGATAGAAATGTGTCAGTTAAATGTCATTGTATCTGATTTTTTGTGACCCCCATTTGGGGTTTTCTTGGCAAAGGTACAGGAGTGCTGTGCCATTTGCTTCTCCAGATCATTTTAGAAGCAAGGAAACCGAGGCAAACATGGTTACTTGATTTATCCAGGGTCCTACAACTAGTAAGTATCTAAGACTGGATTTGGACTCATATCTTCCTGACTCCAGCTCTGGCATTCTATCTGCTGTACTACCCATGGCACATAAGTTAAAAGACCTGTTATTTATACCCATAGTCAGGCAAATTGTGTATTTCTGCACTAGGTTGGGTTTAGTTTACTTGACTTTGGCTTTTTTTGCTTAACTAACTGCTTTACTTCTCCAAAGTTTCTGAAGGCCAAGTGTTGTCCTAGGTCTGGTTCAGGCCATTATTTGCATGTTGATCCCCCTTCATCCACTACTCCTAGACATCATGTTACGCAGTTCATTAATTAGATAGTCACAGCATTTTTGCAGTGATCACCCATCCATTTTGAATGCCCAGTCTCCTCAAACCCCTTGGCTTCAGTTCCAATTCTTAGCCCACGGATGACTTCAGGTTACTGTTTCTGTCTCCAGCCTCTAATTAGTAAGGCTGCATAACTGACCTCTTCTATGGATCACTCACCAAACATTTACTAAGCACTTATGTGCTGGGTGTGGCAGACATTAAGACTAAAAGAAACTCCTATTTTTCCTAGGGGGAGACATGTAGAGAGTATACATATTTAAGTATATCCAAAATAAGTATAAAGAACCTATCCATATATATATATATATACACACATACACACACACACACACATTTATATACATACTTACTAAGTACAAAGTAATTTGGGCCATCAGGAGAGTAATTATGTAAGAGGTAAGTTGGACTTGAAGGAAATTAGAAATTCTGAAAGGCAAAAGTGTTATGACATATGAAAATTCCAGGATACATAATTTCTGGGAGGTTAATTTTATTCATTATAACTAGCAGGTCTTTAATAAAATGATGGTTATCTGACTTTCTCTCATAACCAAAGATGAATCATGGAGGCTGCTCCAGACTTACACACCAACACTTATCTACAGGCAGAAATCAACTCCATTGGTTAACAATTAATGAGAGAATGAATATTATAATGAGAGGTGAACTCATTCTAATGAGGACCTGGGTAAGGGACTATAATCATGGCACTCTTAGACAAAGAAAGACTCATCTCAAACCAGGACTACTCCTGCCTCAGGCAATCCATACAAAAGAATCTGTTCTCTACCCAGGCAATTAATAATGAACAATAATGGGGTAAGAATTCCACCTAGATAAGATGATTTGGATGGGGTGAATTCTTTGGGCAGGGTCAGAGTGGACTTTGAGGGAGGAAATGGAAAGGAAAAAACCTGCACCCCCTCCATATATTAGTAATTGGCTATTAAGAATCATTTCTGTCAGTGTATCCAGACAGGGGTAATATCCTTCATAACAGTATAAGAAAGGGATATTGTCTGTGATTACAGCAAAAAGGCCAGCTTGGCTGGACCAGTAGGTTGGGGTACTCTTGGGAAGAGCTTTAAAAGCCAAACAAAGGAATATGTATTTAATTCTAGAGATAATTGAGAATGATTGGATTTTATTGAACAAAGAATGACATGGTCCATCTGGACTTTAGGAATATTACTTTGTCAGTTGAGTGGCAGATGGTCTGGAAAGGAGATAGCTTTAAGGCAGACGGAACAATTAGGAAGCTATTGTACAACACTGGAATTAGGAGTGCCTGGACTAATGTTATAGCCACAATTGGAAATCAAGGAAAGGACTTAATAGAGGTGTTGGATGTACAATTCAAAAGGCCTATCAACTAATCATATAGGTGATGTGAGGAGTGGAGAATGGAGTCTAATAGTATCCTGAAACTAGAGAAAGAATTTCAGAAGGTGAGTTAGATGGGTCTTTGGGAAAAGAGAATGAGTTTGGATTTGGACATGTTGAATTTGAGATACCTAGAGGCCACTGAGTTTGAAGTGTACAGTAGATTTTTGGTAATGCTCCCTTGGAGATCTTTGGTTTATATCTACATATTACCTCTGTTTCCTAAGACTCCAAATTTCAATTCATAAACTGACATGATTTTTTCCTCCTAAATACAAAGTAAATTTTGTGACAGTAGTCTTGACATTTTATACACACACACACACACACACACACACACACACACACAAACACAGACATATCATATATATATATATATATATATATATATATATATATAATTTATATAATGAACTTCTTGTACACAAAAGATAAAGCTCTCTCTCTCTCTCTCTCTCTCTCTCTCTCATTGTTGTCCTTCATACTTGAAAAGGACTAAATTGATATCACTAGATCAGGTCAATGTACACTGTTCAATTGTGACTGTTCAGACCAATACAAACTTGGAAGGCTTTGCCACAGATTGTGCACAAATAGTCTATATGTCTCTATATCTATCTATATACAGAGACTTCTCATTTAATGAAATCCACATTATACAGTTTGATTTTATGAAAAGGATTCTGAAAGAAATCTGGACTTCACAAAAACCTCTGATGTTTACTGTACAATTCTGAGTGCATTCTCTCTCTCTCCATCTGGCCCTCCATGGCCTCCCTCCCCCCTGCCCCCTGAAAAGAGTACCCTGAAAGAGTAAAAACTCTTCAAGTGAAAGCAGAATAACAGAGAGTTTTTTATCCTGCTTAGCCCACTTGCCTATTTGTTGATTCCCTCCCTAAAGCTTCCAACCCCACCATCTTATGTCCTTGACTCTGACATGGCCTTGAACCATGGACCCACCCCCTCCCTCCACCAGCTTTTAACCCCTTTCCTATCATCCTCCTCCCTTCCCCAGAGGTCTTCAGAACAGTCCAATTTCTTTTTTAAAATTTATTTATTTATTTTGAGTTTTACAATTTTTCCCCTGATCTTTCTACTCTTCCCCCACCCCACACACACACAGGGAAGACATTCTGTTAGTCTTTACATTGTTTCCATGGTATACATTGATCTCAGTTGAATGTGATGAGAGAGAAAACATATCCTTAAAGAAAAAAATAAAGTAGAAGAGATAGCAAAATTACATAATAAGCTAATCGTTTTTTTTTTTAAATTAAAGGTCTTTGGTCTTTGTTCAAACTCTACAATTCTTTCTTTGGATATAGATGGTATTCTCCATAGCAGATACCCCAAAATTGTCCCTGAATGTTGCATTGATGGAATGAGCAAGTCCATCAAGGTTGATCATCACCCCCATGTTGCTGTTAGTGTGTACAGTGTTTTCTGTTTCTGTTCATCTTTTTTTTTTTTTTTTTAGTTTTTTGCAAGGCAAATGGGGTTAAGTGGCTTGCCCAAGGCCACATTGCTAGGTAATTAAGTGTCTGAGACTGGATTTGAACCCAGGTACTCCTGACTCCAGGGCCAGTGCTTTATCCACTGCACCACCTAGCTGCCCCAGGTTCTGCTCATCTTGCCCAGCATCAAGAACAGTCCACTTTCCTAAATCAAAAACTGTATACACATACATATATGACCTGACCACTCTGAACCTTCTGTTTAGGACTTAGGGTCAATAGCATATTCAGTAATATAAATTAAAATGATTTGGTTACCATCCTTGAAAATGGCAATATAGTTGTAGACTTCTTAATTCCTACCAATTAAATAGCAATGACAAAATATCCCCAAAATAAAACCTACATCATAAATATGCATAGTCCAATAAAACAAATTCCCACACTGGCCATCCCAGAGATGTGCCTTTCTCTGCATTTTAAATCCATTACCTTTATGTCTGGCAGGAGGTAAATGGCATGTTTAATCTTCATTCTTTTGGACTTGTGGTTTATCATTATATTGATTAGAATTTTAAAGTCTTTCAAAGTTATTTTTCTATATAATGTTACTATTATTGTACAAATTGTTCTCCTAGTTCTACTCACTTCACTGTGCTTCAATTCACAGAGGTCTTTTCATTTTCCTTTGAAATTGTTCATTTCATTATATTTTATGGCATGATAATATTCCATTATATTTGCATGCCATGATTTGTTTAGTCAATTTCCAACAGAATAACCCCTTAATTCCCAGTTTTGGGGTACTACAAAAATAACTACTGTTTTTTGTACATTTCTCAAAATCTTGACCTTGATCAGAATGACAAGGAAATCACATGCCAAAAAAATACTTCTCCCACAGCATTTTGGCTATACTGCTGAGGAAGCTAGGTGTTGCAGTGGATAGATCAATCCTGAGGTAGGAAGATCTGAGTTTAAATTTGACCTCAGTCATTTGATACTTATTGGCTTGTGCAAGTCATTTGATCCTGATTGTTTTTGTATCTAGTCCTGATTCATACATGTCCACTGGACCTAGATGATTCTGTAGGAGAAAGTGAGATTGGTTACTTAGCACAGGACTCCCTCACTCAAATTCAGGTCACATGCTTGCCATGGTATTACGTCTTTGATGTCATGATCTTCTTCAAAGATGAAGGACAAACATCATCATCACACTGTAGCAGCCTTAGGGTTCTAGGTACGTTAGGCAAAATAGTCTGATGACCAGATCTTACTTCTGTTATGCCCATCACCTGGCTGCTGTCTGAGCTGTAAAGCTAATGACTCCAAAGATAGCATTTCATTTTTCTTGACCTGTGCCCCTTCTCATAGATCTTTATATTGAAGCTACTTTCACTGGTAAGTATACAAAGACTAAAGGGTATATGGGATTGTTCCAACTCTTATGATTTTTACTACAATAGAGTGCTCTCTCTTCAAAGGAAGTCCTAACCTTTCAACTGCACACTTTCTGGGTTAGCATCTTGGCTTGTTTCACATTGTACATTTGGAGATCTCAAAGGTTTCCAATGTCTAGGGCCCATGGGATAGGGCAGCTGCATCTATAATGCTCTTCTTTGGCTAGTAATCCTTGCCCAGCTTAGAGTTAGCCAGTTCCTCTTTGATTGGACAGCATCCATCTTAGTGCTTGTCAAAATATATCAGTGGGTTGTTATCTATCCAAACTTGAGAGCAAGCTCTGTACACATAGTCTTGGACTCTATCAGTGAAAATACACTTTTCAAAGCCAAATACTCCAGTTTATGGATGGGATGACTAGTCTCACTGTCATTGAGTCCTCTACTGGCAAATTCGATCAGACATCTGGCATGCAGTGCTCTCATGATATAAAACTGCTTCCAAACTCTCTAGGCTGGTAGCAATCCATAACATAAAGGACTTATTTGGATTGAGAAGAGCCAGTCCTAATGCAAGTGTGAATTAATTAGCTAAGTCTGTAGGGGTCTACTCTCTTTTCTTGTCACCTTGACCTCTAAATGATAGCTGTGATGGTGGTGGTGGGTGGTTAGGCTAGATTGCCTTTTTTTTCTTTCCTACTTTCAGTCCCTTTTCACCATATATCCACAGATAAAGTCATTGAGAAGCATAGAGATAATAAATTTTTCACAAAATCTAAGAGTAGCCATTGAATCAATTTAATTAAAAATGTTAAACGCTTATTATATGTAAAGTATAAAATAGTACTATCTGGGCAGCTAGGTGACTCAATGGATAGAGCACAGGGCCTGGAGTCAGGAAGATCTGTGTTCAAATCCAGTCTCAGATGTTTAATTAGCTGTGTGATCCTGAGCAAGTCACTTAAACCCTGTATGCCTGCTCTGTAAAATAAGCAAGAGAAGGAAATAACAAACTATTCCAATATCTTTGCCAAGAAAACTCCAAAAAAAAAAAAATCTAAACAATTGAAACAACTGAACAGTATGGAAAGCAGTGTACTCAAATGGATAGAGCAGGCCAGAGGTCAATAAACATCTATTATGCTAAGCAAATCATCTAACTTCCCAGTATCACCTGCAAGTTCAAGATCATCAATTGTTCTGCATCAGTAAAAGGATTTACTTATCTAGAGTTCTTTACACAAATGAAAATGCAGTCCTGCTCTCCACCCAGCATCTCCCAAGTACAAGACTTTGTGCCAGATTTTCAGGATAAAATGATAAAAATGAAACAATTCTCTCTCAAAAGGGGCTTATATTCTAGTCTATTACAAGGGGCAGGAGGGGAGTACCATTCATATACTAATAAGTTTACACAGGGCATATGTATAACTGAGAGCACTGAGTACCAGACTGGATAATTTAAAAAAAATTAGCTCTGGACAGTCTGGTTAAAATTAATGAATTAAAATTTAATAAAATAAATTCAATTTTGGCTTTAAAAATAGGATCTACAAATACAGTATTTAGGAGAATCCTGATTAGAAAGAAATTTGAGAGTAATTTATAGATGTCTATGGACCATGACCTCAGTCTGCAATGATAATTTGATAAAATAGTCAAGAAAAGATAATGTGAACTTGGGCTGCATTAGGGAAGAGGAAAGCAATATTGCCAATATTGTTATTTGTTCATTTTCAACAAGGACCAATGCTTTTTACATGTGATGAGGTGATGTCTTGACTCACCTATAAATTGAATTAAATTGAAGCAGAGTCTTTCTTCAGAGTTATTGAATCCCAGTGTCAAGACAAAAATCAAGATGACTGACCATGCCCCAGGACCTTTGACATCTTTGATGTCTGATCAAGTTCTAAGGTCTCCACAATGCTTGCCACAGCCAGCTTCAAGGAAATTGAAACAAATTGTTCTCTTTCACCTATTCCACCAATGAAAGTCTTCAAATGTTTGGGGTAGATATACCCCTAACTGACCAACAGATTTGAGGCCTGTCAGTTACCCTTAACTTGCTTTAACCCATCTGCCAAGACAATTTCTCTGTGAACACTATAGCTTCTTGGAGCCACAGGTGAGATTTGAATGCTAAGTGCACTGCAAAGATGGCAAGCCCTCAGACCTGAGGTGCGAGTCCCCCTTAAACCCTCCAGTTCTGCAAATATGATATGGGGAAGCCTGGTTAGAAGGAAGTTTGTCTGAAAATCAACTATAGGTTTTAGTGGACCTCATACTCAGCAAGAGTTGACAATGTGATATAACAGTTAAAAAAAAAAGATAAGGTGAGCTTGGGCTGTCTTAAGAAAAGCCTGTCTTCCAGGAATAGAAAAGCAATATTGATCTGATTAGACTTTACTTGAAATATTGTAGTCAATTTGTTTTAGACCACATTTTAGGAAGGATGATGATAAGCCAGAGAAAGGTCCCTAGAACACTTAAGGGTCTCAAGTCCATGCCATATGAACATTATTTAAAGGAAATGAGAATATTTAGTTTGGAGATTATGGTTTTCAGGTATTTAAAGCTGATATCCAGAAAAGGATTAGTTTTATTTTGTATAGCTCCAGGGAGCAGCATTAGGAGGAGTCGGATAGAGGTTGCAGAGACAAATTTAGGTTTTACATCAGAGAAACTTCCTAATAATTAGAGCTATTCAAAAGTGAAATGGCTTATGTCAGGAGGTAGTAGGTTCTTGCTCACTGGAGGTCTTCAGGAAGCAGCTGGATGCATACTTAGTAGATGTGTTGTTGAAGAGATTCCTTTTTATGTATGGGTTGGACTAAATAGTTACTAACTTCCTTTAAACTCTGAAATTTGTAATAACATATTTTTAAGAGGGAGCCAGTGCTAATAAAGTTTAGGACCTATTTCTATGTGGTTCAGGAGAGGCTGATGTGTGTTCTACATTTGGAAGACAACTTGTGGAAAGATGTGGGACATGAAATGCCTTGTAATAGGACCATATAGAGTAAGCCAATTTCAGTGAAATGGAAAGTGTGGAAAGAAAAATTGTGAAATATGATTAGAAGAATCCAAGAAAAGAATGTGGGCTCAAAGGTAGGGAAAGGTTGTATGAGTGGAAAGATGGGGATGGATGGGAGAAATGTTATAGAGTTAGCATCAATAAGAATTATCAACTTATTGAATTTGGACATTGGGGAAAGGAAAGAGTCAAGTAATTTTTTAACATTATGAAGTCAGGTGACTGAAAAATGACAAAGCCATCAATATAAATAAAGAAGTTTGGAATAAGGATAAATTCTAGCAAAAATATATTAAATATTTTGAGGGATGTTGTATTTAAAATAACTATGCAATATCTAGGTGGAGTTGTCTGGCAGGTGGTTAGGAATATGGAACTTGCAATAAAGACATCGGAATATGTGTGATAAATGGGAATTGATGATATTGCCAAGAGATATATAGAGAGAAGGTCCCAGGATCTTGCAGGAGGTACACAATTAGTGGGCAGTAGGATGCCAATGATCCTATCTTCCTATGAAGGTACTGTTATATTGGTAGGAAGAGAAACAAGAAAGTCTAGTGTCATAAAAGCCCCAACTGTTCAGCTTCTTACAGTTTTTTGGATGAAACCAAATGAAATACTTTGATTCTGGAAATCAGTATTTATTTCTTGCTGAGATACCATGTGACTCACTTACTTGACAGAGGTTCTATAGAAATGATCCTTATTGATTGACAACTTTTCATAATCATCTTCCATCTGATTTAGTGCCTTCATTAGCCTTTCTCTCAGAGTCTTCCAAGTACATTAAGACCATTCATATTAAGAGTTCATATGACTAATCATTTTTTTTCCACGAGCTATTTTAAAAGATTGAGAGTTTCAGAAATCCTTATAGGTATACAATCAAAGTGATATCCTTCTCATCTCTGCTACACATGTCTGATGGATCCTAATGTGCAAAACTAATACCAAAAATATTCGCCATACAGGATACTATTCAGAGCATCTTTAATGTTTGGTATGATGCAATTATTTACCTTATTTTTAAAAAAAAATGTTGTTGTGGTTGTTATTGTTCAACATTCAATAGCCCATGCAAATCTAGGTCTTTCCAATATTCTTTCCTACTACCATTGTAGGTGAGGCATGTAGATTGTGGAATTTCATAATGATGCTTTTGACCAATATTTCCTTCAAATGGCTCTCCATCTCAGAAAATAATTTTCTGAGTCTATGCTGAAAAAATTAGGACAATTTTATGTCCAAGGACATAAAAGAAAGAGAAATAAGTCCAAATTTGTATTTATAGCAGCTCTTTTGGTAGTAGCAAATAATTGAGAATTAAAGGGTTATCTATCAAGTGAAGAATTGTTAAACAATGGTATAGGAATGTAAGGAAATAAAACTTTGCTGTAAAAAATAAGGAAGTGACGGGTTCAGAGAATTCTGTCAGGGTTATATGAACTGATGTAGTGAAGTAAACAGAATCCAGAAAACTATTTTTACTATAACATAGATTTAAAATTGGAAGGAACTTTAGTAGAAGAATGAGGATCAGAGAAAACAAAGTATGTGTCCAGGGTTACATGGGTAATAATTGGCATCTAATTCTGAAACGACCTTATTCTACTCCAATTCATCACTCTATTTTTTTTTAGGTTTTTGCAAGGCAAATGGGGTTAAGTGGCTTGCCCAAGGCCACACAGCTAGGTAATTATTAAGTGTCTGAGACCGGATTTGAAACCCAGGTACTCCTGACTCCAGGGCTGGTGCTTTATCCACTGGGCCACCTAGCCACCCCCAATTCATCACTCTATTTAAGGAAGTTTACTCCGGTTTACTCTCTCTTCTCATGCAACAACCAATGTTTTTTGTTTCCTTTCTTTAAAGTTTTTTAAAAATTTTATTTTTTTCCATTAATGAAAATCTGTTTTCATTCCCTCCTACCATTCCTGTTTCTTTTTCCAAGTTTTTATCTTTTGCTGTAATCTCTGTGTTCAGATGAAGATAACATAGGATTCTCATCTTCCTCTCTAAATATCAACTTCACTCTCAACCTTTTTAGGTACTTGAAATTAAGATTGGAATTTTCCATCTTATGTCCTTATAACACATTTATAGAAGACTTATTTTCCTATGTTAATGAGAGGCACCATTATGAAATTCTATAATTTATATGCCTCACCTAAAATGGTAGTATGAATTAATACTGGAAAGACATAGATTTTTTTTCTTTGCAAGGCCAATGGGGTTAAGTGACTTGCCCAAGGCCACACAGCTAGGTAATTATTAAGTGTCTGAGATCAGATTTGAACCCAGGTACTCCTGACTCCAGGGCTGGTGCTTTATCCACTGCACCACCTAGCTGCCCTGAAATACATAGATTTTCAAGGAATATTGAATGTTGAACAACAAGAAGCAAATAATAAAATAAATTAATAATAATAATAATAATAATAATAATAATGATAGGTAATATTTCTATAGTGTTTACCATGGATCAGGTACTATGATAAGGGCTTTATAATTATTATCTCATTTGAACCTCACAACAATACTGGGAAGAAGGTATTATTATTATTATTATTATTATTATTATTATTATTATTATTATCACTTTTATAGATGAAGAAATTGAGGCAAATAGAGGTTAAGTGACTTGCCTGGGTAGACACAGTTAGGAAATGTCTGAGGCTAGATTTGAAATCAGGTCTTTTTGACTTATAAACTACCTAGGCTTGTGCAAAACAGAATTGAAGAGATGTGATCCTTTCCCTCTAGGAGGTTATTATCTTAGGAAGACAACAGAAATGAGGACCAAAACCATAAAGCTGTGTTTCTAAGGCTTATAATGAATGATGGGAGAGAAGTATTCTTCTCCCAGAAGTTTGATGAGGGCTATTGAAAGTAGAAGTAGCATTCCCAGAAGGCCCTCTATTCTGTGCTTTTTCTCTACCATGAAGTTTTCTTTGCTCTAAGGGGCTGAATTCAGGGTGAGGTTGACATGATGATGTGGATGGTAATGGGAGGCTTTCTCTGTTAACTTTTGTGGGGTTCCAGGGGAAGAGAGTTAATAGTATTTACTCAGAGTATTCAAACTCATTATAAGTCAATCCTGTGATATGGCAGTCCAAAAATGTTGTAATGACTGTCAAAATGTTCAGAATGGGTGAGGTGATGATCCCACCATACTCTTCCCTGACCAGATCACGTATGGAGTATTAGTAAGTTCCATTAGTTCCTTTCATTACAATGCTCTGATGCATAATTACTGGTTATGAATATTGTGGAAGGGGATATAGGAAGCTGAATCAGGCTCTTGGGGTCTCTTCTAACTCAAGCTAGAGTGTATCAAAGGGGAGGGACCAAGATCACAAAGATTTTATTGGGGTGTGGCTAGGTGGTACAGGGGATAGAGCACTGACCCTGGAGTCAGGAGTAGGCCTCAGACACTTAATAATCACCTAGCTGTGTGGTCTTGGGCAAGCCACCTAACCCCATTAGCCTTGCAAAAACCTAAAAAAAAGTTGTTATTGGAAGGTACTGAAGAAGCTGAATTTGGACTTGGTGTCCATGTGGTAAAGGTCAAGAGAGCTGGTGTGTGGTTTCAGTCATATCTGATTCTTTGAGACCTTATTTGGGGCTTTCTTGGCAAAAATACTGGAATGGTTTGCCATTTTCTTCTCCAGCTCATTTGATGGATGAAGAAACTGAGGCAAATAGGGTTTAGTGATTTGCTTAGGGCCATACAACTACTGTTTGAGGTCAAATTTGAACTCGGGAACATAACTCTTCCTGAGTCCAGAAAGCCCAGTACTCTATCCACAAGACTTGTCTGGTTCTCCTTAGACTGCTAGAATAGAATTAGAAAAAAATGAAAAGAAGATGCCAAGATTTAGGTTTTGATGTAAGGCAGGATTTTCTGTTCATTTCACCTATGACAAAATGAGGTAGGCTGTCTTAGGGGTCAGTGAAGACTGGCTTTGGTCATCATCAAGGGGAGGCTAGATGCTACTTTTCATTTATGTTATACCATTTCTATTTGTGGAAAGATTAGACTAGATGACAGTTCTATTCCTCTCATTTCTGAGAATCCAGATTCTGATTTTAAGATTATAATGGTCAAAAGTAGGCTAATTTAGTGCTGTATCTGAAGTCAAGAAGACACAAGTTCAAATTTGCAGAAATTTTCTTAGCTATGTCATCTTGGGAAATATGACATTAACTAATAGCACTTACCTCCTAGGGTTGTTGTGATCCAGAGCAAGTCACTTATTCCTGTTTGCCTCAGTTTCCTTATCTATAAAATGAGCTGGAGAATGAAATGGCAAACCACTCCGGCATCTCTACTAAGAAAACCCCAAATGGAGTCAAGAAGAATTAGACACAACTGAAACAATGGAACAACAACTTCCGGCTTCTAAACTGAGCTTCCTATCCACTATATTATACTGCCTTGTGCAAATGCACATGCATATATGTGTCATTGTGTATAAATTCACAAATATATGTACATAGCTAGCTATATCCAAGGCATGACCACTCATCTGGTAACAGTATAGTAAAATTACAGCAAATGATATAAGATGTAATAAGCATGCTTTTGGTGCTGATCTTGCAAGCCTAGATAAACCAAGGTCCTTGGGTCCAATAAGGAAGAATGTTCTAACAACTGGAACTTTCTACCAGTTAACAGATTTCTTCACAATCTAGTGATTTATCTGTCACTGAAAGTGTTCAAGCTGAGGCTCATAGGATTACAGATTTAGAGCTGGCAGGAAGCTTAGAGATAATTTAATACAATCTCATTATTTTTTTTGGTTGCAGAAACTGAGGCACAGAAAGGTTAAGTAACTGACTACATCCAGTTCTCCAATCACTAAAGTGCTTTAAAGGAAAACTATTCGTTAGAAATTTTACAGAATAATTTTTTTTATATGGCATAAGCAGTTGGATTAGAAAAATTGCAGGGGTCCCTTCCAACTCAGAAAGTCCATGATTCTTTGAAGAAACACCACAGGCATAGCCCAAAAGGTTTGGTTAATGGTGATATATGGGAGAGACATAGAGCAAATAGGGGTCATGAAACCATCAGCCACATTCAAGGAGGCAGAAGAAAAAAGAAGGAAAAAAAGTAAGCTATGTTTCCCTGCAAATGATGTGCTGTGACAACTTTGACTCCTTAATAACCCAGAAACATACACATACGTACATAGTACCAGGGTTTAATTAACACACTAGAGAAAACAAATGCTAATAATTGATTACTGCATGAGAATGAGGCATGAGAGAAATATGGAGCTGAGTTTTCTCCTGGAAAGTTCCCCTTGCTGTTGTGATTAGCACATCATAGATTTCCCAAAAGAATCATGCACAAAAATGCTCCCCATCCAAATTGATTCTTACCTTTAATTCATTGGTGATGTAAATAGACTCTATTAAAAGACCAATCGAAACCCTGAGTTAAAAGGTACTTTGGAGGTCACTGAGCCCATCCTTTACATGAAACATGAATCTGTTTCTACAGTTTCCCCCATCAATGGTTATTGAGGTTCTGCTTGCAAGGGTTTAAGAACAAAAAGCAGTCCATTGCTCTACAGACATATTCCTAATTCTCTATTTATCTGGAATATGCTAGTTGTTCATCCCTGGATTACTTAATTCTTATTTTTTGTCATTTCCACTTTTAGATCCTTAAATAATTACTAACATAACAGCATTGATTTAGTGCTTTATGTTTTACAAAGTGCTACTTAGTTGCTCATGTATTTATATGTATACATATATAAGTAAATATTTTTATACCTATTATTTCTTTAGGGAATGTGATTTATTAGATGTATAGGTAGGTACTAATTCCTTATGTATGCTGGATATCAGATTTTAATCTGATATACTTTGTACATTTTTCAAAGCCTATTTTTAGAAATGTGACTTTTTGTTGCACAAAATCCTTTTCTCTTTGTATAATAGTCTACTTGTTTTGTTCCTTATTCTTCCATAAATAGGCAAATAAACTATACCTTTTCTTACCAATTTAATTATTTAAAAATATTCAAATCTTTTATCCAGTTACAATATATTATTCTATGAAATAACTTGTAGATATTGCATTGAACGTGGATTATTGGCATTTTTACTATATTTGCTCAACCTAATCATGAATATAAGAGATATCTACACCTTCCTTGATAATCTTCCTTGATTGCTCTCAAATCTTTTTTTGAAATTGCCTTTCTATGTCTCCTGAATGCTGATAAGTTAATATGAAAATATTTGCTATAGTTTATTTTTTGTGAGAAATGATTCATTTGGAGTTCTGATCTATTCCAATAAGTATTGGTAAGTTTTATGCTTTAAATAAGTCATATGAGGATAATTAGATAAAATAGGTTCTTATAGGCCAGCCTCAAACTTTAATGCAAGATTCACTAGTTGTTTACTATTATGAAACTAGCTTATGCAGCTACAAGAATGCTGACAAAGACGTCTCCATCCTGTTTAACTCATAATTCCATGTTTAAACGCATAACTTTGAAAGTTTATTTTTGTACTTCCAGAATATCCTCTCTAGTCCAACATAAGCAGGTGATCATCTTAAGACCCCTTGGTCTTAAGCAAGAACTTCCTCTTGCCTTGCCTATATTAATTTTTGACATTTGTAACAAGGTCTATCAACCAAGGAAATTATTTTGTGTAGCCCCTCTAGGGTATTCAGATATCAAATCTGGTAAAAACAAGGTCTTTAAGGAAGAAGGTAACTCAGATCTGATGAAGATTTTGGATGTGTTTCTTTAGAGAGGACCATGGATCCTTTAATAAAGTACCATTGGCTCAGAGCTCTGTCTCAGTTTCTTTTATTGTAGGATGGATAATTTTAAACTCCACATTTTCTTTCTATTAGTTTTATTCTTGGTAGTATATAGTGTGCAACCAAAAGCTATAAAAACATTAAAAATATAGGGTTACAATAAAATGGCAGAAAATATAGGTTAGACATTTTGATTTTATTCCCTAAGATCTTACCTTTCTTCCATGAGTAATCAATTGCCTTTAAGAAAATGGCCACCATTGAACTGGGAGTTTGAGTTTTACACAAAAAGAGAGACTAGGGGAAATTATTAACCTCTTTTTGTGGCCTGACAATGAGGGTTGTACAATATCTCTGCCCTAAATCTTGTACAATATGATCTGATCTCTTGTCTCTTCCTGGCAGAACAAGTCTCCTAGCATCCTGATCATTGTCCTCCTGAGTTTTAATTAACATAGTGGGGAGATACTCAGGAATCTTAATTTCTTACTAAATTGACAAGGTGACTGATATATGAAGACTCTCTAGAGAAATCAATCATTTTACCAGGAATATAATTTTGAGAATTTTACTATACTTACCTATAACAATATTGATAGTTTTTATGGAACTGAAAGTCATTTATTTAAATGTTATTTGTTAATCTATCTAGCTATGCAATCTATTTGTTTGTTTGTTTGCCAGCACTTGCTATTTCACTAGCTTAGAGAATTCCCTTTAAGTAAATGATATCTATCAATGCAGATAAGGGTTCTGCAGCCTTCACTCTAAGAAGATTGCTTAGGACACCAAAAAGTTGTGATTGATTTAGTCACAGAGCAAGCATGTTGTCCAAAACAAAATTTGAACCCAGATCTTTTTGACTCTAAGGCTACCTCTCTAACCACAATTAACCATAATTGTAGCCATTTTTTTCAGTTGACTAATATTTTATATCATGCTGCTGGCAAATATATCTTTTCTTAACTTTTAAATTGCCACTATTTAATTGTCAAATGTAACATATCTTGCTTTTAGTCATCTTTTTAGACCTTGACTTTGATACTACTGGTCACTTTTGACACTGTTATCACCCTTTTTTTTGAAACTCTCTCTTTTTTAGTTTTGTGTGTGTCTTTGTGTGTGTGTGTGTGTGTGTGTGTGTGTGTGTGTGTGTGTGTGTGTGAGATCTTCTTGTCTTCCTCTCCTTTTGGTCTGACCAATCATTCTCTGTCCTTTCCTTAACCTTTATCCTGGTCATATTTGCTAACCATGGATGTCCTTCAGAGCTCTGCCTGGTTCCTCTTCCCTTGTCCCTTTCTATTTTATTTGGTGATCTCGTTGTGTCCTCTGGATTTATTATCACCTCTATGTCGATGATACACAGATCTATTTATGTAGTGTTGACCTCCGTTCTCTCATTTCTGTCTATTTAGACATCTTAAACTGGATGTCCTGTGTACATTTTAGACTCAGCATGTCTAAAACTGAACTCACTATCATTTCTCCTAAACTCTCCATTCTTATTAACTTCCCTCTTATTGCCCAAGGTGCTACTACTAATCATCCAGGCTCACAACCTAGGTCTAACTCTCTCATTCCCCATATATAAAATCAGTTGCCAACTCCTGGTGATACCACTTTTATAATATCTCTATTATATGTCCCCTTCTCTCTTCTGACATCATCCCCACTCTGTTGCAGTCCTTTATCACCTCCTGCCTAGACTATTAAATAGCTTGCTGATTGGTCTCTTTAATTCAAGTCTCTTCCACCTCCAGTCAGACTTCACTTGGCTAACAGATTGATCCATGTCACCTGTTTCCCCTATTCACTAAGCTTCATTGTCTTCTTGTTAACTCCAGGATCCAATAGAAAATTCTTTTTGGCTTTTGAAGGTCTCTATCACCTCCCCACTTCCTAACCTTGTTGTTTTCTTATACCTTCCCCCTCCATACATCCTCTTTATTTCCCCCCACCCCCAAATAAAATTCAAACCACTCTATTTCCTGACTCTATCCATTTCTTTGGCTATTCCTCATGCCGGATATCCTTTCTCTCCTCATCTCTGCCTCTTGGTGTTCCATGACTTTCTGCAAGCCTCAGCCAAAATTTCACCTTCTATTAAAATTCTTAGTGTTGGAGCATTTGTATGAAATTATCTTCAATTTATATTGTATATTTATAGTTGGTACTTAATTATTTGCATATCATCTACCCCCAAAAGACTAAGACCTCCCTGAGAGCAGGGACTATTTTGTCTTTCTTTGCATTTCTCATTTTTAGTTTTGCACAAAGTAGGTGCCTGATAAGTGTTTGTTGGTTGGTTGATTACTATTTTAAAGGTTCCTAAAATGATTATATAGCAGGGATGAAAGTGGACATCTTTGTATGATAAATGTTTTTAATAAGATTGTCTCTAGTGGTTCTCAATTGTATATAACATTAGCTTATGGCTACAGAGATATGTTTTTATCATCATGAAAGATCATTTTATTCTTATATTTAAAGTTAAAAGAACCTTTTATTTTAATCAAAAAGCATTTTCTGAATTTCATAATATGGTCATTTGATTTTTTCTCTTAATAGAATTTCTAAAATTGATTATTTTCCTAGTATCATGTTAAATTTTCATTCCATTTAGCTATGATACTTGGTCATGATGGATATTTAAAAATATATTTGGAAGTGCTTTGTTTTGAATTTTTATACCAATATACATTAAACATAGTATTTTTTCCAAGATTTGGGAAGCCATGATCATTATTTATGATTTATGACAGTTTTTAGAGTATCGGAATAATATGCATTTTTAAAATTTGGTAGGACATGTTCAGGTCCAATGTCTTTTTCTAGGGAAGCTCTTTAATGTCCTAATTTTTCCAAACATTGGCATATTTTTTGATCATGACTACTTGTTATTCCTTTAATTGAATACTTTCCATATATTGTTTTTTTCTAGATGGAGCTATATGTAGTAATCTTGATAAGTTTCTTGATTTTTTTATCCTTATCTTTTTTTCTCATTTTTAGTTTTACCACTTTGAGTTTATTATTTTTTCCCTCAATTTTGTTAGGCTCTTTTAAAAAATAGTCCTTAGATTTATCACTTCAATATTTATAAACATTTTCTATTTTATTGGTTTTGGTTCTGATCTTGGTTGCATCATTTTGTATGTGTTTGTAATTTTTAAAGGTATTTTAGGTATACTTTTAATATGTTTCAAAATGTTCCTTTTTTCTTCTACCTTTTTGAATTGTCATAGGTATTCATAACTATCTATTTGCCTTTGTGTACTTTTTTGTTATTTGTTGTAGATTTGGCATATAATATCTGCATTGTCATTATATTTGATATAATCTACAACTATTATTATTGTTGTTGTTATTTATAATTTCTGATTTGCCACAATAATCAATAATTAACTTTCCAAAAGGTCTATGCCATTTCAATTACTTCATCATTTTTACTAGTTTTACTGTTCTGGTCTATGTAGATGGTACATTAAAAACTTCTGCTTTTCTTTAGTTCCTTAGTGTTTTTTTGTGGTCCAAATATAAATAATTTTTTGTGAAAGTATCTTAAACACTAGAGAATAAAGATTTTGTTTGTTTGTTCCATTGTCTCCTCTTAGTATGTCTAATTTGTTTGAAATAGTTTAGGTTTATAATTTCCTATTAGTTTTTAAAATTTTTCAGTTGCTGGTAATAAAAGCTGGATATTAGAATCTTCAATCTTATTTTAAAATATACCTTTTTTTGCTTTGATCTGAGAATTTCCTTTATGACTTTTGATGTAGTACTAGATGCCTATGAAATTAAGACTGATGTATTCTTATTCTTTAATGAAACCTTTATCATGTGTCCCTGCTTTATCTTATTTTTAATTTTCTTAATAATACTTCTTTTATTATTTATGATTTGGCAGCAACATAATAAATAGTAGACCAACAGTTCATTCTGAGATACATAAACTTTTTTTCCGGTAAATTATTTCCAGGAAATAGCCAGTTTCTTTGAAAAAAATCCACTCTGTGACTCTTTGTCTATTATTGTGGAATTTAGCCATTTACATTTAAGATCATAATTGTTAGGTTTGTCTTTAATTATTCTGTTAGAAGCAAATAAATACATTTTTGCTTTTGCAGTTGCTATTAGTAACCCAAAACTTAATAAGACTACTTTATACAAAATTCCTCTTATGATAATAACTATATAGGTTAATTGAATTTGGATTCCGTAATCAAAGATAAAAGCTTTGCCTTCAGATTACAAAGCCTTCCTCCACTTTCTTATATTTTTCTTTCCTTTTTTTTCTATTTCTCTGAAATATTTCTGAAACCAGTAATTTTATCTAATATGGTGTGTTAAGGGATCTCATGTTTTGTTAATAATTTTGTCTTGGTTGTTTTAAATATTTATCCTTTTTTCTTGAAGACTTATTTGTACTTTAAAGGTTTCCTTGAATTTGCTATTTTCAAAGTGTTTTGTTTCTCTAGTGTTTATCACTTTATTCATTGAACAGACTGAATATTTCTGAGAATACACATCTGGGTTCATAGTCCATACTTCTTAATTTTACAAATACTGTATTCTAGTTTCTATGTTTTTACCTAGTCTTCTATAAGGCAATCCTCTGATCCTGTTGGTTTCTAGTAAGTGATTTCTGCTTTTTTTGGCAGTTTATATTATTTTCCCTTTATCACTGTAGTATTGAAACTTAAATATGACATATTCATATATGTTAAATCTTGGATTTTTCCTCACTCCCCTGAGAGCTTTGTTCTTTATTGTTTAGCCTTCATTTAAATACTTCCACTGATGAGTGACTTGATATCTTTTGTGGCAGCTCATTATACTTCTGGATAACTCTAATTGTCAGAAAGTTTTTCCTTACATTGAAGTAAAATCTACCCTATGACTTCTAACCATGATTAGCGGTTGCTCCCTGATCTACTCTCTTAGAAAAATAAATTTAATCAACATTCTATCAATAATCAATCAAGAAATCATTTACCTACTATGTTCTTGGCATTATGCTATGACCTAGGGATATAATGGATACAAGAGCAAAATATTCTTTGCTTTCAGAGAGTTTACAATTTGGCTGAGGGGGTCATATTGCAAATATAGAGGTATGTTTGTTTAAAAATAGTTACAAGATTTGTTGGGGAAAAGGCACAAGGAATTAGGGAAACAAGATTGGACTCAATGTATAACAGGGTTGGGAAACCTTTATCTTTCTAAGGCCATTACATTTAAAACATTTGTGAACTATATTTGATCAAACATTTAATTATTTCTCCCCTAAAAAGCTACTAGATTTATTGAATTTCAAGTCCCACCTGGACTTGGAATGCCAGACCAATATAGCCTCCAGGCTGGGGGTTACCTGTTTCAATGTAGAAGGTAACACCTGAGTTGAGCCTTTGGAAAAAAATAGAGATTCTAATAAGAGTAGGTAGGGAGTGTATTGAGGACATTGTGAACAACTTGTACAAGACAGTTAATGAGTGTCATTCATGAGGAATAGTCAAAAGATCAGCTTGACTGAACCAGAGTTTGCTTGACAGGGTTTTAAGGCTGGAAAGGTAGGTTGGGGCAAGGTCAGGAAATGCTTTAAACGTCAAAACAAAGTCATTTGTATTTTATCCTCTAGGAAATAGGAAGGAACTGAGTTTATTGAGAAGAAAGTGAGATGGCCAGATCTGCACTTTAGGGAACCTACTTTGGCAGCTTTGGGGAGGATGCACTGGAGTAGGGAGAGATTTATGGCAGGGAGACTAGTTTAAAGGCCATTGCAGAAGTCCAGGTAAGAGGGGATGAGGCCTGGGTAAGGTTGGTGCCTGTATCAAAGAAGAGAAGGGGTCAAGGTGAAAAATGCTGAGGTACAACTAGCAACTGATTGGATATGTTCATAGCAAAAGATCAAGTAACTAAGGATGACAGAAATTGCAAAATTACTAGAAGGTTCATAGTTTCTTCAAGAGATGTAGAAGAGTTATAAATAGGGAGGATGATTTTGGCAAACAAAAGAATTATGAATTGGGATTTATTGAGTTTGAAAAGCTTATGGATATCTATTTTGAAATGCCCAATAAGCAGGTGGTAATGTAGGTTTGAGTTGGGGATACTAGGTAATACAATGGATATAATCAGTATGAAGTCAAGATCTGAGTTCAAATTTGACTTCAAACTCTTATTAGTCATGCAACCTTGGGTAAGTTAACTTAACCCCTATTTGCTTTGGTTCTTTATCTGTAAAATGGGGACACATTGGAGAAGGAAATGATAAAACATTCCAGTATTCTTGCCAAGAAAACTGCATGGACAAGTCCAGGCATTTACAAAGAGTTGGACACAACTGAATAACTAAATAACAACAATGTTGTAATATAGTTCAGAAAACAAATGGTATTGGGATGTATGGCTCTGGGAATCATCAGCATAGAAACTCAAGAAGTAAAGAAACCCTTGAGGGAAATGCTATGCATGATGACTTAGAAATTATGACTGAGGACAAGTCAGACAGGTAGACAGAGGACAATGGGAGAGCAGTATCACCAAAACCCAGAGGGAAAGGAATATAGGAGGTTATGAAGAGTGTCAAATATTATATAGCGGGATGGCTAGGTGGTACAGTGGGTAGAGCACCGGCCCAGGAGTCAGGTGTACCTGAGTTCAAATCTGACCTCAGACACTTAATAATTACCTAGCTGTGTGGCCTTGGGCATGCTACTTAACCCCATTTGCCTTGCAAAAAATCTAAAAAACATATTATATAGAAGCCAAACAATATCAACTGAAAAAATCATTGCTATTTATTGTTGAATTTTCAATTATATCTAACTCTTCATTTGGTGTTTTTCTTGGCAAAGATACAGGAAAAAATTGCCATTTCCTTCTTCAGCTCATTTTATAGATGAATAAATAGAGACAAATAGATTTAAGTGACTTGTCAGTTTACACAGATATGACCTGTCTGTTGGCTGTATTTGATTTCAGAAAGACGAGTGTTTCTGACTCAAGGCCTGATATTCTATACATTGTACTACTTAGTTGCATGAAAAAATCATTAGATTTCATAATTAAGAGTTCATTGATAACACTTGAGAGTTCAGATTTTGTCTGAAAAGGGGAGGAGAGATATGGGATGATAATTTGATGAGGGAATGGAAGGGTCTAATATGGGTCTTTTTCTTGATGAAGAAGACTTGGGAATTTGGGGGACAGGGAAGGAATCAGTTGATAGAGAATAAAGATTAAATAGAGGGGATACTTGCCGGGCAATCTTCTGGAAATGAGAGGAGGTGATATCATCAAGGGTGAAGGTAGAAGGTCAGTCAGTGAAAAGAAGGATCACCTCTACATTTGGCTGTAATCATGGAGGAGAGAATGGGGGATAAAGGAAAGAGACTGTGGGATGTAGAGAAGGGGAGAAGAGGGAACACACAGTGAATGATCTCTTGTTTTCATAGAAGAGTATGAAGTAAGGTCCTCCACTGTGAAAATAGAATGGTGAGAAAGAGAAAAGAGAAGGTTTGACATGGCCACTGTGGGCAATGGGATAGAGACTCAACTTGGGAACAGTCAAAAAGTTGCCTTGCTGCTATGAGGACCTAGTTGACATTACATAACAAGTTTGTAGTTGACTCAATTAACATTTCTTATGAGTTCTTTCAGAATCATTTAGTAGCACATGAATGGGGGAGAGGAGGCAATGGTGAGAATAATTCAGACTTAGAGTTGGCAAGACAAATGGGCATTATGACAGAGAATTTGCATTCAAAAGTAGAAAATAATTTAGTTGACTGGATTAAAGGGTCAAGTTTGTGGACTGAGGAAAGTGAAGACAGAGCCTGGGAAGTATTGACAAATGAAAAATCAGAAGTCATGGGAGGATTAGGAGGAATAAGGTATAGGGAGAGATGGAATTATAAGAAGTATGGATCAGATATTAGCTTGGAGTAGAATAATCATGGGTCATAGCAAGATCTAAGGATGACTGTGACCATCCTTAAGTATGTATAGATTAGGTAGAATGAAAAAGAAGGTCCTAAGAGTTCAGTAAATTGAAGAATATTTCAAGGAATATCTTCATTTTCAAATTCTCTAATATAAGGGTAAAGGCTATGTTAGAAAGATGAAGAGACAAATGCTGAACTTGTTGAGAAAAGAGGAAAAAGAGGAAAGGGGAGGGGAATAGTATTTATATGTGCCAGAATCCATTTTAAACACTTTATAAAAATTATCTCATTTGATTCTCATAACTATTATGGGAAGTAGATACTATTAATATCTTATATCTCCATTTTATAAATGAGTAAATTAAGGGATACTGAGGTTAAGTGACTTGTTCAGAATCACAAAATTTTATTAAATGTCTGAGACTGAATTTGAACTCAGGTCTTCCTGAATCCATGGGGATACCCTGCCTCCTAGTTGAGAATGTTCTGGAGAGCAATAATGTCTGTATTCAGTAATAAATATCAAGAGAGTGAACCTCAAAGAGGGAAAGATTGCTGAGTCTTTGTGGCAGGAGGAGATTTTAGAAATAACAGTGCAAGCAAGGGCTCTTGCTAGCTTCCTTTCTGGAAACATTATGTTGAGGAGTATGAGATACAACACAATCAGAACTAGAAAGGGATCACAGGAAAGCAGTATTCTCTGGAGATAGTCAAATTTCAGTGAGTACCAAGAGATGAGGCATAAATGATCTGTTATTTTTTCTAAAGGACACAAAAGCGGTGAGAAGGAGGAGAAAAACTGAAGTGGATAGGATTGAGATGGATAGGGATGAGAGAATGGACAATGGGGAACTGGGGAGGGGAAATATTTACTCTTCATCCTTCAAAGTTTCAAATTCCCTGAGAATAGAAGAGCAGGAAGGATTTAGAGTTTGCCAGTCACAGAAGAAAAGTAGCAGTAGGTAAGAACAATAAGGTTGAGGTTGGCAGCTTAATAGAATTTTCTCCTTAGTGCTGCTTTGGTGGTCACACAAGTTCTTCCATGATGGTCATGTGAACCAATATCTAACAAAGTTTTTGTCTTCCCCTCTCCCTCCCACATTGTTTAGGAAAAGTCAGCAAAGTTAGGATTTGAGTGGGCTGGGCGGAGAGCAAGGTGCATGCTTCCTCTGACTGTATCACCTGGGGTTATAAAACATTCCACTCACTTGTTTGATTTTGTAGAGCCCAGAAGATCTCTCAAGTCATCACCCCTGTATTGCTGACCGGGCATGTTTCCATATGGTGACAAAGATGAATTGTTTTTTTAATGTTACATGCTACTATTTTCTTGTTGGAATATCTTTGCTCATGTTCAGGCTAAGTAAAGCTCCTTTAGTTGACCACTCAATGACTTATGAGTTCTTCAACCATCCGAACACTGAATTTGAATTGATAGGATGCCAGTGTCAGGCATAGGTTGGCTGATTACCTGCATGTCATGATGTCAACCCGTCAAATGGTTGAGACAGCTTTGAGACAGCTATCATGTCTCTACCTACCCACCTAAAGTTTTCTTTTATAAAAAACATTTTCAACCTCTTCAATTGTTCTTTCTGTGACATGCCCTCCACTTTTCTCACAATCTTTCGGGTAGTACTTCTCTTGACTTTTCCATCATATCCCAGAAGTTTCTTCATCTTGGAAGATCACTTCAGCCCTGGAATTCAGTATCCTATAGTTTTAGGGTTCCTCTCTTTCATAGAGGGTAGAGAACTTCTCCCATAAACTCCATTTAAAGAAGGGACTTAAATCTCCATTTCCCATCCTCTTGCACTCCTATAGACTTTACTATCATGTCCCTTGCCCAATACCTTCCCTCTCCTGCTTCATGCCTTTCAGTTTTCTGTTTTGTGTATTGTCTGGTCTCTTCTTGAGATAGACTTTTTCTTTCCTACCTAGTACTATTGATTGATTGTTAGTCGCTACATTTTTCCCTCTACCACCTGAGGCTCTCTCCTGTGACATATTAATGCTTAATCCCTCACTTCCTTCCCTGTGGAAGGAATTCCCAAAATGCTAGTCTCATTTCTCTCTGCTATTTTTTATACCTCTTCCTTGATTTCCTATTCGCTAAAACCTATGACCTTTTTTTCTTTGTCTACTTTGACCTCTGTATCATTTGATATTCAGGGGAACAATTTGGCATTGAATTTGAAATCTGGGTTTGAATATCACCTCATTTACTTAAAGCTCTGTAATGTTGAACATATTATTTAACTCTTCTTAGCCTCATTTTTCTCAGCTGTAAAATGGGCATTACACACTTGACAAATGTTTTATTTTATAAATGCAGTGTTTTGTGACTGCTAAAGTATTATATTAACATGAGCTGTTATTATTTTATTATCATTACATCTCTTGCCTTGACCTCTTTTCTGAGATTCTGTTCGGCATCTCTCTTTGCTTTCTGGCCATCTTCATATGGGTGACCATAGTCCCCTTAGATTCTGCATATTTAAATAAAATTATCTTTCAGTCAAATCCATCTCCCTCTGGGTCTACCTATTTCTGTTCTTGCCTATTCCTCTATCATCCAGTCATCCAGACTTGAAATCCCCTTATCTCTGTTTCCCTTCAGCAATCACATCCTATCAGTCATAAAACTGTCTATTTTTACTCTATGATATTTCTCATAGCTGTGCACACATTCCAACTTTTTCCATTGCTTCCATTTTTTCATGTTGCCTTATTCATTTAGGTTTCACTACCTTTCTCCTGAACCTTTGCATTGGTTTCCTAACTTGTCTTCCTACCCTCATGCTCTACTTAAGTATTAGATTTAGAACTAGAATTCATTCCTTCTTCTCATTTTATAGTGAGGTGAATTAAATAATGTACCTAAGGTTACACAAGTAGAAAGTGACAGTCTTGGCTTTTGAACTTTGATCCAAATCTCTCCCTACTGTACCGCCCCTATTTTAATGCAGCCTAACTACCACTGCCACCTAGACCTAATTAATATATCAATTATATAAAACTTACCTCTAGTCTAAAATCTTGAATTCTTCCCAAAGTCTATAGAATAGATTTCTTGGCTTATGATATATATCTTTTCACAATCTTACTATTTTCTTACCTTATATCCTACTATTTTTTATGGAAATCTTCTTCTTGTCAGGATAGATAATTAACCCTTCCTAGACCACTTACCTGAATTTGTCTCATTCTGTATTGGCTTTTTCTACCCCTTTATTTAAGCTCTATTCTTTTTTCAAGAACCAGCTCAAGGGCACATATTTTATGCATCTCTGTCTTCCTGGCAGGGCCTAGTATAGAGCTCCACACAGAATAGACATTCAAAAAATATTTGTTGTTTCTATTGATGTTGATGTTGATAATGATGATGAGGGCAGCATAGGTCTGATCAAGTATCATCGCTTTCCTCAAGTTCTTCAGTGGATTGTAATATCTCTAGATTAAAATTCAATTTCCTCATTTTGACATTTTAAAGCCCTTCATAGTAAGATTATATTATATTCATATACTCCAATTTGTTTACTCAATCGATGAGCATCTCTTTTGTTACCAATCTTTGATACCACAAAAAGTGAATACTTTCTGTGTTTGATCTTATTAGGGGTTATGTGCTTAGCAATAGGATCTCTGATTCAAAGAGAATGAGCATGTTCATCACTTTTAGAATTTCTTTTTTTTTTTTTTTAGGTTTTTTTTTGGTAAGGCAAATGGGGTTAAGTGGCTTGCCCAAGGCCACACAGCTAGGTAATTATTAAGTGTCTGAGACCGGATTTGAACCCAGGTACTCCTGACTCCAAGGCCGGTGCTTTATCCACTACGCCAGCTAGCCGCCCCTCACTTTTAGAATTTCAAATTGATTTTCCGAATGTTTTGACCAATTTACAGCTCCAACAGTGGATTAATACACCCGAATTCTCAGAGTATTTGGAATATCAGAAATTTCTTTTGTCACCTTTTCCAATTTTTTTTTTTGACATGAGGTAAAACTTCAGAATTGTTTTGAATTGTATTTCTCTTATTAATGAATTAGAGCAATCTTTTATATACTTATTAATAATTTACAATTATGGGTGGCTAGGTGGCGTAGTGGATAAAGCACCGGCCCTGGAGTCAGGAGTACCTGAGTTCAAATCGCGTCTCAGACACTTAATAATTACCTAGCTGTGTGGCCTTGGGCAAGCCACTTAACTCCATTTGCCTTGCAAAAAAATAATTTACAATTATATAATTTTTCTACTTATCCTTTGGGAAATGGTTTTAACCTTAAATATTTGTGTTGATTTCAAATATATCTGGATATCAGTCCCTTGGCAGAGCTGATGCAGACCTTTCCTCCCTTAATTTCCAGTTTCTCTTCTTATCTTAGTTATAATGATGTAAATGTTTGTCAAGTTCATGTAATTGAAAAAAATATATTTTAGCTTTTGTAATGCCTGTAGCCCATGTCTAGTTAAGAATGTGCTACCTTTCTATGTGATCTTATTCCTTTCTAATTTTTTAGCTCTGTGACCTTTTATATTCAGCTCATAAATACATTTTGAGCTTGTTGGTCTAAACCTAATTTCTGTCAAGGAGAAAGAGAAGTTTTTTTTTTTTAAATTCAAAGAATCTAGGATCCCAAACTTAAGGATGGTAAGGGCCTTGGATGTCAGCTAGTCCATCTCCTTAAGCTAAGGAAAATGAAACCATGAAAGATGAGGTAAACTTTCCTAAAGTCATGAGGTGGTATAGCAGAAACACAATGTGAACTCAGGTTCTTTGACTTTCAATCCATCAGTCTTTCCATTGCATCACAGCAGAGATATATGTCAGCAAGCACAAAATGGATAGGCAAGAAGTAGAGCATAGGGTCTAGGGGAATGTAATCAGTTATGGTGGGTAGTGTGGGACAAATAATGCCACTGGTTATGAAGGAGGCTGGTACAACCAGTGGGGAAATGGTTTTGCAGCTAATTGTCAACTCTGTGGGAAAATAGTCATTGACTTCTTTTGTTTTTCACAGAATGGATCCCCAGGGCAAGCAACTTGTGGGGAGGAGACAAGGAGAGAGTAATATACCTCAACTTAGTGGGCATGTATTTGAGAGAGAGGCTTGATCATTGGAGCTGAGGAGTTGTGGTATCCTAGGGACCGGTGAGAGTACAGTCTCTCTGGTAGTCAATGGAAATTGGAACTGGAGACTCAAGAATTGCTTTCTCTGAGGAGTGAACTTGGAATATTGGCATTTGGGTCACAGGTCTAGTAACCAAATTTGGCTCCAGATCTAAGAGTAAGATAAGTTGCTGAAAATATTGGAAGCAGCAGTGACCTCAGATCTTCTCAGACTTGACTTCTTCCAGAATCCTTGCATCTAGAATATTTATTCCTTTTGTTTCAGAGCAAAAATCTTTCCATTTCATGAAGTAGAAGGATATCATAAATTCATCCTTGACACACTTCTCTCTGACAGGTTTCTGGAACATCATCCTACTACAAGATCATCATACATGTAACACCAAGAGCAATGATAACAACAATAATAATGACAATAACAGTAACAATAGCTGACACTTATATAGAATTGAAAAATTGACATTATGTTTTCTCATTTTATCCCGAGAACAATCTTGTGAGGGAGCTATTCTTATTATTTTTAACTTGAAGAGAAGTTGGAAACCATCAAGCCAGAGATACCACCTTGTCATTTATAGTTGAGGAAACAGAATAAAAGAGCTTATGTGACTTGCACAGGGCCATATAGTAACTCAACGAATGACTCCGGATTTGAACTATCACACCCAGCATCTTCTCCCATACTTAACCCCTGTACAGACTACCAGTTCTTCATTTTCTAAAAAGACCAATGATATCAGGAAGATGTCATGATTTGTATGTGAACGGGATCCAAGTGAAGGAGAATTATACAAAGTTGTTGACTTTACTCTATAGGAGTGAGACTAACTACCCATAAGATTCTGAGACTTGTATCTTATACCCCTGTCCTAATATAATATAAAATTATAATAATATAATATTTGCCCCATTCAGGAATTTTTTGATTTCAAAATACTTCACATATTGGATCTTATTTAACTTTTCACAATATCCCTGTATGAATAGCTAAAATGACAAGAAATGGAAAATTATTGAAATTGTGAAATAGGGGAATTATGGGACACTAATGTACTGTTGTTAGAGCTGTGAATTGATCCAGCATTCTAGAAAACAATTTAGAATTATGCCCAAAGGATTGTAAAATTGTGCATACCCTTTGATCCAACAATACCAATATTGGGTCTGTATTCCAAAGATATCACAAAAAAGGGGAAAAGTGTACAAAAATATTTATAGCAACTCTTTTTGTGGTGGCAAATAATTAGAAATTGAGGGATACCCAATCAATTGGGGGATGGCTGGATTATTGTATTATGAATGTGATGGAACACTATTGTTCTATAAGAAATCATTACTGGGTGGACTTCAGAAAAGGCTAGAAAGATTTACATGAACTGGTGCTGAATAAAGTGAGTAGAACCAGGAGAAAATTGTGATGATCAGCTATGATGAACTTAACTCCTCTCAGAAGTTCAATGATCAAGGACAATTTTAAAAGACTTGTGATAAAAAATGTCATCCACATCCAGAAAAAGAACTAAGGCATCTTAATGCACACTAAAACATACTGTTTTCACTTTTCAAAATTTATTTTATGTTTGTTTTTCTCATATTTTTCCCCCTTTAGTTCTGATTCTTCTTTCACAGTATGACTAATATGGAAATATGTTAAACATAATTGTTCAATAACCTTTATCAAATTACTCACTGTCATGGGGAAGGGGGAGAAAAATAGGAAAAGGTGGAATTCAAAAGCTTACTATCTTTGCATGTAATTGGAAAAAATAAAATAAAATAACATTCAAAAATTTTAAAGAACCCTATATCCCTGTTTGGTATTAGAATTCTCATTTTACAATTGAGGAAACCTCAGCGAAGGGAAGTAATTTACCTAAGATCACAAAGCAAGTTAATAGAAAAGTTATTGAGCAAGACTCTTTTTCACTTACTCTAAGTTCAGGACACTTGATACAATTCTTGGCATGATCTAATATCTCTGATCTTTTTCTTTTCCCTTATAGAATAAAAAGTATTTGGTGCTCTGCCCAGTGTCAGACATATGCCAGCTCAAAGTAGTAATAGATACCATCCAGAAATGCACCCCTAGTTTTCTAGCCATAGTTTCTGCTATTTTGAAATAAGTAGTCATGTAAGGAGGTGAAAACAGTAGGAAGAGAAAAAAAATAGAAAGTATTTAGTTTTTTTTTTCTTTTGGGTTGTTTTTTTGCAAGGCATTGGGGTTAAGTGGCTTGCTCAAGGCCACACAGCTAGGCAATTAAATGTCTGAGGCCAGATTTGAACTCAGGTACTCCTGACTCCAGGGCCAGTGCTCTATCCACTGAGCCACCAAGCCACCCCAAAAATATTTCTTAAAAACCACCTTCAATACTATTAGAAACTAATCCTTTCTGCTGCCTTGACTATCAAAGAAAGAATAGGAAAGGGATGGAACAGGATTTTGGAGTTAGATGCTTATAGGCAAAATTGAGAAATAAAGATCCTTTATGTTTATATTCCTTCAGTACCCCCCCAATAATTTGACTCCCTTGATTATATCCTGTCTTCTCTGATACCAGTTTCCTTCTTTATCCTTTCTTTCCCACTTATTCCTCCTCCTATTCCTCCATTTAAAGTTCTGTATACTCTGACTCCAAATTATCCTTCTCATTTCATTTCACATTACCAACCATCAAGACTTAGAAATTATAGCCAAAATAGTTGTTACTCAAACTAGGTATTGCCCAAATTTATCATGCCATCTCCTGCCTCTGGGCATTTTTTTGAGGGATATTTCCCTCCCTTCCTCCCTAGCAATCTTTTGAATGAATTCTTTCCTGGATTTTACTTTTTAAGAGCCTTGATTTCCTTCAAAGCTCAGTTCAAGAGTTTTTTCTATGAAACCTTCCTGGATCTTCCTAGTCCTAACAGAAAGTTTTCTCTGTCTTTTCATATTTTCCTAGAGTAGTCTGTGTGTGTGTGTGTGTGTGTGTGTGTGTGTGTGTGTGTGTGTGTGCGCGCGTGTGTGTGTGTGTGCGCGCGTGTGTGTGTGTGCCTATTTCTCCTTTGCCCTCATTGCACTTCTCTGTTTTATTTATTTATTCTGATGTCATACCTTTATTGATGGAATATCAAATCCCTTTAATGCAGGTATAGATGGTGCCATTTTTGTCTTTAAATCCTTAGCACCAAACTCATTGCTTTTGCTTGTTGAGCTTAATGGAACCATCCATTTACATTTAACAGTCTTTGTCCCATTCCCTCAGGTCTCTGTTCTCCCTTCATCAGAAAATGAGTAACATTAGACCCTCCTCAAGTATTCCATCCAGGAAATATATTTATGTTATCACTGGAGTTAATACCCAAACAAAAGGCCAGGCTCAATTGGAGGAAGCGGGGGGGGGGGAATAATTTTCTAAATAGATGCTTGTTAGTGGTACCTCAAATTGTCCTCTGTAGGAATCCACCATCTCTGACTATGTGTAAGGCTGGGCTAGCTTAGGAATTGACTGAGGTGACTCTGGCTGCGTCCTCCCTAGTGTGATTTGAATGCTTGGAAGTGTCAGAGCTCTGGTTCAGTGACTGATGAGACATCTGCTCCCGGTGGGCTATAACCAACAATTCATTACGGCAAAATGGACTTACCCTCATTAGCCCAGAAGCTCTGAGTTTAATGCGGCACTCTGCAATCTCCCAGACTTCGCTGCACACATTGAAGGAATGCATCACGTTTTTATGGAGCCTGGTGAATCCTGAACTTCAGGAGACAATGGAGATTTAGCATGCTTAGTGAATTAGTTGACATATTTACTCTTCATGAATAAACCCATTGTGGAGACAAACACCTTCTTGTGCCCTCATTATTAGAGATTAGTGTGCTTGGCTGCTCTGCCCAAGGGCATGATTCTCCTTGGGGAGCTGTTCTGTTCTTATCTTTTCTGTACTGGAGGTATTCTCACCGAGGGCAGGTGAGCACTTTCTGAAGGCCATAGGTGGAGATGTTCCCACTGGGAGCTGCATTACACAAGGGACCTACATGAAGTGGGGTAGACACCAGACAGAAGTTTGCAGATTGCATATTGAGGTCTAATTACTGATTCAGGTCTAAACAATAACTAACAGAAGACAAATGTAGTTTGGTCCCAGAAGGCATACTTCTTCCCTATGAGGATGTGTTTCTGGCCTGTTGACATCTCTTGTTTTTGTCCCAAGTGAAAAAATTCCTAATTAAACTTTTAATTCAATCAGACAGTTTCCTCTGGCCACAGAGATAGCTTCCTTTAAACATGCTGGCTTGGTATCCCTTTGTAGCATCTTCCCAGCAAACTGAAAAATAATAAGAGCTTTTGTGAATTAGCTGGAACCAAGAATCAATTTACAGAATGACTGAGATACACTCTCCAGTGAGTTCTAGAACCTGTGATTTTATGTTAAATTTGGAAAAAAAGAGGCACAGACCACCAGTTTTCTGCATTCAGCATATGCATAGAAAATTATATATCCACTTGTCACACTTATACAAAATGACAGTAATTCCTCTACAGTTGCTCTTCTACAATAAAAATGCCTCCTGCCTTACTGTTTTCTCAATATAGAATCGCAAACTCCTTAGACAACTGATGCTTTCCAGAGGTCAACTAGCCTAGCATTCTGTCTCCAGAGGAGGGATAGTGTCAACTGATTTTGAAGAGATCAGCCTAAAACCCAATTTTATAGAGTTTCAAATTTTTAAAGAAAGAAAATTCTATTTAGCAAAGGGGGGGATCTAATATAATATTTTTGTTTTGGGATTAAGTCATCTATATTTTGTAGGTTTTTTTAAAGAAAAAAGTTTTCAACACATTTCTACTAAGGTGACCATTGTTGCAAATACAACTGAAATAATGATATAACATTAACATAAATTATTTTTCATCAATACCTTGAAGATTTTAGATAGCATTCTTATCAGATATGAAGATGAAAAATTATGCAAAGGACCCTTTGACCAACTTTCACAACCTATTAGTAACAAAGTCTAGACTAGAAGTTTATATTTTTCATTTAAAACTTAATAAGTCTCAATTCTGACATTCTGTCTTTCTTCTATAAAGGGTTTCCAAAATGCTTTTCCTAAGACATGGGTTTGACACTACTATTCCTCTGCTCAACAGCCTTCTGTAGCTCTCTATAACATCTAGGATAATTATAGACTTTGTAGGCTAGCATTAAGAGTTCTCTATAATCTGACTCCAACCAACTTTTCCAGTAATTTTATATATACTTCATGTATAATTAAACTAGACTGTAGCTATTCCCTGAATTCAGCATTCCATCTTCCATCTGTACCATGTCACACAGAGGCTATCTCTTGAATATATAGTTCTTTTTCATATCTATCTTTTAGAATACTTATCTTTCCTGAAGGATCACTTTAGATGCCACTTCCTTCAACAAACTTTCTTGGAGTCCATCCCTGTCATTCCCCAACATACCTAGTTGCTAAAATTCTGTTCTTCATCAGTGTCTTATATTTACTTCGAGGGAAGAAAGTACATTGGTGTTAGGTCCATGTCATTTTGATACAACCTTGTCTGCCTGAGGACAGAGAAAAGACTGGAGGAAAAGGTGTAAGGTGGTCAGGGATGAAGGAATTTCAAGATGGTGGCAGATTGTTTCAATGGATTTCTAAGGAGATGATAATGGAGAATGCAGGTGGCATTTAAGATAGGAAAAAATTAAAAAATGGAGTTTGGGATTGCTGCAGAAGTTTGACTATCTCCTACAGTTTCTTCTCATGCAGACTAGCATAAAAGTTGGAATGTTTTTTCTTTTCTTTTCTTGTGCCCTGGAAACCTCTAGGAGACCAGGAAATCAGTTCAGACTGGAGTAAGTAAAAAGCTGGTTCACTCCTACCCTGCTGATCCTGAGCAAAGTATAGTGAAATGAAGGAACCCTGGAGTCACTAATCTTACTTTCCTGTTCCTCTATGCTGCTGATACCAAGAGAATGAGTGTTCTGATAGCAATTCCCTAGTCTCTATGCTGCAATCTATTGTGACTTTAAAATTCCTGTTTATGGCTCCCATACTGTGCCAAGGATATTTAACAGGGAGGAACAAGACTTCAAACTCAGAAGGAAATTTTGCATTGGGGGATTGGACCTGAGAAATAAGTAGAATATCATAATCCTCCATGCATAGATCATATATATTCAGATTTTTATCATGCTTCTATTCAATTTAATTAAACTGTTTATTAAATGATGACATTGAAGTTCAAATGACTGATACAACATGCTGAATTTGGAAAGGTAAAAAAGTAGTCAATAGTTGAAGGCTCTAGCTATTGCTTGAAAAGTCGTCGATTTCAAGTCATCAATCAACATTTCCTCTATTGATCTGAATATAGGTTACTCCTACATTTATGCTACTCCCAAATAGAGTCTGCATACTTAAAATACAATCTCTTTGATTACACACACAGACATATATATATATATATTTATTTGGAAACTTTGGCTCTGTATTTGCATCAATGTGGTCATTCCCTATGGAGATACAGATCACAAGCCATCTGTGATCAGCATCTTATGAGATTCCCATTCAACCTCCTTTCCTCTCCTGCAAATCTACCATAGGAAATCCTTAGGGGTTTTCCTTAGATCTATTGCACAGAAACCAAGGAAGTGCATGAGCTACCTTTTGATTGTTTCTTGCTTTTATTGTTAACTGACCCATTTTCTTTTCCCCATCCTTCAGTCTTTTATAGTATCTTTTTTGACCAACTTGCCTTGTGCTAAATTCTTCATGAAGGTTAGTTGAAATAACATAGAGGAATATAACAACAGAGAACATGCTTGGTCAGAGTACACACACGGTGAACAGTCTTTCTGTTCACATGGGGGATTCCTCAGACAATGCTTCCCCATTTTTAAGGTAATAGGAGAGTCATAGCTATGAGTCTTTACTGATATTTTATATTTACTAACCAGAAGACAAAATCAGTTCAAAGCAAAAACATTAACCATTCTTCAAGGAATCATTTTCTTTTCTGAGTCAGGTAGGACTAAGTTACAGCAAGCAGTTACCTGAATGTCAGCATTGTGCTAAGTGCTAAGGATACAAAGAAAGACAAAAATTTTCTCCACTCTCAAGGAGCTTACAATCTAATGGTGAAGATAGCATGCAAAAAAGTATCTTTCAATAAGATATATATATATATATATATATATATATATATATATATATATATACACATACACACAATAAACTGGAGATAATCAATAGGGGGAAGGCACTGGGATGTAAGAGGGATTTGAAAAGACTTCTAAACAGAAGGTAGATTTTAGTTGAGTCTTGAAGGAAACCAGAGAAGTCAGAAGATGGAGAGAATTCTAGATGGGAACAATCAGTGAAAATGCTCAGTGTCTATAGATGAAGTGACATATTTGAGGAATAAAATGGAGTCCAGTTTTATTTTTTGTAGAGTATGTAGAAGGAAGGAAGGTGTGAGAAGACTAGAAAGGAGAAATTTGTATAGGAAGGGCTTTAAAAGTCAAACAAAGAATATTATATGTAAACCTAAAGTTAATAGGAAACCATTGGAGTTAATTGAATGGGGGACTATGGAGAGTAACACATGCAGATTTGAGATTTAGGACTATTAATTTGAAGGGCTAAATGGAGGACAGTCTAGAGTAGGAAGACCAACTGGAAATCCAGGAGAAAGAAAGGATTGCTTTTTTTTTTTTGTAAGAGAGAACTAATAATAGGCAGTAGCATTTCCTAAATGCCACACAAATTTAGAGGAGGGCCAGATTAGTATTGGGTTAGTTTAATCAAGGAAGACTTTAATTCAAGGAAGATAAATAGAAAAGTTAAGGTGAATTTTCAATCTAATTTAACAAACATTTATTAATGTGTTTTTTAAGGTAAGGTTCTAGGATCAGAGAAAGGAACATTTATAGATTTTAAGTTGAAGAGTACTTTAGAGATTATTTAGTCCAAATCTTTCATTTTAGGAATATGGAAACTGATATGCAGAAAGGTTAAGTGATTTTACTAGGGTAGCATAGGTAGGAAAAAAGAAACAAAGAAAAGAAAAGCCAAAATCTGAACCTAGGACTTCCAACTGTAATTTAATTCTCTTTCCACTGGACCACACTGCCTTTCAAGTGACAGTCTCTGATCATGGGAGCTAATGTGATAGGAAGATACAGCATGTCTAGAAAAAAGAATGGTACTGGCAGAAAGGCAAACAAAATTCTTGAAGAAAAACTAAGAAAACAAAGCTCAATTTAAGCTCAGGGGATCACTGAAGACTTCAAGGAAGAGGTAGGACTTGAGATAAACCTAAAAGGAATAGAAGTATTTCAAACAAGGGAGAAGAAAGTAGGGCATCTTCCAGGCATAGGAGAGGGCATGACCTTAGCATTCCTCTCCTGTACAAGGTACTGTCTTCAAATTTGGGTTGACCATGATGAGTCCCTGCCCAAGGAATTTACAATTCTATATATGCCTTCAAATAACTGAGAATTTGATATGTGAAAGGGCAACTGAGATAGGAAGTAAAGAAGACTGGAATGGGATCAGTAAATGTTCAGAGATATGAATGAAGTATGTCTGATTGCAATTAATCAAACTAGATGATGGGTGTGATACATGCTATATCCTCTTTAAAAAGAAAAAGAATGGTACAAGTCATAAAGGCAAAAAAAATTCTAGAAGAAAAACTGAGGAAAGAAAGTTGTATGTGGGAGCACCGAATCATTGGGTAGAGATGGAAAGGACACTAGTTATTATATAATCTCCACCACTTGACAAATGAAAACTGGAAAAGTAGATTGAAGCTATATATTACTCTTGATTTCAAGGAAATTGGACTAGTATAATGGTAGTAGGGATGGAATGTATGAAAAGCATTAGGAAGGAAAAAGCAAGATAATTTTGTGACTAATTGGAGTGAGATGAGGGGAGGGAAAGAGAGAAAACAAAGGTGGCTGCCTGATTGGTCCAAGTTTTCAAGTTGAGGTGCCTGGATATAGAACAGTTTCAATGCCATAAGAAGGATTCATCAGGGAAGCGGGAGCTCATGAGCAAGAAGCTAAGCCCATTCTTGGAGTGTTCCTGTCTTAGTCTTGAAATCTTTGCTTCACGCAGGAGAACACCTGAATGCTGAATCCAGAACTCTGCAATCAATAAGGAGGAGGTTTGCATGTGTATGTGTTTGTGTGTTTTCTCCATTGTCCCCCCACAGTGTGTTTACACTCAGGAAAGAGATAAACATCCATTTGGTTTAACACACGCAAAAATACCTTAGCAACTTCTTGCAGCTCAGCTGGTTGCTAAGTCGTAGCTCTTTTGCTACCATGGCAACATCATTTAAGACTCAAGAAGAGCCCTAATACTACTAGCCCCCTTTTCCCCCACATGGCTCAGGAAGAGGGTAAAATTCAGGACCTTAGAAGAATATCTGATTTCTGTTCCCAAGCCTGAATTCATTCATCCAACTCTCCTTGTTTTCACCAGGGAGCTATCAATCAATCATCAATCACTCAAGAAACATCTATTAAGAGTTTATTATGGGCTAGATACTGCAGGGATATACAAAAAAGATAAAATAGTACTGTATTCTAATAGTTTATCAGATGAGAAAAATATGTCATTTAACTTCCCTCAGCCTCAGGTTCTTCATCTGTAAAATAAGGCAGTTTTCCTCTGAGGTGCTGCCCAATTCTAGATTAATAATGCCAATAATAACAAATATATATATATATATATATTAAGATTTGCAAAACATTTTATATTCATTTTCTATTTTTAATCTTCAACATAAGTTTGTGAGGTAGATGCTGTTTTTTTCCTATTTTACAGATGAAGAAACTGAGTCTGAGAAGTAAAATGACTTGCTTAGAGTTACATAATTAGTACATTTGTAAAGCATTAAACCCAGGTCTTTCTTACTTCAAATTCAGTGATTTTTCCACTACAGCATGTAAACAAACAAATAAATAAATAAATAAATAAATAAATAAATAAATGAATGAATAAATACACACACACACACACACACACACACACACACACACACACACACACAAACAAAAGAGTATTTACTTTAGTCTGCCTGGGGAGGAGACTTTTTGCAGAAACTTGATAAAATAGTTAAGACTACACTAGGCTTTGTTATGGATCCCCTGAGAGAAGAATGGGGATGGGACTCTGAGAAGGTGTGAGAACTCATTCTTGAGCCTCATTTCTGAGATCTGAATTCCAGTGGAGAAGGGAAATTCCTCCCAACACTGAGGTCAATATGACTTCATGCCAATCTTAAAGCTAAGTAAGGGATCTTAAAGATCATTGTTGGAGAGATGAGCTTATCTTAGAAAGAAGACTGGGCTTGGGGGTGGAAGATGTCCCACCTTTGACATTCATCTGCTGAGTAACTATGAGGACAATGTTTAATCTCTCAGTCTTCATTTCCTCATCATGCAAAATGGAGGCAATAATACTTCTAGTATCAACCTCATTGGGTGGTTATAAAACTCAAAAGAGATAAAGTATTTAAAGCTGATCTAAAAGTATTAGCTAAGTGGCCACTATTATTATCTAACTCAGTTCCTCCTCATTTCCTTACTTATTTTACAGATGAGAAAATTGGATCTTGGAGAAATTAAGTGACTGCCTGCTAAGGTCACACAAACAATTAGTGGCAGAGTGGGACTAAACCTTAGGACTAGTGATGTGTCACCCAAATCGGGTTCTCTGTCTCCTTGGCTTTGTACAAAGATTAACCTTTGTGTAAGGATAACCTTTTTTGTGTATTATACTCCTTTAGCAATCTGGTGAAGCTTATAAACCCCATTTCAGAAGAATATTTTAAGATGAATTAAAATACAGAAATTATACCGAAATATAGTATATTTGAAAACATGTACGTATGTGTATATATGTATATTATAAATACTATATATATATATACTTACACACACACACACATATATATATAATATAGGATCTGGAATACATATTTATGTGTTACATGTTTAAAATACAGCAAACTGTTCATCCTTTATACTTGAAGACATCGTAGTATTAGGGTCAAGGTACTGTGTGCTTGACTATGAATGATCACTTCAATATGAGTTATAGATTATTATGTAGCCCTCAGAATTGAACTATCTATCTATTGCCTGCCTTATCTTAGATAATCGATCAATAAATATTTGTAAAATGTTTATTATGTGTTAACCCAGTCCAACACTTATTTTTGGCAATTATTATCACTATTGATTCATGTTGATCTTGCAGTTGTCCAAAACACTCATTTTTTTCATATAACTTGCTTTCTAAACATACTTTATATAAAATACACATATTGGAATATACATAGGTATTCCAGATTCAAGACTAAGAATGCTTTGTTGTAATATCACAGACATAAAGCAGGAAGGGACCTTAAAGTTAATTTACTTCAACTTCTTCATTTTACATATTAGGAAACTGAGGTTCAGAGAATTTAAGTGATTTTCTAAGGGTCAGAGTTACCTGTAAGAGGTAGGACTTGAACCTAAGTTATCACCATGTCTAACACAAGAGCCTCAGAGTAGTCGTCTAACTCTTAATTCTTTCCCATCCCCCTGCTCCCTCCACACACTACATTTCCCACTTAGATTACATTCCATCTGTTTTCTCTATATCTAGTAAATGTGGAGGTTAATTACATATAGCCTCCCTTATTAAAATATGAACTCCTTGAGTGGATGGGATTGCATCTTCATCTTCCTTGTACTTCTAGTCCTTATCTCAGGGTCAGACACCATATTCATTGATTAATAATGGATTGACTGTGATGAACTTTGGACCCAGACCAACCAAAAAAGTCCCAGAGAAGTTCAAAACCCTTTCAGAGTAAAGACCACCTTTAATGTCAGGCTACAGTCTTCTTTATGGTCTATGAGGAGTTTGAATTTTAACTAGCTGATGATTCCCCTGGAGTTTTCCCTTCTCCCTTTCTCCCTCAATCCATTCCCCCACATCATGAATGAACACCATGTCCAGGTCCTGTCTGAACTCTACAAAACCCTAAAGACTTTATTGGTGTTGGATTTGCCAGTCCATCTAGGGCCTCATAGAAGGACCAAATTCCATTGGGAGCACCAGAGGATTGTCTTTCCTTATTGGAAGTATGTCTTCTCAATAAAATAGGATTTCTATACTGTCTTCTCATATCCTCTTATTTCCTGGTTCTTAACTATTGACATTCTGAATCTTTCTAAACCTGTGATAAAATACCTTCTGATTGACTGATAATGTCCAGAGTGTTCCCAGAAATCTCCCCCAAAGGGGCCTTTCCTAGAGAACTAAATCTGGCCAGACCCAGGGAGAATATCCTCCCTGCCCTGGTGCAGAGATGTCTGGGTTGCTAAGCAACGGATATTTTTCTTGCCAAAGGGTTCTAACCTATATTGTAGTGTCTTGTATACTAAAAGCCTTTCCTAGGTAGCAATTGAGAAACTTTAGTGGGGCTGAGGATGAAATAATATATGGGAAGGGTCAGGAAGTGGGAATTGTAAGACTAGAACTTCCCTGCCAGACTAGACTTCGAGGAGCATGTGTCCCAGTATCTCTCAATACTGGACTTCAAGGGAGAGAGAATTAAAAGACCATTTTACTTATTCTTATTGCCTGGTCAGGGTGATCTTTTCTTGGAGAGGGAGGTGGGATTCTCACAGCCCCCTTTTCAGGGGTAAAGCAGTATCTTTTGCAAGGGAATGAAGGAAGACTACTGACCCTGGGAAGTTGATTCAGTCCTACCCACTCTACAGCACCCATTCTTCTTCCTCATGGATTGTAAGTGAATCCTGAATTGTATGAATATCAAAGACCTGATCTTTGGGTACAAATGACTGGGGGAAAGATTGTTTCTATCCTTGTCATATACAGGCTATGAACTATAATTCCCAATTTTATTGTTCACTAGCAGCTTGCTGCTGGTAGGAAACTGGACTGTCTTGCTTCTCTGTCTACAAACAAGAATTCTGGATTTCACATGGGGTTTACTCTCAGGAATCACTGTTGTCTGAATCAGAGCCTGAATAATAATAGAAACCATATGAACATACCTTTCTAAGGTACTTTATAATTTATAAATGTCTCTTTGAGATAGGAGGTGAAAATAATATTATGGTCTTTTAATAGGTACAGTTCATCTGTAATAGCTGAAACTGTATCCAAAAGGCTTAAATGACTTGTTTATGAACATATAGCTAGGACTGGGCAGAATCAGGATTCAAATCTAGGTCTCAACAGACAGCAGAGTCAAAGGTAAGGTAAAAAAAGCTAAGTCTTCCATTAGTGCAATAGATAGAGCTCAGGGCCTAGAGTCAGGAAAATTTGGTTCAAATTTGGCCTCAGACACTTCCCATCTATGAGACCCTGTTCAAGTCATTTAGCCTTGTTTACCTCAGTTTCTTCATTTGTACAATGAACTAAAGAAATGGCAAACTACTGCAGTTAAGTCACAGTCAGATAGGACTGAAAAGGACTCAACAACTGCAACAAAATCTGGGACAAGTCACTTACCTCCTTAGTTTTCTCCTCTATAAGAGGAGAAACTCCCTTTGTATTTGAAATCCATAATTCTTTGTTTCCTGGTACTGATCTTTTGTGAATCCAGGGCTCTTTTGCCTACATTTCTAGGCTAGAGATCTTAAATTGTGATCTTTGGGAAGTACACAGATATGGGCTACTAGAAGGAAGTTTATGAGAAGCAGCCCTAGGACCTATACAAAAAAGCAGGGCCTTTATGACCACAGACCAGTGTCTCACTCATCTGTTGATGAGTTTCATTTCTAGTTTCTCCCTGGCCCTTTTCAATTTTATAAAGTGAGATTGGTCTTGTGTCTAAGTTCAATTCCCCAGTTCAATTTGGTCTGGGTAACCACTGCTCTTTGGCAATGTTATGGATAGTAATAATTTTGGATTGTGAACAATTTTGTATTGGTTGGAATCTCCTCCCCCAGTCTACCATCCTTTGCTTTGACGGCAGTTTTTATTACACACAATACTTTGCCATTAAATTTTATTAGATCCATAATTTTTTTTATTAACGTTGAGTAATAACTGTTTTCAGTGGCATCATTCTTCCGAGAAGTCCCCCGATTAGTTGTCCATGACAACAGTTGCTAAATTGAAGTTTCTTCTGCCAACATGTCATCCATAGCATATCTAGCCATTCTACCTCATCTTGCTTAAAAAGCCATGAAATTCCTGTGCATTATCAGCCAAATGACCACAGCCTAAGAACCTTAAATGGAGAAGGAAATCGAGCTCAGACTGATTTGTAATGGGACTCATGGGCTCCTGATATTACACCTATATAGCAAGACAGTCACACAATCACAGGGGATTTTAGAATTGGAGAGGATCTGGAGGGCCATGTACTACAATCCATCCTGAATACAAATTTATGATACAACCCAGCAGTCAAGTAGCCATTCAGGCTTTGCTTGAAGATTTCCACTGGAGGCTTATTCCACTTTAAGATACCTTAATTATTAGAAATTTTTTCTTTACAACAAATAAAAATGTTTACCCATCACTCCCTATGAGGTCAGGCAGAAACAATATGTTCTCTCTCCTATAAGACAGCCATTCAGATACTTGGAGACAGTTATTATGTTCCACACAGTCCCCAAAGCCTTCTCTTCTCAATGCTAAACTTTCTAAGTTTTTTCAACCGATTCTTATTTGACATGTACTTGAGTTATTTTTCCTTTAAATTGAGGTTTTCAGTAATTTTCAGTCATATATGACTGACTCTTTATGACCCCGTTTGGTTTTTTTTTTGGTGAAGACATGGGAGTGATCTGCCATTTTCTTATCCAATTCATTTTTAACAGATGTGGAAATTGAGGCAAACAAAGTTAAGTGACTTGCCCAGGGTCACACAGCTAGCAAATGCCTGAGGTTGGATTTGAATTCTAAACCTCCTGATTTCAGGGCCAGTGCTCTGTCTAAAAAGGTATCATCATTTACCCCCTTGCCTTTTCAATCATCCTCTTATGAACATTCTCTAGATTATCCATATCGTTCCTAAAATGTGACCTTTCTGTGTCTAAGATGTGATCTGACCAGGACATATTGTCACAGGACTATATATCATTTCTTTATCCCTAAACAATCAATCAATAAACATTTATAAAGTGCTTAATATGTGCACTGTGGTAACCCAGCCCTACTTGCATGACCTTTTTTGGCTGCTCTATTACTATTAACAAATGTTTATCTTGCAGTTGACCAAAACACTCAGTTTTTTCATGTGACTTGTTTGTTATTCAGTTGTTCTTTTTATATTTTTACATGTGATTTTTTTAACACAAGTATAAGATTTTTGCATTCATCCCTTTCACACATCATCTCATTAGCTTCAATCCAATGTTCTAGCCTGCCAATATCTTTTGACTTCCTTCCATGGGGCAGGGATAAAGAATACTTTCCTTGATACAGAAAGAGAATGTTAATTTATGAGGGGATATAATTGCATCTGTGGGATGGAAAGAATCATTCCTGCCACAGTAATAATTGTGTTCTTCCTTGATATCACTTCCATTTATGGAAGGCAGGAGAAGGGAGACAGCTTCATGTGGGAATAGTCTTTTATATCCCCCCTACAGACTTAGAAAAAAGGAACAGAGTAGGGGTGTCTATTTCAACTAAGACTCTCTTAGAAAGATGTAATACTATCACGATAAGATGGTATAGTGAATAAGTGTATGTAGAATGTAGAATGTAGAAATAAGACTTGATTTCAAATGGTTACTGTACTTATTAGTTGTAAGACCTCAGACAAATCATGTCATAGCTATAATCTGTCAAATGAGGGCCTGAGACTACAAGATCTCAAAGTTTCTCTCAGGTCTGACATATTGAGATTCTAGATCAGAGATTCTAGAAATTGTTCTCTTTGACTACTCTGAAACTTGCAGGAAAGAAGTCCCAGTCCAGATCCCATCTATTCTTAACAAATTTATCCCAAGACAAAATCTGTTAGTTGAATACTTCCAGAGGGGAGGGCTGATCGTCCAGCTGCTGGAGGTGACTTTGGGCAATGTTAGGTAATCTAGAAGCCTAGCTTACCCTGGGATAATCAGCCTCCAAGGATAGCCTTGGACCCCTCTCCTCCCTAAAGAAATTGTTAATGATAGGCCTAAACTGTTTTCTTTCCGTTGTGAGAGATAATTCCATGTGGAGTCATGGGCAGGTCTCTCTGCTACTAATCAACAAGTGGGGCCTTCTAAGAGATTCCATCAGCTATTCCCATGTGTAGGACAGAGGCATTTTCTTGATCATGAATCAATAATAAGAGCTCTCCTTTGTTTGAAGTAGGGTTGTGATGGCTGTAATTTAAACCCACTGAAGGTAAAGGGTGGGGAGGCTGACAAATGCATTTCCACCATGGCGAGGAACTGGAAACCAGCAGCCGCCAACATGTCTGGATTGGAATGAAATGTCTGATAAAGTATATCCTATAGGTGAAATGAAATTAGATAGCTGTCAAAATGCATTTGTCCTCTAAATAACTGTTCACATGTTTTATATTTTGGTCTTAAAAGATGATCACCTCCTCATCACAGTTGTGCTGTCAGAGAGCCAGCTGTTGGAAAGGGAAATTTAAAGATGCTTCCAGAACACTAATCAAGTATGGCCTCCCTCTCTCTTTCACCCCCCCCACCTCTGTCCATTACTTTTTCTGGTTCTTTTAATGGCTTTCCTTTCATGACTAAAGAGAAGTGAAACATCTCTCTAAAGACAATTGAATAATATCATATTCCAAAGTGTTGATTCCTTTTACTAGATATTGAAGCTTTCAGGGTCACTTATTTGCTAATTGTCAGGGTTCTATGTCTTCAGGCACAGGTATATCCAAGGGGGTAGGGAAGGGTTCAGGTGTGAGTATAACTGTCACTTTTTACCTTGAGACACAGAGGCAGCATTAGTGTTTTCTGTGCCCAAGAACTCAATCAGCTTGCAACCTAGTCCAATAGACAAAAACTTCTCTAAGGACACAGTGAAGAAAGAGGAAAAGAAGGACAGTTAGTCCTTCAGGAGGATCTGAGTTCAAATGTGGATTTAGACACTTGGTACTTACTAGCCATGTGACCTTGAGCAAATCATTAAACTCCATTGCCCCATAACCCCCCTCCCCACTGTCCAAAACAAAAAGACAGAGGAAAAGGAACATTAGATAAATTACCCAGGACGTCAGATTTCCTATGGCCAGACTGCTCTATCATGAAGAGCTATCATCTAGCTCTTTTGTTTCTCATCTTATCAACACAATGATCTCTGGAGTTATGGTATATGGGCTAAGAGAGGAGCAGCATACCTACTGGGTTCGGGGTTTCTCTGATTTTATTTATTATTAACAGATAGCTTTAGAATAGGAAAGAAGCCAATGCCCTAATTAGAGCTCCCTCAGCTTAACTGTTTTGTCTCCTTGACAATAACATTGGCATACTCATTTATAAGGCTTCTTTTCCCATTTCTTGCCTAAGGATAATAAGGGTAATAGAAGCTGAATGGTCTGGTTTTCTTGTGTGTACCTGGAAGGAACTGTTCACACCTGAGAGGAGAAAAATATCCAGTTTACTGAACATTGTACTTAAAGCATCTTGCTATTGGTTGGTCACCTTTCCAAGTATCAGTTATTGGGCAAAACTACAGGACTGCACCTGTATTTTAGTGTTCTATGTCCATTATGCTTTTCCTTGCAGAACACCAATCAAATTCTTCTATTCTTTCCCAAAACAGGTGATTCATCTTAGTAGATATTTTGATAATTTAGACCTTGTTTTCCACTGGTCTCTGCTCTGGAGTAGTAGCCTCAGTGAAAATATTTTGATTTTTGATAACTTCTCACTTCTATACTCAATGTCTTTTTACCTATCCTGATGATCACCAGAATGGTACTATTTAGCTCTCTCCCACTTTATCCATTTATCTAGGTCTTGGCACCTTTTGACCCTTTCCTTCTGATGTATTTGAAAATGGACTTCTAATTCAGTAGTAGAGTCATGAAGAGCTTCTTGAGCTTACATTTGAACGTCTGATCCACTGAATGTGCCTTTCCATGTTCTTCACTCAAGATAAGCAATGAGTGTTACCTGAACCAGTGAAAAGATAGAAAGGGCCATGGAACTGAAAGCATGGGACCCAGTGGGTCCATTGAGAGTATGCTTGGGAAGATTGCAGTTTATTGCTTACTTCTCTGCTGGCTAAATTCTAGTTCTCTCCTGATTTCAAAGGGACTCCTATATGGACTATAAGAGCATCAACATTTTGGGCCAGATAAAGTACAGATAATTATATTTCAAGTATTGTCAACTCTGAGAAGCCTGCCATTACCTACTGACCACTAAGTGCAGAGACTCAGGACTTTGGTTTTTTTTTTATTTGTTCTTTTGAATCTCCTCAGTTTTCAGGTGCCTTTTCTTTTAGGTAGTGATTTAGCTATTTAATAATGTCTATTAGACCTGACAACTGAACAGGGAAGGTGTCCCCTACAAAGCTGTCAGTGAATTATGACACAGCCACTATCAAACCCTCCCTTCAAATGTTTTCTAAGCCAAAGATCTCAAGCAATTTGCATCACAGTCCAATATTTGCCCCAGGGATACATTTTAAAAAGGAATGCAACAGACACCCACATGCACAAAATTGAGGGAAAACTATACAGAAATATTAGTTTCCAGAAACACCAGGTTTCCAAAAGATTGATTGCTCTGTCTTTATTAGGAATATTTATATAAATTATTATTTATGAAATGTAAGAAACTCTATAGATTATTAAGAATTAACAGTCCAATTTTATAGGTGAAGAAAGTAAGGGACCAGGGAGCCTTGCCCAAGATCAAACAGTTAATAAGAGATCTTCCTGCTCTCATAATTCAACTCTTACTCCCTGATTGTGGTCATACAAAGGAACCTAGAAGTGGTCTATTCCAGCTCAAATCTGAATCATGAATCATTTGGGTACAATAGTCAAACATTTTGCCTAAAGATTTCATGTAACATGGAACTCACTATCCCAAAGGCATTCCATTCCATTTTTGGACTTCTCTTACTATACAAAAACTTTTGTTTTAATGTTAAACTGAATTCTATTTTCCTAATACTAACTGCAATCAGTTCAGCTCACAGTGAATTTCTGACCTACTTAGCTTTCTTACTCCACAAGCATTCTCCATGAAAGGAGAATTATAACTTCACTATCTTGGAGAGAACTAGGGAGGGCCTCTTCTACATTCAGACTTATGGGGCTTTTTTATACAGAGGTGCTACAATTTGGCTGCTACTACGAGGGATAGCTAAGGGGAATGATCTTGGATGAGGATCATTCATGGCAGAATCCTAAGGAGAAACTTGTAATGAGAGTGGGGAAAGTGACTTACAAAAGTGACTTCTTCAGGGAAGTCTACCTTCATTTTAACTTCAAAGGGACATTTATACCACTTCATTTACTCTTCTGCTTCCTAATCTAAAGTGACAGCTAGGTCCAATCAGGAGAAGAGCTTTGGAGAAGACCCAATGACTGACCTATTTTCTGGGTCATATTGATGGCATTTTAATATGCCTATCTCTGAGCAGGGACTATAACTGCTAAAACAATTAAGATCATGTCAAACATTCTGTCCAATGAATATAATTAGTATTATAACTTCACGGACAAAAGCACATTTAGAGCTAAGCAAAAAACTGAGCATTTTAATAAATTCTAGGATTAATGTTAGAGATTAACATTTGCATTTGTCAAGGTCTTAAATTAATAAAAAAAGTACATAACTTTGAATGAGTCAACTTCACCAAACTTCACTATCATATTCAGAAGGTAATTGTTAAGTTTTAAATCAATATTATATATTAGACAGTACAGCCTTGGGCCTGCAAATGCTCCAAAGATAGGTGAACACCAAATATTAATTTCCTAGCCCTATGTCTATACTTTTAGATCCCTTTGCCCCCTCGAGATTCTCTTTTTCCCCCTCAGGTACCGAGTAGTTTCATGTTCTCTTTCTTCCTCCTCCTTCTCTCTGTATCAAAATCTAATTTAAGGAAAGGATCAAGTCAATAGTCACAATGAGGAGCCAATAGCTCATAAGTTTAAAATATCATTCCCTTCCATGAGTATCTATCAATGTGAGTACTCATTCCAAAGATGCAGGTGGCAACCATTCTTTCTTTTCTGTCCCATATGACTCTTGTCTTAAATCTACAGGAAGTTTTCTACAAGAAGTCTGCTTAATTATATGGGGCCTTCTAATTTTTGTTTTACATTCTTGCATGTACTGGTGAATTATATAGACTTTTTTCAACTGCAATTTTTCAATTTTACTATGTGATATCTTTTTCAGATTATTCATGTACAATCATGTTACACATACATATTGATCATGGTGTTTGAAAGAAGAATCAAAACAAAAGGGAAAAAACTATGAGAAAGAAAAAATATAAAACAAGTTTCAAAAAGAGAACATGGTATGCTTTGCTCTACATTCAGACTTCATAGTTTTTCCCTCTGGATGTGTATGGCTCCATCGTAAATCCTTTAGAATAGTTCTTGATCACTGAAGTGCTGAGAGGAGCTAAGTCCATCATAGCTGATCATCAAGCAATGTTGTTAATGTGGTTTTTCTCCTGACTGTTCCTTCTCTATCTCCTTTACTGAATCCTCTTCCAGATCATGCCCTTTAACTGTAAGGTATTTCTCAGCTCAGAGAAGAGATTCTCTCCTCCCTCTATGCTACTTCACTTGGTGATCTCACCAGTTCCCATGGGGTTAATTACCATTTCCATGCTGATGATCTTCAAGCCTACCCATCCTGTCTTAAACTCTTTGTTGACTTATTATTTTGCACTTCCAACTGCCTTTCAAATATCTTGAAGTGTATGTCCGAGAGACATCTTCCAATTCAATCTGATAAGCATTTAAATATATCAGGTGCTGAGTGAACAACAAGGTGGAACAACGGCTTGGAGTCTAGAACTCTTCTGGAGTTCAAATATGACCTCAGACACTTATTGCCAATATGGCCCTGGGCAAGTCACTTTTCTCTGTTTACTTGTTTCCTCATCTATAAAATGAGCTGGATAAGTAAATGGCAAATCTTTCCAATATCTTTGCCAAGTAAAAACCCTTAATGAGGTCACAGAGTCAGACACAACCAAAGCAACTGAACAACAGCAAAAACACTACTCCAGAAAGAAAGATATAATTAGGGAATTTCATGCATCAGTCAACTTGGGTAGGGAAAAGATATTTGGGTAAATAGTTGCCTCTCTTGAAAGTGTTTCTCAAAGCCAGAGTTCTACTTATTCATAAGGCTTGAAGTGACTGCAGGTGTGAGTCAGAATGTGCCTACGCAAAAGGACCATTTGAAATAGTATTTATAAGCACAGGTATTTTAGTCACTGCTAGGAATTGAAGACAGGGATTCAAACGATGTGACTTGTTAAGAAGATGACATCTGAAGATGTATTTGGCATCCTGGACCATGTATTTTAAAACATAAGAATTATGAACTTTATGTCCAGGAATGGAGTACATTTTATGAGAACTGATAGATATATATTTGTCTGGAGCTTTAATAATCTGATTAAGAGATTTTTAACTCTAATTAGAGAGGGAGGGAGAAAAATAATCCAGATACTACAGAGACCAACATAGCATACAAAGTAGATTATCAACACAAAGAAAAATCAATTTGCAGGATACATCATCTAAGAGAGAAAACAGTAAAAACACATAGCCTCATCCACAAAAATGCAGCTACAAAGTGGCAAACTAGAGATACAAATATAAGCAAATAAATTTAACCTTACAGCTACCCTTGAGGCTTGTTGGGATAGGATTCAGGTATTGATATAACTTGGGAGGATATCTTATTCAAATAAATTTAAATAGATTAAAAGGAATGGTAAAGTTGAATTGTACATTTAGAAGATATTATTTTAGAAAATCCATAGAAAAATTTAATTGCAAATCAATGAAAGGAGAAAAACATGATATTCTTCTAGAAATATATTTCAGACCACCTGGACAGAAAGAGGAAATAGATAATGAGCTAGGGTAGAGTTCATGAATCTGACATATAGAAAACATATAATGTTGAGGGAGAATTTCAGTAACTAGGACATATTATGGAGTTATCTCTAAAGTAGAACAGCTTTGTATACTTCAAAAATGGAGACTGGAAAAGGAATTGCTATTTTGAACTTGCTTCTGAGAATTTAGAGGGAGATGGCTACTAAAGTGAAAATGATATGAATTGTTGGAGGAAATGATCACTCCTCTTAGAGTTAGTGCTAAATGCAAGGAGAGTAGTATACACTGTAGACTTTGGGAGAGTAGAATTCAGAGTTCAGAGAAAGGATAGGTAGTATTTCATGACTTCCTATTTCATAGGGGAAGCCAGTGCAAGAGAGTTAGAATTGTTTGAAGAAAGAGACTTTAAACTTTTATTGATATATTTTATTATAATACTTACCATCAAACACATATTCATCCCCTCCTACAAAATCCTGACATATTTAAGCAAAACCACCTCCAGGTGTGATCGACTAGCTGGACATTCCACTTTCCACTTTTGCAGAGAATAGAGTACTAGTCATAGAATCCATAAGACCTGGGTTAAAATCTTGCTTCTGATTTAACTATGGGCATGGATAAGTTCAGGTAGGGAGGAAACCCACCTGTTTCCTCAACTATAAAATGGAGATAACTTCTTGTAATATGTACTTTATTGGATTTTTTGTGAGACTTCAATAAGTTAATGTATATAAAATGCTTTGTAAATCTGAAAGCACTATACAAACATTTATTATTATTGTCATTAAGTCTATCATGGTATCCTTAGAGGAAAAAGTAGACAGATAAAATCATTGTGCATTGGAATTATTTTATTATCTATAATAATAAGACTAAATAGTGTCTGGCACATAATAGTTGGTTAATATTTTTTGATTGATTAGGGGAGGGTAGGAAGAGAAAGGGAAGGGAATAAATATTTATATAGTACCTATGTGCCAGATGTTTTGTTAAGTGCTTTATAGATATTATCTTATTATTTCAATTTTACAGCCGAGGAAACTGTGGCAGAGATGAAGTGATTTGCCCAGGGTCACACAGCTAGTGACTGAGTCAATATTTGAACTCAGGTCTTTATGACTCTGGGCTTAGTGCTCCCTCCATTGGGCCACTTAGTTATTACAGATTGATAATTGATTGGGTAAATTCAGAACCTGAAGAGTAATCATAAACCTATGGATGTTAACCTGGAGGAAACTCCCTAAAGAACTGCCCAAGAGCCTGTCCCTAGATTTGTTTTATCCAATAATTTTTTATCAAGACCTGAATTAAGACATTTATGGTACAACTCTCAAATTTGGAGAAGAAAAGCTAGTGATATTGGATGATTACAAAAACACGAACTTTACAGGCTGTAAATAATAGATCTTAAATAATGAGTTTAAATAAAATAGCAGTAAAATCAAGAGACTAACAGAGCTAGAACTGGAAAGGATCTCAGTGATCTCATCTGTAATCTAACATGTTATTTCCATAGATGAAACTTAATCATGCATATTATTTTTCTAAGGTCACATGGCATGTGTGACTAGAACTCAGATTCAAAGTCAGTCTCTCTACTTCTCTAGCTGATGCTCTTTCCACTCTGCCATTTATGCTTAAGGAAACAACTTTACAAGGACATGATGGGGATGTTGATCAGACAGCAGTTTGTGTGAAAAAGACCTGTTGGTTTTAGTGGACAAAAAGATCAATATGTGTCATAGGTGTGACGTGAAAGCCAAAAAACGCTAAAGTAGGCTGAGGCTGCACTAAGACAGATGTGACATCCAGGATGAAGCATATGGTAGTAATGCCAAGCTCAGCCTCAGTCAGATCAAGACTGGGAGGTTGTATACATTTTAGAATTTTAGAAACACCACTTGATAAATTGAAGCTCATCCAGGGTAGGTAAACTAGAAGTATGTTGTGATTATGGAACAAACTACTTGAGAAACAATTTAAGGAACTGGAGATGTATAGCATGGAGAAAGAAAACTTAGTGGGAAGCAAGACTTTATAGCTTTCTTCAAGTGTTTGTATGAATATCTTTTGAAAAAGGGATTGGAATTATTTTCCTTGACTTCAGATGAGACAATTAGGAACAATGCATGGGAGTGGCAAAGAGGCATATCTAGGATGGATGTGAGACAAAAAACTTCCTAATAACTAGAGCTATTCCCAAGTGGAATGGGTTGGTTAGAGAGGTAATGGTTCCATTCTTTGTGGCTTTAAGTAGAGCCAGGAGCTTTTAGGTTTGCAAGCACTTTACATAAGTTCTCAATGGAGTCTCACAGCTATTCTGTGAAATGAAATTCCATGACAATTCTCATTTTACAGAAGAAACTGGCTAACTGGGGGAAAGATGACCAGCCCATATCATATAACCCATGGACACATTGCTCATTAGTGCATAGCTAGCAATGTCAGGGATTGGATTTGAATTCCTAACTCCCATTTCAGCACTCTTGTCATTGTTCCAATCTTCAGATCATATAAATTTCAAGATTCTATGATTATAAGATTCTTTAAAGTTTTATCCTCTCTTTGTGCTTCTACCATTTCCTTCCCTGAAACATCTGAAGTTTTTTAGTTTGCTCCCTGCTCATCTTGATGAATCTCAATAAAGCCTTGCTTATGAGTTGCCTTTACTTATGGCTCATAAGGCTTGCAGTTTTCTTAGTTTTGGCTTAAATTGGTTGACTGTATCATCATCATTCTTATTCCTATTTACATCCATTTCATAGACTTCTGACAAGTTAAAACAACTGTTTGAGATAGATGACTTTACTAGTCCCACCCTACAAATGAGGAAATGGACTTGGAGAGGAGGTCATTTACCTATGGTCACAAAGCTAGAAAATTTCAGTGTTAGGACAGGAACCTTGGTCTTCCTGATGGCAAACCTAATGGTCTTGCTACTTCTCCAAGCACTGGACTTTAATGGATTTTGAGGTCACTTCAAATTGAGATTATGTCTTCTATTTATGCTTCTGTTTCTACCCCCACCCCATCCATTTATGCACCTTGACTTTTTAAGCATGCTTTCCTCACTCATACTGATGACTCTGAGTCTTGCATAGGAGTCATTCATGCTTAAGGCTAGTACAAGTTAAACTGGCTAACAGTATTTTCCTTCCCATTTCTGTCTGCATCCCCTTCACAGATTTTGGATGTCAGGAAATCTCAATTACTTCTAAAGCTCCCAACCACTTAAGAGACAAAATGGACAGGACTTCGAATCAGAAAGTTCTGTGTTTGAATCCTACCTTATATTAGTTGTGCAATCATGAGCAAGTCATTTGAACTCTTTCAGTTTCCTCATCTGTAAAATGAGGGAGATGGATTTAATGATCTTTAAGGTCCATTCCAGCTCCACACCTTTTATATCATGATTCCCTGGGATGATAATGTTTGCTATATACCAGATATTATTTGAGACATTGTAGTAGTGCAAAAGCAGATAAAGAGTCCCTTACCCTCATGGGGCTCATAATCTAGTAAAGGTTACATCAAATTCATAGTTAATTACAATACAGAAAATAAGTGCATAAAAAGTACAATTCATATCCTTTGTGAGACTGAAAGGAAAAATAATCACTTCTTCACCTGAGGGTTGTTATTCAATCTTTTCAATTATATTCAACTCTTTATGACTCCGCTGGAGATTTTCTTGCCAAAGAAACTAAACTGGTTTGCCATGTCCTTCTCCAGTTCATTTTAAAGATGAAGGAACGAAAGCAAATAGGGTAAGTGCCTTGCTCAGGGTCATGCAGCTAGTTAGGTATCTGAGAACAGATTTGAAATCAGAAAGATGAGTCTTCTTAACTTCAGGACTGGCATTCTCTACACTGTGCCACCTATGTGCTCAACAACAGCAACAACAATAAAGCATCTGAACTTAAGGCCTTAAAAATGGATGAAATTTCAGCAGAGGGAAAGGGGGGGGGATCAGTATTCCAGGATTTGGATTTGGTCTTCATTTTTTGGTTGGAAGTGTGTGATAATCTCCAGGGCTTTCAATGAGGGAATATGTTTTCATTTCCTGTTGCTTCCTGAGTGGGAATAAAGCAAGACTGAGTGACAAGTTACAGTTTATCTAGATTGTCCCTCTATTGGGAAAAAGATCAATCCAAAGAGCTCATCTGACCTTAAGCAGCATTCATTTTTTTGAAACCATTGAGAGATAAATTCCTAAAATATCTCAAAAGGGAAAACTATTAAATGATTGGGAAAAAAATAGGAAGACCAAGAGAACTTGAACAGTGATTGATGGGAACTCTTTTTCCCATCACTATAAAATTTTATGAGAATAGTCAACAGATATATTAGAAGAGACCTTGGTGGAAATATGAAAAGGAGTAGTTGGGAAAAGGGTAGTAGGTGGGAAATATGAAAAGGAGTAGCCTTAATTCTATAGCAGATCTCATTTGTGAGCACAAAAATTGACAGAAAGAGGTAAAAATACAATATCTTGTTGTATTTATTGCTTATTCAACAAAATAATATATTTGATTCGGTAGAGCAAAATAAAATCCTTAAAGGCTCCTCCATCTAATAAACTGTCTCCCATGCATATATATTAGTATCCTATGTGTGGGAGACAGTCACAAAGATTTTGTTCAGTCTTTTTTTTAAAGCTATATCCAACTCGCTGGGATCCCTTTTGGTGTTTTCTTGGCAAAGATACTGAAGTGGTTTGCTAATTCTTTCTCTATCTCATTTTACAGATGAGGAAACTGAAGCAAACAGGGCTACATGACTTGACCAGTATCACAGCTTACAAGTGTCTGATACCAGATTTCATCTCTGAAAGATGAGATTTTCTGATTTCAAAACTGGCATTCTATACACTGTGTCACCTAAATGCCCAAAGGTACTTTTTGCAGTGATTTATTGAGATGTTCACTATTGTCAAGGAGGATGTTCTGTGTAAAGGCTAGACAGAAGATTGATTCCCCATAGATGATGAGGTCTTCCAGATGTTCCTATTTGGCACTGATATAGTGCACTCACTGTCTCTCTCTCTCTCTCTCTCTCTCTCTCTCTCTCTCTCTCTCTCTCCCCTCCTCCTCCTTCTTGTCCTTCATTTTCCTTCCTTCCTTCCTTCCTTCCTTCCTTCCTTCCTTCCTTCCTTCCCTCCTTCCTTCCTTCCCTCCTTCCCTCTCTCCCTCTTTCCCTCTCTCCCTCTTCTCTTTCATTTTCTTTCTTTCTTTCTTTCTTTCTTTCTTTCTTTCTTTCTTTCTTTCTTTTTCTTTCTTTCTTTCTTTCTTTCTTTCCTTTTCTTTTCTTTTCTTTTCTTTTCTTTCTCACTCTTTACTGTCTCTTTTTCTTTGTCTTTCCCTAGGAATTGGAAAATCCAGGTATGAGTAATTGTGCCTAAGGGTAATAATACATTACCATCCTCTTTTCTGAAATAGCCATGTGTTTTATAGTTTTTATAATATTGTCAAGGATTTCATTTTCCTGATATTGGAATCATTTATCATAGATTTGTAAGTTCATTAGTAAGCTAATAGTCCATGTGCTTTGTAGTTAAACTTATGTTAGATTTCTATGTTTCTTATTGTTTTGATAATTTCCTTTATTGGATGTGTGCCTGGTAGTGTATTTGCTATTGATTTAGGAATTCCATGAGCTTCATGTTTGCTATTAAATGCTTATTTCTCTAGAGTTAAATTGTTGTTTTGTAAAGTTCAATTCTGGCAGTATTCTATGCCCAATCAATCAGCATACAATTATTAGGAGTTTATTCTGTACATGGCTCCAAATGGGGTATTGGATACACCATTCAAAATTGTTCTATCCCTCTGTGAATTTACATTCTAATGCATAACACAGTGCACCTATACAGGCATTTATAAAACCTTTATACGAGAGATAAAAGTGAAATAATTCCTGTTTCAACCCACTTCCTTATGGAGGGGAAGGGGAGACAGGGTACCATGACAGTGGAGTTGCCTTAAAGGAAATCAGATATGATACAGGCAGAGATGAGAAAAAAGTGTCTTCCTGAAAAGGGGGACAGTCATTGCAAAGGCATGGAGATGAGAGATAGAGAGCCAAGTGTTAGTGACAACAGGAAGAGCTGTTTGGCTGAACTGCAGAATGTGCAAGAGGGGATGTGGAATAAGACAGAAAAGGATGCATCCACAATGTGAAGAGCTTTAAATGCCAAATAGAGGAATTTTTATTTAATCTTAGAGACAATAGAGTGCCCTGGAGTTAATTGAGTAGGGGAGAGGGGTGACATAGATCTGAACTTTAGAAAAATTCCTTTTGTAGTTATTTGAAGGCTAGACTGTAGTGAGGAGAAATGAAGCAGGGAGAGCAATTAGGAACCTCCTGAAATACTCTGGGCAAGAGGTGAAGTTTTGACTAGAGTGGCTGTGAGAATAGAGAGAGGGGACATATGTGACAGATGCTGTGGAGGTGGGAATTTTTAGCAACTGATTGAGTAGGTAAGGTAAAGAAGAAAAGAGACACAGATGGTGTTGAAGTTGTGCCTCTGGGTAACTGAAAGCATGATGGTGACTGGCAGAAATATGGAAGTTCAGAAGATGAGAGGTCTTTGATAGGAAAGTTAAGGGATTTTGTCTTGGACATACAGTTTGAGATGATTATGGGACATGTCTAAAATATAGTTTGTGATGAGGGCCTGGAGTTTTAGAGTTAACTAAAGATACCAGCAGTTAACTCAGTGGATAGAGTCATGGGCCTGGATTCATGAAGCCCTGAATCAAATCCAGCTTCAGACACTTTCTGGCTTTGTGACTCTGGAGAAGTCACCCAACTTCTGTTTTACTTAATCTACTAGAGAAGGAAATGGCAAAATCACTCCAGATTATTTGCTAAGAAAATTACATGGACAGTATTAGTATGATGTGATCCACAGAGTCATGAAAAGTCAGACACAACTTAACAGCAGCAACAACCACTAATTCAATATTCCAACATATTTAAGGTATAGTCGACTAATAAAAGGAAAAACTAAATAAATTAAGAATACACATTATCTAGACCATGATTATCTAGTTGAATAAGCAATCCACTGAGTTTCATGCATATATTGGAAGGCAGCTAGGTGGTGTAATAAGTAGAAGATTAGACTTAGAATCAAGAATACCTAAATTCAGTTCTAACCTCATAAACTTACTAGCTGTGTGATTTTGGTCAAGTCACTTAAGACCTACCTGCATCAGTTTCCTTATCTGTAAAATGGGGATAGTAATATTACTTTCTTCTCAGGAATGATGTGTCAAATGAGATAATAATTGTAAAGTCTTTGGTACAATACCTATTAGACAGCAGATAGACAATAAAAACTTACTTTCTTTCTTCCTTGGATAGGTATTTGAAGTAGACAGAATTAGAACTCAATTCGAATAGGAGGAAGAGAATGGACTGGATTGTATTTATAAAATTTTTCAGCACTTTCAATGATCCCAAGCTGCTCCCATGATACAAATCTATCTTTTTGACACCAATATTCTCCCAATAATGCTATATTGGCTCAAAGTCATGAAATAGCAGTGTCTTTTTTTTTAGGTTTTTGCAAGGCAAACAGGGTTAAGTGGCTTGCCCAAGGCCACACAGCTAGGTAATTATTAAGTGTCTGAAACCGGATTTGAACCCAGGTACTCCTGACTCCAGTGCTTTATCCACTACACCACCTAGCCGCCCCAATAGCAGTGTTTTAATCAAGGTTGGGGGTAACTCAAAAGGCAAGAAAGAAAAGTATGATGGGTGCAAAGGGATAGGCTGCAACACATTACTCATGATCACTTCGATGCCAAAAGTGACATAAAACATATTATCCAGGAAAAGTATGATTAGAAAATGAGGAAGGCTGTCAGCTTACAAATCAGGGAAATTGAATGAAAGTGAATCACTACAGCCTGAACGTTGCAATAATACTTTGAGGAAGCCCTCCTGTACATCATCTGTATTCTTTATAGAAGATTTTATGTATACAAGAATCATACAAAATGTGAGTAAGTAGATAGATTATAATCTTTCCCTTTGGAGAAAGTACCTATATTGATGAAATCATTGACCCGTGTAAATAATGAAGTGTATATCTAGAGAAATGGAGGTGATAATTCCATTGAACTATGTGATAGACCACATCTGGAATATACTGTACTCAGTTTGGCATATCACATTTTAGGAAAGACTGACAAACTACAGTATGTTCAATTGATGGTGACCAGGGATGCTAAGGGCCCTGGAGACAATGTCTTAGAAAGACTAATGAAAGGAACTATGGATGTTTAACTAAAAGAAGATGGATGTTAGGAGGATCAAGATAACAATATTCAAGGATATGGAGGTTATACTAAAGAAGGATTCTATTTGCTCTGTTTGGTCCCTGAGAGTAAAGTTAAGGTCATAGGTAGATGTTTCAGAGAGGCAAATTTAGGCTTGAGATAAGGAAAAACTCTGTAATTATCCATAGTACAGATCTGACTTTAATTAAAAATCTTCAGTGTCTTGCTATTGCCCCAAGATAAAACACAGAATCACCAGTCCAACATTTAAAGCTCTTTAACATTTAATTCCAACCTACTTTCTCAAAGTTATTTCATATTAATCCTCTTCACACACTTTATTTTCCATCCAAACTAGCCTGTTAATTATTCCTGAACTCAACCTTCCATTTCCCATCTCTATGGCTGGTCAAAGGTAGTCCCTGAATATTTATAATACCTCTCCTGACCTCTTAGAGTCCTTCTTAATTCATCCTAGATTCTCTTACAGAAAACTTTTTTTGATCTCCTAGATAGTAGTATTTGATAGAGAATATTTGGGCCAGTCCCATTCATTCAGAAGACAGGGTCTTTCATGCACTGGAGAAACTTGATAAATATTTAATGACTTCAACTAAATTAGAAAATAGAATGAGTTTCTCATCATTAGCAAAGAACTACTTGTTAAAGAGAAGATTCATATTTAGGTATGGGTTGGAATAGATAGAATCTGAAGTGTTCTGATTCTGTTTTGGGAATAGTGTTAGTAAAGACACAGTATGAAATGTGATTGAATATAAACTTGAAAATAAACTTGTTTGGCTGAAGGTATGGGGAAAGGAGCCATATGAGATAAGGCTGAAAAGATATGGTCCTTGGGCCAAAGAAAGGTATCTGAAATTTTTGCTTTTGTGATGCAATCAGGGTTAAGTGACTTACCCAGGGTCATATGAGTAGTAAGTGCTTGATACTAGATTTGAACTCAGATTCTCATGACTCCAGAGTCAGTGCTCTATCCACTGAATCACCTAGCTGCCTCCTGAATATTTTTAAATTTAAATTTTTTTTAATTTAAGGCAATGGGGTTAAATGATTTGCCCAAGGCCACACAGCTAGGCAGTTATTAAATGTCTGCAGCTGGATTTGAACTCAGGTACTCCTGACTGCAGGGCTGGTGCTCTATTCACTGTACCACCTAGCTGCCCCCCTGAAATTTTTTTTAGTAGAAAATTGCAAGCCATTTCCCCCCCACAGACAAGTGCACCATAAGAGTCATTTAAAAGAAAGATTCATAGGGCATCAACTGACACATCAGTGACTTCAAATTTTTCAGTCTTTAGAGATGACTTCTTTTCTTCCATTTGCTCCATATATTCTCCTGGAGTGTCTATGAGACTTCTCTCAAAATCAGTTCTTTCTGATCTTTTTCTTGCTCTCTAGGGTTTTCAATCATTTAATCCCTATTGCATTTTTCCTCTCTCCTATGTTTATTCATTCAGTTTGATGTCCAGTGATTCTTTCTTGGTGATGCTTCCATCCTCCTTTCGATTTTAGTTTTCACTCAAAGTCAAGGTTATCTTTGCTTCAATAGTATAGTAATCCTTGGCTCATCTTTTTCTAGTCTCTTTTCCTTCCAATATAACCTATGTTCAGCCAGTGAAATAATCTTCTTCAAACACTTTTTTGTGTTATTTCCTTAAGGACTAATGACTCTTTTATTAAATAGTATGCTTACTTCAAGAATTTGAGGGTCCATGACATCCTCACAAGTGAGGATATTCTCTCCATCAGCACAAATTACAATATCTCCATTCCTTCTCATGCTAGAAAATTACTTTTCCATGTTGTTCCATAAATCCTCTATAGAAAATCCATTCAATTCACTTAGAAGCTTTCATTTAGCTCTTTTCATATTTTGTGGGTACCAGTGCAGCACTTAGTCTGCCCACGTGTTATCCTTTGTTCTCACTACATGACTGACTTACCATCTTTTCTGATCATTCATTTCCTTAATGATATCATTTATGCCATCTCTTGCCAGCAAGTAAGTTGATGCAGAATACATATACCCACCTTATGTCTTTCCATGTATCACTAAGTTATCTGTGATCATAGTATACTATTATTCAAAGCCATAAAATATCATCAGAGGAATATTGATTTTTTTAAAAAAATGGGAATTTTACAAAAATTAGTAAGTAGCTTGTGATCAGTGAAAGCATTGTTCAGTTGCCAAAAGGCAGTACTGAACTATTCTCCTAGCACAGGAGACAGCAGGATTGAAACTGGAGTCAAGAAAATCTGAGTTCTAATTTCAGATACTTACTAGCTGCATGATCTTGGACAAACAACTTAGCCACTATTCATCTCAGTTTCCTCATCTGTAAAATGGGAATAGTAACAGCACCTACCTCCCTGGCTTATTTTGGGGATAAATAATATAACATTTATAAAATGCTTTGCAAATCTTAAAGCAGCATATAAATGCTAGCTATTCTCCTCTTCCTCCTTTTTGTTTTTCTATTCATCAATTATTCTTCAGAAATTATTATTCTTGAAGGTTGATATTGATAATATTGATATTGAAATAATATTGATAATATTAGCACAAATGCAGTTTAACTCAGTGACCCAACCTCCTGCACAGTATCTTAATAGATTCAATTGAGTTAATGTCTGTTTGTGATAATATGTATATATAAATATGGCTACATGTGCATATGTAGTCATAGATATAATATACAGCCATATATATATATATATATATATATATGTATATAGACATACTTGCCTTCTTTTGAACTCCCAAGTACTTTGTTTATACTCTCTTCTAACACTTACCACATTCTACATAGAATTACAATTACTTGTCCACATGGAGAAAATCAGGCAGGGAGAAAAGAATACAGGATAAAATTGAAAAAACTTGAGTTCAAATTCAAGTTTTCTACTCAAGAGCTGAGGCAATTCCTCCTTCCTCCCCTTCTCTCCTGGCTCCCCTTCCTGGTCCCAGATCTCATCTATAATATCAGGGGACTGAGTTAATTCTCTAATGCTAAAGCTAATGATTGTTACTTGAATGTAAGCTTCTCGAGTATAGATAATTGCTATTATTGATACTTATTTTAATTATTAATTTTTCACATTATTTTAAATTTTGATAGAATTGTTATCTAAATTATTATGTTTTGTATTCATCATTATGTTCTTAGTACCTAGGATATTGGCTTACAATCAACTGAAGTTCACTTCATGAATCTGTACTTGAAGATTTTGTAATTTTATAGTTGTAGGTATTATCTTCCATGACCTAGATCACAACTTCTATAATTTAGGAAATAGTGTTTAAAAGTTGTGGTGGGGGTGGCTAGGTGGCACAATGGATAGAGCACCAGCCCTGGAGTCAGGAGTACCTGAGTTCAGATCCGGCCTCAGACACTTAATCATTACCTACCTGTGTGGCTTTGGGCAAGCTACTTAACCCCATTGCCTTGCAAAAAAAAGTTGTGGTGACAGGGGCAGAGCCAAGATGGTGGCATGAGAACAACCTTTCCTAGAAGCTCTCTCTAAAATATTCCAAAAACCTTAAAATTATGACTCTAAATTTTCGAGAGAGACATAACCCACAGAAAGATCCAATGAGACAATTCTTCAGCCCAAGGTAGCCTGGAAGATCTTGGGAAAGCTCTACTCCACAGAGGTAGAGGGGCCAGCAGCACAGCCAGAATTATCCTGCCAGAGTGAAGGAGCTCCATTCTTCTGGGAGCAGCCTACTGGGCACCTGGGTGTCTGGGTCCCAGGAGTAATGACTCCCAGATGCAGACACAGTTTCCTGACCTGCAAACCAGGGAACACCAAACACAACTTGGAAAATCAGTGGGGAAACCTCTGCCAGAACAAGCATTAAGCCCAGGCCAGCATAGCCCTACTCAACTGGCCATGGCCCTCAGGGCAGCCCAGATCCCAGGAAATGGAAACAGGAGCACAGAAACACCCAACAGGGAGCCACCTGACAGCTGCTTCCAGAATGCTCAGACCACAGAAGGTAAGGGGGTTGGGGGAGTCTGTTGAGGTCTCTCCTCTTGCCCTGGGACAGGACTCTTGCACTTTGTCCATATTAAGATCCTGCTTGCAATCTGGGAGCCCCCTTTGCCATCCACAGACCAGAGCACAGATAGGAGAGCACTCAGAGCCTTACATACTGAGGTCCTTGTGGTCCCAATAATACTTAAATGCCCAGGAAGAACCCCAAAACCAGGCACAGCTGGGGAAATGAGTAAACAGGAAAAAAGGGAACCTCAATATAGACAATTACTTTGGTCCCATGGAGGACCAATATACAAATTCAGAAGATGAAAAACTTCCAGCTTCTGCATCTAAATCCTCCAAGAAATATAGAAATTGGTCTCAGGCTATGATAGAGCTCAAAAAAGATTTTGAAAATCAAGTAAGGGAGGTAGAGGAAAAATTAGGAAGAGAAATGAGGGAGATGCAGGAAAAATATGAAAACCAAGTCAACATCCTAGTCAAGGAGATCCAACAATGCTGAAGAAAATAATAAACTAAAAACTAGTTTAGGTCAAATGGGAAAAAAAAAACAGTTCAAAAAGTTAATGAGAAAAATACTTTAAAAAGCAGAATTGGACAGATAGAAAAGGAGATAAGAAAGCTCTCTGAAGAAAACAAATCCTTCAAATTTAGAATGGAGCTAAAGGAAACTGATGACTTTGTGAGGAATCAAGACACAATAAAACAATATCCAAAGAATGAGAAACTAGAAGAAAACATGAAATATCTAATTGAAAAAAACCAATGATCTGAAAAACAGAACCAGAAGAGACAATTTAAAAATCTTTGGGCTACCTGAAAGTCATGATCAGGAAAAGAGCCTTGACTTCATTTTTAAGGAATTTCTACAGGAAAATTATCCTGATATCCTAGAAGCAGAGGGCAAAATAGAAATTGAGAGACTCCCCCTGATCTCCTACTGAAGGTGATCCAAAAAATTAACCCCCAGGAGTATTATAACCAAGTTCCAGAACTCCCAAGTTAAAAAGAAAATACTACAAGCAGCTAGAACAAAACAGTTCATACATCATGGTACAACAGTCAGGATCACAGAGGATTGCCAGCATCCACATTCAGGGCTCATGGGGCTTGAAATATAATATTCCAGAAGGCAAAAGAACTTGGAATGCAACCAAGAATCAACTACCAGCAAAAATGAACATCCTCATCCAGGGGAAAAGATGGACCTTTAGTGAAATAGGAATTTCAAATGTTCCTGTTGAAGTGAACAGAGCTGAACAGAAAGCTTGATCTTCAAGTATAGGACTCAGGTGAAGCACAGAGAGGGTGGACCAAAAGGGTAAATTGTGAAGGATTTAATGGTGATGAACTGCATGTATTCCTGCATGGAAAGATGATAACTGATAATACTCATATGAACCTTTTCATTTAATAGAGCAGTTAGAAGGTGCTTATATAGTCAAGTCACAGGAGAGAGTTGAATTTGAAGGTATAATATAGTGTAAAAATAGAGTCAATGGGTGATAAGGAAATGTACTGGGAGAAAGGAAAGGAGAGTAGAATAGAGTGAGATATTTCATATGAAAGAGTCAAGAAATAGCTTTTACAATGGTATGGAAGGGGGATTGAGAGGCCTTTAGTCTCATCAGAAATGGCTCAGAAAGAATAACATATATACTTTAATAGGTCATAGAAATCTAGAAAAAAAAAGGAGAGAAAAGAGATGGGAGAAAGGGGTTGAGGGAAGGGAGGGGGGAGGTAGGGGATAGAGAAGAGAGTAGATCATGGGAGAAGATAGATATGACACATTTTCTTTTTTACTTTTTTTCAAGGTGGTGGGATTGGATGGCCTGTCTGGGACTCGGTAGTTGCTGGATCTCTGGGGAGAGATGTAGTCCTGGGGTCTCTTAGCTTCAAGGCCAGTGCTCTCTCCACCCTGACACTCAGCTGTCCCACACCACATTTTTGAAGAGGGACAGAGTGAAAGGAGAGAGAAAATATAATAACTGGTAGTGAGCAGAAATGCATGGAGGGCATTACAGGCAGCAACAGCAAAAAATATGTGGAAAAATAAGGAAGTAACTTCTTTGATGCACTTCTGATAAAGAATGTGATTCACTCCAGAGACAGAGCTGATGGTATCAGGACACAGACTGAAGCACATTTTTTTTTCTTTTTCTTTCACTTTATTTCTCATGAGGTTTTTTATTTTTGTCGGGGGAGGGGGGATTATGTTTACTCTTACAACAAGATTATTTTAATGAATAAATAATAAAAAAGAAGTGGAAAAAAATAAAGTTGTGATGACCAAAAAATTATATCATGATATAATCTGATAATGAACTTCTCCAAATTTTAATAATGTGATTCTTTTTTCTTTTACATTTATTTATGTATATACCTTTTACATTCATTTCTCAGAATTTCTACATTCCTAATTCTTCCCTCCTTTCAGCTCCTTCATTATCCATTGAAAAGGTAAGCAAAATAATATCAATTATACATGTGAAGTCACTGCATGATTCTTGAAAAGAAAAGTTAACTTTGCAGTACAGTTATCTATCACCAGGTGAGGACTCAAAGCCTTTTTAATTTGGTAGAACCTGCTCAGAAGCTTAACAAATATTTACTGATTTCTAAACCCTAGAAATTCAAGTGTTTATAATAACATAAGATGGATAGTTACAGCCATTGTGTGGGACCTGAGGGGGCAAGTGGCACTAGAGTTAGGAATGAGCATAATTTGCATTTGTATATAACTTCCAAGTTTTGCACAGTGTTTTGCATACATTAGTTCATTTAGTGTTGATCAGATATTGAGGCAGTTAAATGACTGAGTAGACTGAGTTTTGAATTTGGATTCAGGAAGTAGAGTCTGAGTTGAAATCAGATACTTTTCTGTTACTGTGATCCTATGCAAATCACTTAATCTTTGTTACCTCAGTTTCCTCAACTATTAAATGGAGGTAATAATAGCACCTATCTCCCAAAATTACTTTTTTTTTAGGTTTTTGCAAGGCAAATGGAGTTAAGTGGCTTGTCCAAGGCCACACAGCTAGGTAATTATTAAGTGTCTGAGGCTGGATTTGAACTCAAGTACTCATGATTCCAGGGCTAGTGCTCTATCCACTGTGCCACCTAAGCGCCCCCCAAAATTGTTGAGATGATTAAATAAAATATTTGTAAAGCCCTTGGTTTTAAAATAGTTATATAAATGCTTGCTTCCATCATCATCATCATAATCATCATCATCATGTCTCATTTTCATGATTGTACCACAGCACCAAGTGTAGTATCTTCCACATTAGTACATGTTGAGTGAGTAGATTAAGGCATAAAGCCAAGTAGAGAAGAAAAGGAGGAGCAGTGTTTATAAGAACACAATTTGAGCTGGAAGATACTTCAAGGTCAACTAATTCAGAGGCCTCTTTTGACTTACTATACTCCACAAGGTGGTGGGAACCAGATTAAAACTGGGAAATATTTAACAAAATCAGTTCAGAAATATTTTATAAATAATTTGGAAATATTTATCAAAATAAGTAAAAATATAATAAAACAAATGAAATTAAGTTATGATGTTCTAAGCCACTATGTAGCCCTCAGGGATCCCTATATATGGAAAAAATGGGAGAGCAGAATTCATGACCATAATTACAGAGAATAATATGATTTGAATCTAATTGGGGCAGCCAGGAATAAAGGCAAACAGTAGTTGTTGTTCATTCTTCATTTTTGAAGAGGAACAGTGACATTATGAGTGATATTTTGTCTTGGAATTAAGTAAGACAGAGTTGCTCAAAGTCATTAGCCTCAAGACAACTAGAAGGGCCTGGGATATAGTGGATGACTTTGGATGTTTGATGTCTGACCAAATTTTAAGTTCTCCATAAAACCTGTTTCAGTCACTTTTGTGGCCTTTGTACAAAATGTTTTTCCTCCACCTATTACAAATAATAATCATTGACTAAGAAAACTAGGAGTAAAGAAATGTGTGTGTGTGTGTGTGTGTGTGTGTGTGTGTGTGTTTTAGAAGATTTTCCACTAGAAAGTAGACAAGTTCCAAAGAAGATAGATTCGAAAAAGCATTTTGGTAAGAATCCAGGAGAAAAAAGAACCACTGAGTCAGGATTTGGATGTGTAAAGAGATATCAGTTTCCACCTGAGTCTGTCAGGAAGGACTGAATTATTCAGTGATCAGGACTAAAGGGGTGCTCTGACTAACCTAGAAGCTGAAGCAGGGGCACTATGTTCCTAATTAGTAACTCCAATTGTTTTAAGTCACCTGACTTATTCCAGATGAAGAAGCCACTTCTTCATCTATAAAATGAAAGAGTGATGATCTCTGAGGTCTGTTCATGTTCTGACATTCTATGATTCTGTCAGATATGAAGCATCAGCCTATGAAAAACCTGAGAAGTTGAACTTTATGAGTTGAGCAAATTTAACTCTACAGTTTTGCTCTGAGATATCTTCTTGGTTAAAAAAAGGCAGGAGGAGTTTTGGACCCTCAATGCAAGATAGACTGAGTGTGTTCTGTGTTAAAAATTCACTTTGAAGGATGGGTGCCATGGAGATAGAAAATTTTGAAATGCTGGTTGGGGGTGGGGGAGGCTCTGGTACAGTTGTTGAAGGGGAAACTCCCTTTATTTCTGTGGTTGGTGGCAGTGAGCATTCTCACATCTATAGAATGCTGGGGGAACCTTCTATAGAAATACTGACCTGAGTCTATCTCATCTCAAGTGCAATAAAATTTTAATGATCAGTGAGCTATTGGTTATGTTTGTGATGACAAGAGGGAGGAAGGTCAAAGGATGTGAACAGCCAATCTTCAAAGGTGAAGGGAAAACTATCAATAACCATACAAAAGAATGCTCTATAGAGCATTCTTTGAAGGAATATCTTCTAGGAAGGAGAGTGGGTGCCCATTGATTGACTGGGGAAGGACTGAATATACTGCAGTACATGAATGTAATAGAAGGTGATTGCACTGTAAGGAAGGGAAAATACAGAGAATTCAGAGAAACTTGAGAAGGCTTGTTTAGTATGATTTAAGGGAATTAAGCAGTCCTGAGAAAACAGTTTATACATTGACCACAGCAATATAAAGGAAAACAACACTGAATGATGGTCAGAGCTCAACTGTGCCTCCATGGGAGTTGATGGGGAAACATACCTCCTGATTCTCCATAGAAAAGTGGATAATAGGTATGGAATGAATGATGCATTTTCAGATATGGCCAATGTATTGATTTCTTTTGCTTCATTTTGTTTGTGAGTAAGGTTATTTATTGGATAGGAGCAGTTCAAAAGCATAAACAAAAGCAAGGCTAAGTGTCAATAAGACATTTTAAAAGGAGACTAGGGTTGCAAAGTGATTCAGTAGGAGCAGAAGATGGGATTCAGGACATCTGATAACTAGTCCCAACTCTGCCAAAAACTATTTTCCCTTTTCCAGCTTTGGTTTCCTCTTCTGTAAAATGAGGATTTGGAAAGTCTCCAAGATTCCCTTCACTTTCCTGATAATGACAAATGGCAGGCAGGAGGAAAAGGCAGCAGGTATATTTGGTAGGTTAGGGTGAATAGTGGGATAGAGGGAGAACAAACAAAGGACATGGATCGGGAACCCCCATGATATGGTAAAGAATATATTGATTTTGAATCAGAGAACCTGAATTTGAATCCTAATTTTGCCATTTACTATCCATGGTAACCTAGAAAAATCATTTAACTTTTCTGAAATGTATCTCTTTCAGATGATCAAGTCTCTAAGGTCTTTTTCAGCTCTTAAATCTGTGATTCTGTGACTTGGGTTTAAATACAAACTCTATTGTTTACTCACTGTGATCTTGGGCCAATCCTTAATCTCTCTGGGGCTCAGTTTCCTCACCTATAAATTAAGGTCTTGGACTAGATGACCTCTAAGCTCTCTTCCAATTCTAGATCAAGGAACCTATGAAACTGTAGAGAAAGAAGATGAATATTAGAATGAAACAAGGATCAGGAGGATTATGGTAGCCCATCTCCAAGTCACCAACATTCACTCTGGAAATGGCAGCGCTTCAAGATGTCTGTTGTGAAAGGGGCCACTCTTTAAGAACTCCCACTCTTCAAAGCAAGCCCAGTTCTGACTTGGCATCCTGCAAATGCATCTAGCCAGCTCTGAGGGGTTCCTCTGACCCTGGTGGAGGAGGCATCACTAATGAGAGCAGCCCACGTGGCATTTCTGGGCACTGTGCCCTACGGTAGACACAGTTTTGGAGAGACTCCACATTCAGGTCCAGCTTGTTAAGCCTCCGGGAGGTTTGCTGGGGGAAGTTGGTAAATCAGCATGTGATTATGTAAGGGATCTTTATTCAGCAAGACCCTGGATGAACCCCAAAGAGACAGATAGCAAGGGAGGAACAGAGCATTTGGGAGAACTTTGGGTTAAAAAAAAAAGGTCGGCAAATCAGAAGGACTCTGACATGCTACCCAGGGAGCAGTGCAATTACAGAGCAATCATGTCTGTGCAGAAAATTAAAAACAGTCTATTGTGTGAGGCTTGAAGCCCAGGATAAAAAGAGGGGCTGAGAAACTGCTGTTGTGGCGGCTGTTGAAGAAAGGAGTTAGGGCAGAGATACACCAGCTCTGTAGGAGGCCCCTGCAGCTGCCCCCATTCTTCCTGTAGGGAGATGGGACCCCCAGCTCAGAATTTAGCCAAGGGAGTCTGAACAAGAGAACTTCCAAGAGAAATTAGTGTAGGTTTTGGATTCCCATCTGGCATTTTCATCATTAGGAGAGAAGCCACCCGGGTCTTCTAGATATTGGGGGAGAAGGTACAAGACCACAGGGGTACTATGGGCAATCTGACAGAGCAGTGGGGGTAGAGAGCTGGCTTATGGCTCAAGATGCCAGGAAACTGTGTGTGTGTGTGTGTGTGTGTGTGTGTGTGTATGTGTGTGCCAGTAAGACATAGTAGAGAATACATGTATAGTACAAGTGTTGCTTATGGACTTTCAAAGCCTGGATAATCTCCTTCCTAGGAACACAGACCTTAATCTAGACATAGACCAGAAGACATAGATCTAGAAATGGGAGAAATATCAGAGGTCATCTTATCCAATACCTTCATTTTTACAAATGGATAAAAGAAAGGAAGGTCCAGGAAACTTATTTGAAATCATTTGACCAAGTGTGAAGAGGCAAGATTGGAGGTCAGGTCTTCTGATCCAAAAGCAAATATTCTTTTCTCTGCAGCACAATTGACCCATTTTCAGCTTCCCTTCCTTCTGAAGTCAATACAATTTGCTTTGACAATTTGCTTCTGGGGATTGAGAGATATAAAGGACCTGAGGGATCAATGGACAATGCTCTTGTACTGGAATCAGAGCCCCTTCCCTCTATCCCTTTTGACTCTACTTCCTATTGCCTCTTTAATAATATTATAATAAAATATTTTGCTAATTGATATCTGAGGTCCCTTCTAGATCTAAATATACAATCCTGTGAACTCTGATTGTATAATCAAGGAAGCTGAGGGTCAGAGAGGTTACATGATTTGCTCAAGTTAACACAGGTAACAAACAGATCATGGAATTACAGACTCTGTTCCAAGTCTCCTGTTTCCAGAGTTAGGACTTTCCTATATTAAACAAGTACTTTAAGTAGAATATTGCATTTGACAGAGGAGGTAAAAAAAATTTAGACAAAATCCCTTGTATATGCATAAAAGCAAAAACAACCACAAAATACCCATCAATATATAAAAAAAATACTGAGTAGTCCAACAAAGGGATATTTGAGATTCCCCTTTCAAGCCTGCTATCTGCACCAAAGAAAGGAAAGGTAGTGGTGAAAAGGGAAGTGAAAGAAAGAAGTCTGATAGAAAAAAACAGAGGAAAAAGGAAAAATATTTTTCTTTTCTTTCCCTTCCCTCCCTGGCCTTTCCTACTTCTCTGTTGTTCCAACTTTATCTATAGCACATTTCCCCTGCAGGGATGTATACCTCTGGGCTACTTCCTAGGGTTTCAAATTTATTGGTGACACTTTGGGGAACTATTGTTTCTCTCTGCCTCCATGGGACTGTGGAGAAGGAGTGAGGGTGGAGGAAATGGTGATAATGATGATGCTTGTCCTTCATTCTCAAAAAAGACCATTACATTGGGGAAAGTGATGCCATGGCAAGTACAAGAATTGATTTGAGTGAGGGGGGTGCTGTGCTAAGTCCCCATGCTCACTTTTTCTTTCAGAGCCATCTGGGTCCAGTGATCAGATATGAATCAGGACAACTGGAGATGGTCCTGGATGTGAGGCATTTAGGGTTAAATGACTTGCCCAAGGTCACCCAGCTAGTAAGTGGCTAGTATCTGAGGCATCCTCCTGACTCCAAGGCCTGTGTTCTCTCCATTGCACCACCTAGCTCTTTCAGTATTAGAGGAGCTGGATGGACCATAATAGAAATGGAGAGATTAGATAGAGGAAGAGGGGAAAGGGAGAGGTGTTGGATCCAAAGAGGCAGATATAGTAACGTAGAAACCCACAATCTTTTCTGCTCTGAGACCTTATTCAGGGTGTGCAACGAAAGGTAGGAGGTCATGCCAGTCATCTTGATGAGAATGTTCAATCAGGCTTTTTTTCCTAAGGCCATATATAGGAACCCTTTCTATATGCTTCTTACTATGCCAAATTAAACTTGCTCTATATTTGATGCCCACTTTAAGCCTTAGTGATTTCAGAAGAACCTTTTAGAAAAAGCAAAATGAATAATATATGAAATTACCAGTATTTCCCATGGGCAAAGACATGAGGCATCAACTAAGCATTTAGATTTCACATAAAGCACCTCTAAAATTGTACCTCGGTAGCCATGACTAACAACAGGATCAGATAAGTATCAAGACTGAGACTCAAACCCAGGACTCCTATCTTGAGATCCAGTGCTTCTTCCCCTACCTGTTGTTGCCATTACTCACCTGTTGTATGTCTCAATGCTTAGACATATCTGTCTGACAAGGCAGCTCTGAGCTCTGAAACCACATAGGAGGACACCATATCACAGCAATAACATAACTTTGTTTACTTCTCGGGTGAAATTACTCCTTCTAGGACCTGTAACTCCATAATAATAAAACTATTCTGGAATTTGAGTGAATCTAGAATTGGTCATTTTTATACCCCCACCCTCACCCCTGCATCCTGAACTTGTACCATATGGATAACTCAGAATAAAGGAGGCACTCATACAATAAATAGTGATAAGAATACTGTATTTGAGATCAGAGGATCTGAGTTCAGTCCTGGTCCTTCCATTTATTTCTTGTGTATTCTTCAATAAGTCATTCCTCCTCTTTATGCCTCAGTTTACTCATCTGTAAAATGTGTGTATGTAATGGATTTTTTGAGGTCTCTTCCAGCTCTAAATCCATGCTCTCTTGATGTAAGGCAGTATCAGTGGAGGTAATGACCCAGAATCACTCCTCCTGATTGTGGTTTGGATCCTGACTGCTTTGCAGCTTTAGATCCTGGTTGGTTCCAGAGTTCCTAAACTTGATCCAAAACTTACATTGTCTAGGGGCTTCTCTTTCCTTGATGAGGCTTGGTCCCAGAATTTTTCCACTTGTCCAGGATCTCACCCCTTGCCTGAGGCCACTGACATTTTTGAGTAAGCATGTTTCTTTTCCTCCATGGACCATGCTGTTCCTCTCCCCCAGATACCATTTTTCCTGGAAGGTAGGCACAGGTTTCTTTCTCAGATGACAGATTTTCTGTAGCCCCTCTCTTACTTGCATTTCTCAACCCTCTGATTCTTTTAGAAACCATATTCAAAGGTGTGGATCAGACATATGGCTAACCATAATCCCATCATCTACAATGTTATGATTTAATCACTTGTCTTTAATGGGTCAAAAAGTACTCAGTAATGGAAATCATCCACAGCCCATGAAGGAGACATTAGAAGCAATCCAAGGCAGCAATAACAACCAAAGTTGCAAAAGTAATAACTAATATAAGTTGCTGTTTCTGTTCAGTCATTTTAGTCACAACCAACTCTTTGTGATTCAATTTGGGGTTTTCTTGGCACAGATACTGTAGTGGTTTGTCATTTCCTTCATCAACAAATTTCATAGGTGAGGAAACTGAGGCAAACAGAATAAACTGATTTTCTCAGAGTCACACAGCTAGTAAGTGTCTGAGGCCAGATTTGAATTCATGATATTGATTCTTCCTCATTCCAGGCCCAGCCCTCTATCCACTGTGCCATCCTACTGCCCAATATTTATATAGTGCTTGGATATTTGCAAACAACTTTTCTTCATACAACTCGAACCTTACAATAATTTGGTGGCATAGTTACTATAGGTGTTATGTTTATTTACAGAATAAGACTTCAAATGTTGCATCAATAGGATTGCTTATCTTTTCTAATGATGTTTCTTCAATGACAGAACAAAGGTCTGATGTTATAATTTTGTTGAACTCAGTCTCTTCCTGAGGACATTCTTTACATTTACATTTTACTCATAAGAAAATTGAGATTCAGAGGGTTTAAATACATTAAGTGATTCCTTCCCCCCTTAAATATCTTGGAGTAGTTTTCCAGTTTCTCTCCTCTGTTCTCATTTAATTCTATCCTATATTATAGTAATTTTTTCCCCTGCCATTTCTTCCCATTTCTCTTTAGGAAATATGTCTTCTGAAATCAGGTAAGTTAGATGGTTTTATGGATAGAGTGCTGGAACTGTAGTCAGGAAGCTTCATTTTCCTGAGTTCCTAGCTGTGTGACCTTGGGCAAGTCACCTAACCTTTTTTGTCTCAGTTTCCTCATCTGTAAAATGAGCTGGAGAAGGAAATGGCACTCCAGTATCTTTATGAAAACCTCAAATAGGGTCATGAAGAATCAGACATGATTGAAGAACAAAACAATAACCACAATAACCTTTTGAGCTCACAATCTATGTTAATGACCATCTCTGTGTCTAGCACATGGGAGGTAATCAGACTATTTCATTGCCTTGAAACACATGTAGGTCTTCTGACTCCAAAGCCACTAGTCTTTCTACTCTAGGACCCACTGGGGACCTCATTTTGACTGTTCTGGAATAAGAAACTATTCAACTCATGGCCCAAACCTCCATTCAGTCATTCACTTTATTTCTACACTATACAAAAGACACATAAATCCAATAGCAAAAACATTTAATTAAGAAAGAAACAACATAAATAGCAGGGAGGGGAATTGTAGTCAAAACATTCCCTGTAATGAGACGCAAATGAATGAAATCTTCTCTGTTTCCAGGGGAGTTAAAATCTAATTCACAGATTTAGAGATGGAAGGAAGCTGAGAGGTCACCTAGTGCAACCATCTTGTTTTATTGATGAGGAAACTAAAGCTCAAGGAAAAAAAGTGTTTTACTACAACTTACAGGTAGTAAGTGACAAAACTCAAATTTTGAACTGAGGTCTTCTGACTCTTAAGTTCATAACTCTTTCCCTATTTAAACCCTATGATTCTGCAACATAGATTGAGGAATGGGAAGGATGCAAAATTAGGGTTAAGGTGCAGTATTAACTGCCTCTTAAGAGTTTTCTTTCCCAGAATACTTGAGAATGATTGCAACTTCTTATTTCATGGTTGGAGTACCCCTAGTCCAGGGATGTCACAAAGAAATTACTCTATGCAGTCAATCAATCAATCAACGTTTATGTGCCAGGCATGTGCTGGGGATAAAAATTCAGTAATCCCTTCATCATCACAGGGGTTAGAGGCATGCCACCCCCTCAGAATCTGAAAAATATGAATAAAATATTTTGGCCCTCCCTTTGTAATATAAAAGTGTGAATTATTATAGTATTAAAGATAAATATATTGCTATTATACATTTCTGAGTTTCTAGTTTAACTTTTTCTGGGTTATCTGCTGGCCTTGGTGTGTTATCTGTAACTTCTTCAACCCCCTCCCCCCAATATGCTCATTTAATTTATTATGCTGACCCAACTAGGAAAGATACAATGTGGAAGGGATAATGGTAGATGCAAAAGTCAGTCTCTGCCCTAAAGGAGCTTACAATCTAATATAGTCCCATTTGATGACCTAGAGGTAGCATGACATAGTAAAAAGAGCACTGAACTTTGAAGCAATGAAGAATCTCCTGTAACAATTGAGTGACCATGTTAAGAAGGACCTACTTCACAGGATTGGTATGAGACTCAAGTGAAGTAGCGTATAAAATTTGTGAAATTAAGAGAATTTATAAATATCAATAATTGTTATCTTAGAGAAAAAGTCAGGACACATCTCTGCTCATTTGTTCAGACAACTGGAATGTAGAATAATAGGAAGAGCCAGTGAATGTGTTAGTGTGAATCCCCCTTAAATGACCACTGATAAGATCCCTATTGGAATGAGATCACTCATCCCACACCTTGAGAAGAATAGGCTTGAAAAGGCTTTTCTCCTTTTGATGGTATCTACCCTTGGGCAGCTAGATGGTGCAGCTAGATCTGGAGGCAGGAAATATTTTTGTTCAGTCGTTTTTCATGTTTTTCAGCCATTTACGACTTTATTTGGAGTTTTCCTGGCTAAGATGCTAGAGAGGTTGGCTATCTCTTCTTTCAACTCATTCTATAGATGAGGAACTGAGACAAACTGGGTTAAGTTCAAATTCAGCCTCAGATATTTACTAGTTGTGTGACCTGGACAAGTCACTTAATCTTGTTTATCTTAGTTTCTTCATCTTAAAATGAACTGGAGAAGGAAATGGCAAACCACTCTATCATTCTGGCCAAGAAAACCCCAAATGGGATCATAAAGAGTTGAGCATGACTGAAATGAGTGAACAACAGCAACCTTCCTAGGTTGTATGGAATTTCCAGTCTATGGATAAGTTGCATGGTAAGTATCAATTGCTCAGGAATCAGCCATTTAATAAATATAAGTGTGTCAGGCAAGATATTAGGTAATCAAAAGTTCATAAATTTCAATCTGTAAGGAACCTTGGAAGGCTCCAAATTTTACAAACAAGGAAGATAAGGCCAAGAAATGTTAGATGATTTACATATTTTAATTGAATTGTTACCTCTGTCTTCCTGGTGAAGATCTGTTATATGATGGAAGTGGTCTGGGAAGCAGTCTATCACTGGCTTTCACCAAGAAGTATAGAGATAGGTAAAAATCACTGAGCTGATACCTATGACTAAGTGTCAATTCTATCTTTATGCACAAAGGTCCTTCCTACAAAGTTAAATTCAGTTGAACTCTAAGATTTTGGTAAGGAACTCAGGGAGGCACCTGGTCTGATTGCAGAGAAACCCTTTCAAAACTCTCTCTTTGGTCAAATTCTCTGAGCAGTCCCATCTTATCAATAATCAAAAGTTACTCAGACACTCCTATTCAGTCCAAATCAGATTTTTTCCAAGAGACACCAGAATGGAAGATAATTCCTCAAAGGTCCCAGCTTTGGGGCTTAACTTCAGGTCCTGGAATCAGTCCCAGCTGCTCTCTGGATCAGGTAAGTGTTTGTGAGGCAGAAGAAACTCCCACTGTGACTTGGTGGACATTATAATAGCATGCAAATGGTTGGTCTGCTTTAAATTCTGGCAAAAGTTCTCTCACTTTCTGTTCTATACCCGGGGCCAGCCTGAGGCAGAATGGGGGAATAAGCCAGGAATGTTCTAGGTAGGCAGTCTTGCAACAGCTCCATCTCTCTCCTGACCCTCCTCAGTTCCCTATTTAAAGGGAAAATTGCATTTTCAAAGTGCAGTGGAAAGCACTGTACTACACCTTACTTTTGACCTCAGCATCAACCATAGCAAGATAACTCTTGTATTTCTCCTGTTCTGCATAGTGTCTTTTTTTGTTCTTTTTCTCTCTTTGGCTCTGTGTCTTGGACTCTTTTGGAATTATTTATCATTGCTAGAAGAGTTCACTGAGTCCAAACTCCTCATTTTACATAGGAGGATACTGAGTCAAAGAGATTGTTACCTGTCCGTGGCTACAGATATAACATGAAGCATGTAGAGTTGAATCTAGGTCCTCTGATTCTAAATTAATTCCCCCTCCCTTCCCCCTTATGATGCTGCCCTTCTTTCTCCTTAAGGATCAGAGAGAGAGATAGACATGAGGTAGAAGGAGGTCAGGTTGCATGATATCTGTTAGCATTTCGTGTAGGTGGTAGCCTCCTTATTTCCTTAGGTATTTATCTAATAAAAAATTAAATAATTAAAATGTTTTTAAAAGTCTTTCAGAGTAGTTAAATATCTCCTTCCCATCTTCATTATACCAATCTGAAAAGAATAGAAGGGATGATAGAGATACTTATTGAATACATTGATTGATTGATTTGGAATTGTAGCGACTAAAGTGACTAGAGAAATTCCCTGGGCTATTTATGTGGTATCCCAGTATCTGCCTCTTCTTACTGGGGCCTGACCATGTCCTATTCCTCTGCTAGAAATTTCAGGACTTTAAAAATCATCTAGTCAAATTCCTCTATTTTACTTACTAGGAAATTGAGGCTCCTTGCAGTAAAGTGACTTAGGCAGAGTCATATGATTAAACAAGCAGAACTGAACACAGATTTCCCATTTTCTGCTTCCCAGCTTCATACTCTTCCTATTGTCTTGTCAAGTCTCCCTTGGACTGGCCCATCACTTATTTCACATGCTGTCACCAAATCACTCGGCATCTAGTGGGTGTTTTGATTCCTTACCTTTAAGTTTTACGTTCCCTAGTCAACATTCTATGTTGCAAAACATGTCTTCCTTATCTTTTTCTTCCCGATTCCCCATGGCTGGGTGATCTGTTCTATTTAAAGAGACAACTAATCTGATAAAATAAAATTTCCCCAACTGGGTAATAGCTAGCATTTAAAAAGCACTTTAAAGTTTGCACAGAGCTTTATATATGTTATCTTATTTGATCCTCAAAGGAACCCTGTAAAGTCGGTGCCATTATTACTATTTTACAGAAGAGGAAACTGAGGTTGAAAGGGGTCAAATGAATTGTTCAGGATCTACTGTACACCTAGCTGTGGTGAACATACCACAAAGGATATTAAAGTAGGGAAAACCCTAATGCTTACACCATGCTGCCTATCAAGGGTAAGTGGGACCCTCTCGCCATTCTTTCATTACCCCAAAGGAACATAAGGATACACAAGATCCTAGGACCAAAAGATCTCACAACTTTTACCTTCCTCTTAGCAGAATAAACTTTAGAGACAAAAATATTCCTTCCCCAGGTCCCTGGACAATACTCTCCTACTTCCTTTCCACTGTGACTCCTCTGTTGAATCTTTCTTCTCTTAGAGATGAGGGTAGGTAGAATAGTGAATAGAAGGCTGGGCCTGGAAACCAGAAGACCTGAGTTCAAATATGTCCTTAGACACTTACTAGCTTGACACTGGACAAGGTATTTAACTTCTGTCTGCCTCAGTTCTTCAACTCTAAAATGGGAATAATAGCAATACTTTCCTCCTAAGGTTGTTGTAAGAATTAAATGAAATTATATTTGTAAAGCACCTACCACAGTGCCAGGCAGAGATGGATAAGCTCTTGTTTTCTTCCTTCCTTTCTTCCCTCTATGTTTTCCTGCCTTCCTCCCTTCCTTCTCTCCCTCCTTCTCATTATCTACAGACTGGTCATATTGCTCTTTCACAGTGAAAAAGAATTCCTTTCCTTTGGGAAAGATGACTAACAATGAAATAGTATCTCCAAAATGTAATGGTTTTTTCTCCTCTAGAAGCCACCAATTCTGGATGGTTGGGAGCATCTCTTTGTTCTGGAAGCCACCTGAAACATTGCATAAGGTGGAGGTTGTATTTACTGAGCTCTTGGGTTACCAAAGGCTAACACTAGCAGCATGCCAATGAACCAAAAATGGAGTATTTAGCCTCTGAGGGCACTGGTCAAGTTATGAAAATGATCCTGCAGGGCATGGAACAGTTGATTCCCTAAAATGTGGTCCAAAACCATTTATGTATTCTTTAGTGAGTCATATGGACAACATTAATGATTATGCATACTAAATTTAATAGTTAATTAATTAGAAAAGTCTGGCTATATACAGCTGCACAGAGACTTCTCTCATTATGAACTTCACCATCAAAAAATATTTACTGAATACCTGTTGCTTATAATGTTCTGCTAAATTATGTGCCAGGAGAATTAGGCAGCAAAACGTCCTGGATTAGGAGTCAGGGGAGCTGAGTTCACGTTCTAGGTCACACTAAGTCAGTACCTGAGCTCCAAGCAAGTAATTTTCTCTCTCTTTGGAAAATGAGAGTATTAGATGATCATTAAACTTCCTTTTTCTTTACTCACAATTATTTAGGGTAGCTAGGTGATACAGTCGATAGAAGGATGGGACTGAAGTCAGGACAACTCCTCTCTGTGGGTTCAACTCTGGTCCCATACTCTTATTAGTTGTATGACATTGCCTCAATTTCCTCATGTGTCAAATGGGCTGAAGAAGGAAATGGTAAAGCACTTCAGTATCTTTGCCATGAAAATTCCAAATGGGGGTCACAAAGAGTCAGACATAACAGATAAAGAAACTAAAAATTTAAAATTCAAGGGTTATCCTTGTCTTAATTTTCCTATTACTGTTGAAGGTACCATTATCTCCGGTCATACCGCTCACAACCTAAGTGTAATCTTGTACTCTTCAGTACCTTCTCTGGTCCACAATCTGATGCCAGTTTCTATTGTATATTTTGTCTTTGTTGTTTAAGCTCCCCTTTCCCTTCCTGAAGCCTGATATAGGTTATACATGTGGCAGTCATGTGAAACATAAACATGTTAGTCATTTTATGCAAGGAGACTCAAAGGAAAAGAAAGAAAGCAAAGAACAAAGAAAAAAGGAAGGAAGAAAGAAAAAAGGAAAAGAAGGAAGGAGGGAGGGAAAAAGGAAGACAATGAAAAATAGTATCCTTCAGTCTGTATTAAGACAACATCATTTCTTTCTCTAGAGGCAGATAGTATTTTGCATTATGACTCCTTTGGGATAGCCTTGGATCATGATATTGATGAAAATCACAAAATTATTCACAGTTCTTCATCATATAATATTGCTTTTACTGTGTATAACATTTTCCTGGTTCTACTCACTTCTCTCTGAATCAGTTTATACAATTCTTTCTAGGTTTTTCTAAAATTATCATGCTTGTCATTTCTTATAGCCCAATAATATTCCATTACAATGACATTCAACTATTTGTTCAACTGCTCCCCAATTGATAGGTATCCTCTCAATTTCTAATTCTTAACTATGGGGGGAAAAAGAGAGAGATGCTATAAATATTTTTATTCAATTAGGCCCTTTTCTTTTCTTTTTTTCTGGCTATACAGACCAAGCAGAGGTATTAATGGATCAAAGGGTATGTACTAGATTCTATATTTTTTGGTATATGTCCCTTTTTTTGATCTGAAATTGTATCTGTCCTGGTGCAGACATTTATCACCTTACATTTATATTGTTTCAATAACCTTTTGGTTGATCTTCCTGCCTCAAGCCTCTCTCAACTCTAATTTTATTTTCCACTCATCAAATTGATCTTTCTAAAGCATGGGTCTAATTATATCATATACTCCTTCTCCTTGCACCTATTCAATAAACTCCAGTTGCTTATTATCATACAATATCCTCTTTCTTATGTTCAAAGCCTTTCATAACCTGGTCCCCTTCCTAGTTTTGCAATGAATTATACCTTTCTACCTTTTCCTTCTCCCTACCTTTACCCACATAGATGTACTCAGAAAAAATGGACTGTCTAACATGCTATTCCTCACACAAGACATTCCATTTCCTGATTCTGGGCATTTTCATTGGTTGTTTCCTCACCTTCCCACTCCCCTATACTCACATGGAATATTCTAACTCAACTCTGTCTTCTGGTTTCTTCAAATCTCCATTAAAATCTCACCTTATTAAAGAAGCCTCATTGATTTCGTTTATGTTAGTGTATTCCCTCTGCTGATTATCTTGAGTTCATCTCATATACATCTTGTTTGTACACCATCATCTGCATATTTTCTCCCCTGTTAGACTGTGAGCTCTCCAAGAGAGCATGGATTATCTTTTCCCTTTCTTTTTATCCCTAGCACACAAACAATTGGTGCTTAATAAATGCTTATTGACTGACTGGTAGAGAATCACAAAACTGGAAAGGGTATTCGGAGGCAAGATAGCAGTATACCCAAATCTTGAACTTCTGCAGATCAAGTGACTATATAACCCATCTTAATTTTCCCATGTACATCATTATAATTAGAATCAATGCAGAAAGTAGTCAACACTCCACTAGCCCATAATCTAAAGTATCCTTTAAATGTTTTTGTACCATTTTTTACCTCCCCTGCCTAATTAATTCCTTTGTTCAACTTGTAACACTATCCCATCTGTTTTCTCATACTCCAAATTGTACCCTACACATCAGTAGGAGTTGGAAGGCAAGGAGGTCTGACAACAAAAATACATAATTACCTTTAAAAACATTTAATTTCTTTTTTAACTCTCTCATCTTTACTAAGGAATTTGTGATTCTAGCGTTAAGCAAAATTGAAGAGAATGGACAATTCTCCTTAGATTGATGCTTTGTATTAATCTAAGAGGTAGTACTTTGCATCTCAGCAAATGAATAAGAACCAGAACAACTTAGTAGGCAGAAATGGAAAACTGCAATTTTCTAAAGTCTTCAGAATTGGGTTATTAACAGGTATCATTATTATTTTGATTGAAGTGTGCATTTACAAACAATGAAACATCTGTGTTTAGACAATGCAGGAAATGCAGCATATCCCAAAAGTCTCAGTTCAATTTTAAGTTACTAGCACTTAGTACTTTGGTAAGTAAGATATTAGTGCAGAATCTAGGCAAGAGAAGGGATCTCAAGAGACCAGTGGACTAAAAGGAAAATCTTAGGACAGTTAAAAGCTTTGGGAGCTTAAAATTGGTCTAAGACTTTGGGGATATCCTCAAACTCCTACTTCAAGTCAATGAAATGACATTATGTTTTGAGTACCCACTATGTGTGTAGGATATCTGTGATATGAATGAAGGATGAACAATAAGAAGTATTAGACAGGGGTGACTAGGTGGCATAGTGGATAAAGCACCAGCCTTCGAGTCAGGAGTACTTGGGTTCAAATCCGGTCTCAGACACTTAATAATTGCCTAGTTGTGTGGCCTTGGGCAAGCCACTTAACCCCCATTTGCCTTGCAAAAACCTAAAAAAAAGTATTAGACAGCTTCTGCTCTAAAAAGACTTTATGTTTCATTACCAAGGTAAGCTAAACACTTAAATAATTATATTACAAAATAAAATGTGATAAGATTAAGGGCAAGATTTTGAATGATCATGGGGGGGGCAGAGATAACAGTCAGTGAGACATGAACAAAAAAGAGACAGAGAAGAAACAGAGAGAAACAGTTGAGAGAAATGGAACAGAGATAGAAAGAGGAACATAAAGAAAAGAAAGCAAAACAGAGAGACAGAAATTCAGAAAGGATGGGAAAGCAGAGAGAGAAGGAAAAGAACAAAAGAGAAAGAAGAATTAGCATCAGAGGAAGAGAGTTACAGAACCACAGAAACAGAGAGGCAAAAAGATAGATGTAAAAGGAGCTAAAATGAGAAAATAATCGACTAAATACCTGAATAAATACTGGGGAAGATTAGAGAAGGCTCAAAGGTAGACATGACTTCTGAGTTAGGCCTTAAAGGATAAGTAGAAACTATATAAGAGCTGGAAGAGAAAGGGTATTTCAGGTATTGCTGTTGTTGTTTGTTCTTTGTTCTGGAAGAAGATCATGACATCAGGGACATGATACCATAACATGCACATGAAATGGATTTGAGTAAAGGAGTGCATCAGGAACAAAGTCTAAGAGGTGGGAAACTGGTATGTATTCAGAATTAGAGTATCCAAAAGGGACCATAGATATCACTGATTCCAAGATGAAAGACTCATTTTATAGATGAGGTATTTGATGCTCAATAAGAGTAAATGATTTTCCCAAGGTCATGTGCCTAGTAAGTGTCCAGTATGGGATTTAAAATCCAAACTTTTTTATTTCAAATTCAGACCTAAATCACATTGGTTCTTGATGGAATAACATGAAATCTGGGGCATAGATTATATGGAGTGGAATAAAGAGAGATAAGACTGGAAAGGTAGATTAAATCCAAATTGTGGAGGGCCTCAAATGACAGATAATGGAACTTGGATTTTATTTAGTAGTTAAAAGGTTTTTCATTGGGGGATTGATGATCAAAACTGACTACAATTGTAGTGGAGTAGATGAAAGGATAGAGAAATTAACTGATTCTATGACAACAGTTTACAAGAGAGGTTTGAAAGAATTAGAATTGGAATGGTAACAATGGGAATAGAAAGGAGGTGAATGCAAGAAATGCCACTTAAACTTTAATGCCAGAGTAGCAGGGAAAAGGGGAATCAGCAAACCCAATGACTTAGATACACTGATGCCCTTTGTAAAATATGGTTTTTAGTGCTGAGTGAGGTAGGCTTAGACAAGAATCAGCTCGGTCCAAGTACCTGAGTTTAAGGGGACCCAAGATAACTGTCTCCCTATTCTGTCTTGGCTTCTTGCTTGATAGGGAGTTTATCAACCTTCTCAGAGTTGAGGGTTATCAGCAAACAAAGAAAAAGCAAGAAGAAAATAGATTTTTTGAAGGAAGAAAGATTGACTTGGTTTGTGGCATGTTGATTTTGATGGAACATCCATATAGAGATGACTAGGAGACAGTTGGGAATGCAGATTTGGAGATTGTTTGCATAGAAATGGTTGCTAAGGACTGAGGAGATGATAATTCCAGAAGGAGACAGTGCAGGAAAAGAAGAGGGCTGTTTATAATAATAGCTGGCATTTATATAGTATTTTAAGTTTACAAGGTGTTTATATGCATCAAGGCTTAAAGTTACTTGCATACATCATCTTATTGGTACTTTATAGCAAACCTATCAGGTAAATTCTCTAGTTATTCCCTTCTTCATAGAACCACAGAATTTGGGAGTTGGGGATCTCCAGTGGCTATGTAGTTTAACACATATACAAAAGGAATCCCTGCCATGGCATACTTAAGTGATTGTCCAGTCTTCCTACAGAGGAGGAAACCATCTCTCCTCAAAGCAGGACATTTCATCTTTAGACAGCTCTAAGTATTAGGAAAATTTACCTGACATTATATATAAGTTTGTCTCTTTGCAACTCACATCCATTGTTCCAGGTTCTGTTCTCTGGGACCAGATTGTTTAATCTCTCCTCCAAATAACTGAAGAACAGTTAACTTAAGTCCACCAAACACTAGGTCAAGACTAGCCCATGTTCCCTGAGTCTTCTTCTGCTAGATAGATAATATATTTTCAGTCACATGAATCTTTGCTTAAAAGGCATGGTCTGAAGCCTTTTTGCCATATTGGTTATCAATTTCCTTCTGAATTGGTGGTGTCATTATTGAATGCCATATTCCAGATGAAGTTCGATATAAACAAAATACAATGAAATGATCTTGTCTCTTTTCAGTCAGTTTCTACATACATATTAAATGCCTCCCATATGGAGCAGAGACAGAAGCTCAATACTCTTCCTAGAAGTTAGGCCTTAAGCATATATGAATTGATGTAAAGTGATATAAGAAGAACCAGGAGAACATTGTAAACAGTAACAGCAACAATCAACTGGAGATGACTTCACTATTCTCCACAATGCAACAATCCACATTCCAAAGAATTTAGGTTGAAAAATACTATCCACCTCCAAAGGAAAAAACTGATGGGAGTTTGAATGCAGATTAAAGCATGCTATTTTTCACTTTCTGTATTTTTTTTGCATTTTCCCCCCTATGGGTCTGTTTTCTTTCACAACATGACTAATAGGGTAATATATTTGGAATGATTGAACATGTATAACCTATATCAAATTGCTTACCTTCTCAGGAAGGGAGAAGGTGAAGGAGGAAGAGTAAAAACTTGTAACTTGAAAAAAATGTTAAAAATTGTCTTTACATATAATTGGAGGGGATTTTTTTTAAAAAAGAAGTTAGGCCTTTACTAATGTAGCCCAAAATTGTTTTAGCTTTTTTGGGTTGCTACAACATATTACTGACTCAAGATTGAGTTTTCAGTTTGCTATTTTTTTTTTAGAACAACTGCTGTTTACCCAAGCCTCTCCAGTTTTGTACTACTCAAATTGCAAAAAGATAAATAAGATGACTCTGGTATGATCAAACCAAATGAATGTCTCAGATGTGTCAGCACAGATTAGGACCAAGTCCAATCTATTAAAATTATTAATGAAAAATGATAAGCAATGAATTGGGGCTTAATTCCTGGATCCTCAAACAGTTCATGCCTTCTATGTAAAAGTTTATAGGATAATAAGAAAGCATAAAAGTGTCAAAGGGATTTCTACCATTGAAGTGGACCCAGAGAAATTTGACTTTACTGTTTCTTCAATGTCTGAAGAATTGAGGATATATTTGAAAAATAAATTCAACATTAAGGAATAATATTTCTCTACCACATAAATGGAATGCAGGGTGTCTACCAGGAGCAATATGAAAATTCCATTTTAACAACTCTACGACTTCCAATCTTTTTAAGAGAGATTGCAGAAGATTGTCTTCAAGGAGTAGCCATCTGAAGGATCAGTTGGTCCCTAGAAACCCAAGGTTCCCAGACCATGTATTTTACCCTAGCGGTGACAGTAGAGACTAGGAAAATCCAGATGTATATAGACTGCTGGACCCAGAACTAGAGGACTAATGTAGACCAGTACGCAATGCCACAAGCTCAGAATTCTTTGGACTATAGTCATTGGTTTCTAACACTGGACTTATAAAATGGACACCTTCAAGTCACCATAGTAAGCCGACAATGTAAAGACAACTGCTCTCCCAGTTTAAGTCCATTCATTTTAAAGAATATACTTATTTCCACTTGCTCCCACTCTCAAAGCAAAGTTGTTTTACAGGGAAAAAGCTTGAGTCCCCTCATTATTCTAGCTTATGGAACTTCTCATAGTTCTTCATGCATGGTGACATAGTGACATAGTAGATAGAGTGTTGGACTTGGGACAAGAAGATCTGAGTTTGAATTCAATTAACTTCTCTGAGCTTATTTACTCAGATGTACATTAGAGATAATACCGGCAATCATCTCATAATTTTTCTGAGTATTGGATGACACTATATGTTAAAAAATTTTGTAAGCCTCAAAACAGAGTAACCTGCTAGCTATTTTTGTTATGGTATTATAATTGATATGTAGTTTTTCTTAACTCCAAAGACAACCAAGACAAAATTTCCTGTTGAGGCTTAGACATGAGTTATATTCTGATGTACCTACAGGAAACTCAGCACTTAAAGACCTTTGCAACCTAGTTCAAACATACCTTTCAAGTCCTATTAGACAATGTTCACTCTCTCCTACACCCTTCAATTCATTCAAATTGACAGCTTAATGCCATTGAATTGTCTCTCCTACAGACCAGAAACCTACTCTTTTCTTATTTCCATATCATCGAGTTTCCTCTCTATCTTTAAGGCTAAGTCCAATAGAAATGTGAGTTATTATTACTATGAAACATAAAACTACATGGCATCTCTTTGTCTTGTAAAATGCTTGCAGAAGATAACTTACTAAGCTCCAGAATGTCTTTAGATGTATATTTGTTTAAACCCTAAACTTCCCTAGAGAAGCTGTCAATAATATGATCTCAATATTATCCTTTTGGAAAATTTCATTTTCAGATGGTTATATGAATCATGCTAATCTACTCCCTTTCCAAAGGAAATCCATTTCGATACCAATATGATTTATGGCAATGAACAATTTTAATATACCCTTGAGTTATTGGGGTGTTATAATGAGCCCTCCAGAAAATGGGATTTTTTTAATTATCTCTTATTAGAATTTCATATTGACTCACTAAACAATAACAGATTTCCCTCATTACAGAAAGAGAAGAAAAGAGCGGTGGGATTTTTTTTTCAAATGGCACTGATGAGACTCATATTCCCACTGGGGCCCTCCAGCTCTTTAACAACCTCTGGCAGAGATCCATTGCTCTGTATCTATCAGTCTCTGTAACCTGGTTAGGCTACAGGCCTTCAAAAAGAACTCTACTGGATGGGATGCGCAGTAAGTAACTAGAGATCAGATGTCCATCTGGGTGAGTAATCAAAGTTTACAATCATTCCTTACCTACTCCCAATCTTAAATTTTCTGCATTGGCAGCATGGCTGACAGACATGGTGATGGGCTTGCCTGAAGCTAACCTCCCACTTCCCCCAAAGGTGGAAGAGTATTCAGACTTGAACCTGAAACATCTGATAAACAACCAAATCATTCTTCACATTAGTCCTTTGGAAAAACTGACATTGGTTTTTGCAAAAGCTAATGTAAAAGTCGAGTGTACTGAGGCACTTTCTGAGTGACCTCCAATTAGAGTGCTATTATTAATAGAAGCTATTATTCCGTTTTCTCTCATTATGCAGCTCAATTACAGCGACTCCCTCTCAGCTTTTATGTCCCTCTCATTTGTTTACCAATGGCTGGTGAGTATTTTCAGGTGGGAAAGCTACCCTGTGCAATGAGGAGTGAGGCTGGTCCTGGGTCTCCTAATTGAAGCTTGTGTCACACTATTATTTTTCAAAACAAGAAAATTGCAGCTGGGTCTGGTGAACATTGATTGCAAGTGAAGTGCTACTAGGAACAATTAAAGGGCTCTGAAGGTGAATTTCATTAACGCTGCCTTAGTGCAGGAGATTTGCCCCATGCCAAAGACCCTCTGGTAAATCTCATTTTCTTCCATCAATGGTAGGGTTTAAGGAGGTCTCTCAGCATCTAATGAGGCCTTGGAGAAGCTGGTTAAGGTCTAAAGAGGGAAAAAATAGCAATCCCACATGTTTCCACTCCTGACTGCCAGAAGGAATTTGAAATAAGTTTTCCATTTAGTACTAAAGCAGAATAGTTACATCGCTCATGTCAAAAGAGCAGTCAGGGGCTTCAGTTAGAAGCATATAAAACAGGATATAAGCCTGTTAGGGGGCAATTCCAGGAGTTTAGATGAATTGTAATGTCTGATGGCAAAGTCATATAATTAGGGTGGTATGGGGTGCTAAACTTAGAAGGTGCTGATGGAATTTCTAGTCCTTTACATATTAAGGTAAGACTTTTCTCCTCTTTCAGATCTCACTTCTTCCTCCCCATTACTCGGATCCATCTTCAGCAGTCTCACACTCTAGATGTCTCTCTATCATCCCAAATATGGAATGGAGTGCTCTCCCTTCTTTCTCCCCAAACTGAGGGAGCTTTTCATGATGATTGGTTGGGGGCATAAAAAAATCTCAGTCTTAGTTCTGAGTGGTGGCAGTGAGGATAAACAAAAATGGAGAGGACACCAGAAATATTGCAGAGATGAAACTGACAGGATCTGGATGTAGGTCTGGATATGGGACTCAAGGGAGTCCCTTCCTACCTTTCCATTTTTCTTATATAGTAGAATTTCTTATATTCTACAATTCAGGTATATTGGTCTATTTGCTTTTCTTTGAACATAAATACTCCATCACTCAACTCTATGCCTTCACACTGGCTGTTCCATCAATAGATGCTCTCTTCTCAGCTCTGCCTCTCAGTTTCTCTAGCTTCCTTTGAAACTCTGCTTAAACCCCTCCTTCTTTGGGAGGTTTTTCCCTGATGCCTATAGATGCATTTTCCCCTCTCCAATAACTTCCATCTATTATGAATATTCTTATATGCACCCAGGTTTTTTTTTTTAACATGGTGTCTCTTCCAATGGAATGTAAACTTTCTGAGAGTGAAGATTGTTTTTATCTCTACCACTTAGTGTCTGGCAAACAATAAGTGCTTAATAAATGCTTTTTGACTGCTATTAACTGATTCTGAGGTTTCAAGCCTGGGTGACTAGGATGATAGTAGTGTTATCAACAGACACAAGGAAGTTGAAATAAAGGAAAGATGTAGGGGAGAAGATGATGAGTTCAGTACTGGTAATTTTAAGTATTTGGAAAAGTAGAAATGTAGCTTATGAGAGAGGACCAGGTCAAGGGAATATAATATAAATTTAGAAGTTTTCTGCCATAGAGATAATAACTGAAACTATGAAAGTGGATAAGATTGTAAAGGAAGGAGGATGCCAAACAGAGCTTTCAGGAATACCCATACGTAATTGAAAAAGGAAAAGAGATATTGAGAAGTAGGAGTATGATGGGATCATGTACTTAGAATTATAGGGACTATCAAAGACCATTTAGTTCAACTCTTTAATCTACAGGCAAGAAAACTAAGATGCTTGTAAGTACCTTGTCCAAGGTAATGAAGGTAGTATGAATTAGAGATGTCATTTGAGCTCAAGATCTCAGAGAAAGATAGAGCCAATGGAGAAGAAAGAAAGATGGAAATGGGTGTAGTTCAACTATATCAAATGTTGCAGAATGATAATGAGAATTAAGAAAAGACCATTGGTGCTGGCAACTGTGACACTCCGGTGTCCTTGGAAAGAGAAGTTTCAGTATGGTGGTATTAAAAGATCCAGATGACAAAGAGGTTGAACAGTGGGAAGAAGGTGGAGATAAGGAAACAAAAACACTTTTGAAGTTTGGCAGTGAAGCAGCTGATAGACTTCTAGCTTGAGGAGAGCTAAGTGAAGGGAAGAGGAGTTTTATTTTAATTTTTTAGGCTAAAGAAGAACTCAGAACACTGGCCCCCATTCATTTCTAGGTGTCACATTTGAGAAACAACATCAACATGTAGGTTCAAGGTCAAATGAAAATGACCACAATGGTGAAAGGACTGGGTAGAATGCTATATAAGAACTGATAGAAGAATTGAGGATGGTTAACGTCAATGAAAGAATAAACTTAGAGGGATATGATAGATATTTTCAACTATTTGAAGTATTGTCATATGGAAGAGAGATCAGGCTTCTTCTCAGCTCCAGGCAATAGAACCAGGAACAGAGAATGTATTGATGTTTCAGAGAAGTACATATAGGTTTTATAAAAGTGAGAACTTCTTAATAATTTGAATTTTCAAAAATGGAATGGGCTACCTGGGGATGTAGAGACTTGTACTTCACTAGAGTTCTGCAAGGGAAGGCTAGAAGGCCTGCCATGAGAATTGGAGAGAGAATGACTGTTCAGGAGTTTGTGTGTCTTTAAATGCAGAAGCATATAGAGATCATAAACCCTTCTGGAAAAATGAGGTCGAAAACAGTGGTAATCAAATGGAAAAGTCAAGCAAACCTGTTGTGAGCAGGGAGGTTGTTTTGTGACTTGTTAACCAGATTTCTTAAAAAAAATCCAGATAAAAAAGGTTTCAAAAGAATTGAGTTTCATATTCTTGAATGTCAACTTTTTTTTCTCATGTAAAATACTTTGAATTATTGATATTTACAAATTGACATATTTGTTGCAACCATTGTGACTGAAATCAGCAGTGTGCTTGGCATTGTTTAGATAGCTATGTTTTCCATAAGCCTTTCCACCTTTGTTTTTTTAGTGGGGGAAAGACAGATCAATCCCTAGTGGATGTATGTGAAACTGATTCCCACTTTGTTTGCTGGAATGGTACAGAATTAGGAAAAAGCTTTTTTTTGTGGAGGGGGGAGAATGCACTTGTGATAATGACAATCCAGGGTAAATTTTTTTTTTACATTGTGACTTCTCCTGGTAGTATTCTGCTTGGCTGTGCAGATGCTGCTTGCCAGTTATCTGTAACTCTCTGATTGGCACTAAGTGCTCAGAATATTGTTTCCTAAGTACTGGGAAATATATAAAGCAAACCGGTGTGTGGCTTTAAAACAGCTTTCCTCATGAAATTCATTTTTTTCTAGCCATTAGTATAATAACTGTAATCAATCTTCTCATTTCCAAAGCACAGGATCCCTGTACAGCCAATTCTCAGTTGTGTGAAATAACAGATGCCAATCAGACAAATATTGTGTTAAATTGCATTAAACAACAGTGACAAATGGCATATTATACACATATTAAAATAGTGTTCCTTATTAAATTCCCATAGTACCCCAGGGTGTGAAATAAAGGTCCACCATAAAACTATTGAGAAGTATGAGTGCTCTAATAGAATCTCAACTGAGCCTGGGAAATGCCACACCTATCACCCAATAATAATAATAATAATAATTGTTGACATCTGTATGTTACTTTGAGGTTTGCAAAATGTCTTATGTATACTAGGATTGGAGATAGCAGAGTTTTAGAATATAAAGAGAGCTTAGAAGTCATCTAATTGAGATACTTCATTTGAAGATGAAGATGAAGATGAAGAAATTGAGGCTCACGGAGATAAGAGATTTGCCTCTTACAGAGGTAGCAGTAAGTGGTAAAGCTAGGTTGTGAAACTCAGGTTCTGTGATCTGAGCACTACAGTCAGGAATGAAATAGTCCTCAGGGAGCTTACATTTTATAAGTGGAAAGAATATATACTTGAAAAGTACCTATAAAATTAATGTGAGGTAATTTAAAAAAAATATTGGACCAAACTGCCTCTGCATTATTTTAGATTTTAGAATTAAAAGGGACCTTAGATGCCCTATAATTCAACTTCCTTGATTTTGAAGAAATGGAAATAGAAACTCAAAAAAATTAAGTATGAATAAATTACTTTTTTAAAAACGTACATTATTAAACCTTAACTGTGTTTCAGGTACTGTGCAGATAAAAATACAAAAAATAAAAAATCAGAGAGTCTCAAAGAATTTTACATTCTCCTAGGGCCAAGGAAGGGAATTGTATTCTAGGAGATTTCAGGAATGGGTGATCCATGGAACAGACATGCCCTTTCCTCTTTTATTGTTCACATTTATTTATTTTATTTATAATTTAGGTAATAAAACAAGCATTTCTGTAATGTAGGATAATAAAAAGATGATTGCACACAAAACTGTAAATCTATTAATTTCAACTTCCAAATTCCTTTTAAATATATAATAAAGTTATAATGTAATTTCTTTTTTCTTTCTTTTCCCCCTCCCACTCTAGCAATGGCTAGGTATGTGGATATATAAAATTCTTCTTTACATACTTTTATTTATCAGTACCTTCTCTGGATTGAGATAATATCTTTCTTTATATGTCCTTGGATATTTATAATAGTCAAAATGAAATTCATTCTAAGTTATTCTTAAAACAATATTGCTGTTATTATATACAATGTTCTCTTGGTTCTGCTAATTTTCTAATTTCACTCTGTTATTTTGTGCAAGTCTTCCCATGTTTTTTCCTAAAATCATTGAGCTTCGCATGTCTTATAGCACGGTAGTATTCTGTCACAATTATATAGCAGAACTTGTTCAGTCATTCCCCTAAGAGAGTTTTCCAACGAAGAAATCAAAACAATTTATAGTCATATAAAAAAGTGCCCTTTCCAAAAGAAATGGTCCTATTGATTTGGTTATTGTATTCAGAGCAAGAGGAGGAGATAGTGCCTAAAGCAAGGGCAAATGGCAAGATAGTTGGATTGTACTATTGAATGAGAAGTGAAACTTCATTCTCTAATCTGGTCCTGGGTGCATATAGTGGGCTCAGTAATTAAGCCCTCACTCTACAGTTGAGGTGCCCAGCCTAGATTAACTCTCCCAGGGACTGAAGTCATGGAATCTGGAAGCCTAGGTGCTGAGTCAGATAAGGAGAGAGAACTGTGACTTAGACGGTGACTTAGGTAGTTGCTGGCTTGGATATCACTCGTCAAAGTTCACATAGGTAATGAATGGGAGAATACATTTGAATTTTTGTCCTCTGACTCCAATCACTCATTGAAGTGAACCAAGTGACCTTTAATTTGATCCTCAGAATCAGTTTGTGAGATAGGTACCATTTCACAGATGATGAAGCCGAGGCCAAGAGAGGTAATTTGACTTTGCCAGGCTCACATGGCTAGGAAGTGTTTGAAGCAGGATTTGAATCCATTTCTTTCTAACACTTTTGGGAAAAGAAATCTAGAGCTCATCATTCATGCATCAGAAAGTTATCCCAGTCACCCTTGACTCCCAGAATGGCTTTTTTATATGAATACAGAATGCTGACTAAGGTGGCTTGTGAAGGGAAGGACGGGGAGATGGCAGGGAGGAGAGATAGATAAGCCTGTCTCTCAGGTTCTTTTTTTTGCAAGAGTAGTATGACATCATGGTTGTTTCTCCACAGTGCTCAAACAAAGGTTTGAAAAGGGAAAAATTCAATCACCTGGCTATTTTCTTTTCACAGTGTTGGAATGATTCATTGAATTGTGATTCGCTGAATTGCCTGAATGATCTGACATGGCAGACAGACACCCTTCAATTCTAATCTCTGATCTCTGAGACATCAAAAGAAAATAAGCAAGGGAGCTGGAGCAGCCTTTAATCTCCTCTGGGCCATGCTGGGCAGTTTGCAGTTAGCACAGTTGACTTACTTGGCCTAGTCTTTGTTATCAAGTCGGGGCTGCTCTCTGGACATCTCCGGGTCACGTCTTTTAAGTGGACCCTCACTTGACTGCATCCTCTGGGGCACCATGATATGCATTCTGGAGTCTCCAGAACACTCAGAACAGAGTGTAAATACACAAGGGCCTCTCAAAAGAGCTCGTCCCATTTCTTTGTGTCTGTGTATGGTCCCAAGGATCAGAGTCCCTTGATCTCTTTTTCTAAGTCAGCTCCCAAGCTTTTGCTATGGGATCTTTCTCTGTGTCTGCAGTGAAGATTTTAGGAGCTCCTAGTTTGACTTCTGATGGCTGTGACTCCAAAGATAATGAATTATAATGTACTTGCTCAGGGTTTCATTGCTGGAGGCCAAGAAAGAAGAAAGGGTTAGAAATTGCTTAGCCAAAATGACCTAGGTATTTCTATCCTAGGACCCACAGGATGGCAGTGGGAGAAAGAGAAGGGGAGAGGGGAGAAAATAGAAAAGGAAGGAAAGAGAGAAGTGAAGGAAAGGAAGAAGAAAGGAAGTGGAGGGGAGTGAGGAAGAAGAAGAAGAGAGGGGAAAAAGGAGCATAAAGGAGAGGAATTATTATTAGGAAGTGGAAGTAGAATAAGAGTTGCAATTAGGCTGGGGGCAATCAGGGCTTTGCCCAGAGTACTAAAATCTAGAGAATGCAGCATTTCAAAATAATAATTTTCAAAAGACTGTACAATTCTAAAACAGTACATTTCCATTTTGATAGCCCTTTCACTCCTTCAGCAGTGTGGGAACAACTGAGATTAGCACCTAGTTAACAAGAATAATTAGTTAAATTTGGAAGATTCCATATGGTATAGCTTCACAGCCAGTGAGGTCCTCCCTAGCTTGGTCTCTTCAACAGTGACCTCATTGAACCATGGGGGTCTCTCCTGCTGGACCATTGTCCAAGGGACTTAAATAATGCTATCTTAATTGCTTCTTATGTTATTTTTGCATCATTAATAATGAAGTTGATTGGGGGGAGCTGCTTGCTAAAAGCATTAACAATAGTAATGACTTTGGGTAGAAAGGCAAGGAGGTGGGAGGAAAGGGAAGAATTGGGGGGGGAAGCAAGGCGAGCATAGAAAGGTAGGGAAAGGAAAGAAAGAGGTGAGTAGAAGGAAAGAAAGGGATAAGGGCATGAAAGGGGAAGGAGGAGTGGCAAAGGGTAAGAATGGTAAGAGGGCATCAGGATGGAGGGGGAAGAGAAAGAGTAGCACTACAGAGGGATGGAGAGAAAGAAGAGAATGGAGAAAAGAGAAGAAATAAGAGAAAAATAGGGAGGGGGAAGGTAAGAGAGGGAAAAAAGATAAAGTCATGGTACAGTTAGGAGCAACATGGAAATCGAACCTGTGCCAGGCTCATCCGCCTGCTTATTTGCATCCAAAATGAGAATCGAAATGATGGGAGATGATGTTCACAGTTTATGGGCAATTACATCTAAATATCACACTCACTCTGTCAATTCTTCACCGGAGCTGTAGGCAGGCCTGTTCTATGACTCTGGGACAAGCAGGAGGCTGTTCCACTCTGAGTGGGGATGGAATGGAAAGTCAGGAGGGGATGCTGGCATCAAAAATCAAGCCAGATCTGCAGTCCCTGCTAGAACTGTGCCCCCATTGCATCCTCCAATGTCCTATTCTTATATATTTGACAGGACTTCCCCCACTCCCCCTAAACCCCTTTATCTTAACTCCCTCTCCTCCATACATTCTTTACATACTTTCAATTAATTGAGAACCTCTGATTTGGGATTTAGCTCTGCCCTGCAGTTAATGGGTCTGGGTCCCCAAGCCTGGGGCTGCCTCTTCAGTTCCCTAGCAACCAACCAGAAAAGAAGGAAAAGTGCAGGGTCTCATCACTACAAGATGTTAAAGTCATTAATATTCATTAGCAGTAGCTGTATTTGGCTGCTAGGAAAATGTTCTGGAGAGAAAATCATGAGTAGGGGGAATAGAGAGATGGAAGGGAGGGACGTGAAAGCTTATTGCATAATAAACTTGAATGCTCCACTCATGCAATGACATGCCTGTATTCTTACATGTGAATATGTATGTTTGCATGCATATATACCTAATACAGACTTGTATGCAAGATTTATCCTGTATAAATTTTATAGGGTTAAGGAGAAGAACCCTTCCCAATCCTAAATATTCTACCCTGTGGCTCATTAATAGTGTCCTTAATTTCATCATTAGCAATTCATTCCTTTAGCTACTCCCTAAGTTTCTTTAAATAATAATGTGTCATATCCCAGGATTATTTGTAAATTCTTGATACATTGGCATAAAGTCTGCTTTCTGGGAAGATTTTCTCTGAGAAATGTGCTTGGGAAAAGGGAGGCCCAGGCCCCTGTGCTTGGGTGGGGGAAATCCTCAAAAGAAAGAAAAATAAGAAAAGATAAATTAAGAACATCATAGACAAACATCCCCTACTTCTTTATATTGCCTCCTAAAGGCCCAGGAGTCTCCCTGGCTTTTTCCTTTAAAACTTTAACTCAGCCATAAGAAAACATTTTGGTACAAATTCAGATGGGTATGTGGGGTTGGTAGGGACAGGGTATGTGGAGATATGTTAAGAGATGAACATCCCTGGGGTATGGTGGAGGTAGACTTGACTACAAAGATGTTTTTCTCTCACTTTTTAAGAAGACCTTGATAACAAGGAGGAGATTGCCATGAAATGCATGTGAATTGGATTTGAGTGAGGAGGGTGCTGTCACCACATCTTACTTTTTCATCCAGAGCCATCTAGGTCCAGTGGCCAGATATGGATCAGGATGACTGAAGGTGGGCCTGGATGTGAGGCAATCTGTGTTGAATGACTTGCCCAGGGTCACACAGCTAGTAAGTATTTGAGGTCAAATTTGAACTCAGGGGCTGAACCTCAAGCTAAGTCCACTTATACAGTAAGATTTGACTATAATGAGTGTAGGTAAAGAGGTTGCAGAAATGGGAAGCCAAGTGTTCAAAGTTGGCAGGGGTCTGGGGTAAGAGGTCCTTGAGACAGATTCTGAATTTACTGGGGGGAGAAAGGGGACTGGTCTGTACTTTCCAGAGATGACAGCAACAGGGAACTCATCAGGATTTTTAAAGGATTCAATGATTTTTAAAGGAGAAGAGAGGGTGGCTGATTGATTGCAGGAGAGAGAGAGGGCTTCTAGGTGTCTGTAGGGATCAGGGATCATAGCCCTTTGTCCTGCAGGTCCTGAATGCAAGGGATATGAGAGGGGAGGTCAGCCTCTATCAGTGTGCTAAGAGAGGTGGTGTCTTCAAGAGAATGGCTAAGTTTCATTGAGCTTCAGAAGACTGACTGAATCTGAGAGCAGATCAAACTCATAGAGGCTATAGATTGAGTACTTGGAGATCAAGACTCTGGGCCAGGAATCAGGAGGACCTGAATTCACAACAGGCCTCATTTACCAAAATGTGTGACCCTGGGCATGTCACTTACCCTCTTCTTTGCCTCTGTTTCCTCATCTGTAAAATAGGGATAAGTGGCTTAGGGGATAGAAAACTGGGCCTGAAATCAGGAAGAACTGGGTTCAAATCTAGCCTCAGATACTTACTAGCTGTGTGACCCTAGGCAAGTCACTTAAACCTGTTTTCTCAGTTTCCTCATTTGTAAAATAAAATGAAAAAGAAAATGGGAAACCTCTCCAGTATCTCTGCCAAGCAAACTCCAAATGGGGTTACTGAGAGTACAGCATGACTGAAACCACTGACAACAGTAAAGATAGAGAAAATAATAGAACTTTTCTCCCAGGTTTGTTGTGACAATCAAATACAAGATAAAATGCTTAGTACAAATCTTGGAGCATAGTCTCTTATTTCCTTCTTCCCTCCCTCCCACAACTAGTCCAATACCCCCCCCCCCCACACACACACATACACAAAGAAGAAGCTGATGCTCAGAAAGGTAAATCAGCTTGCTTAAGGTCACACAGGTAAATGAGTAGCAGAGCCAAGATTCAAGGTTAGGTTCTCCTTTGACTCTTTGCCAAGTGGCCTTTCCTCTATACAACAACAGAGGACGTTTCTCAAAAGTCACAATGAACATGTGAAGGGAAGAGGTTAGTGATTAGAAGAGGGTTAAAGCTGAATTTATTCTAGGGAGTAGGATAGGGAAGGCCATGGCCAGGGCTACCAGTGGGAAGCTACCTTTTTGGCTGATCCCAGGAATCATCTATGTTACTGGTACCCAGGATGGGTGCTTTGATCAGGGGTAGTTGAATGGGGTGCATGTATCTAAGTTGAAAGCATTCCTAGAGGAGGGTCACAGATTGGAGGTGGGGGTGAGTGGAGTGTACGGAGGCCCCGGTTAGGCAGCTGACCCTTGCAGCTTCACACTAGTAACTTTATTGCTTCAAACCTGTGCTTAATGAAGGCTCCTTTTGTATCTCAAGAGAGGGAAAGGGTTAGTAAAGGTTTGTGGTTGAACCTAAGGCAAATCATCTCAGGTTCTTCTTTGATGGTTTCCTCCCTTGTGTGGGCTTCTCCTTTATAGCAAACAGGATAAAACAAAAACTACCTTGTATTTATTTGAAACCTTTTACAAAAATAAAGACTGCAAATTAACAGGGTTTAAATAGAGAAGAAAATTATTCAGAATAGTGTTTGTGATGAGCCAGAGGAGAGAATGTGAAGAGGGGATAACTTTACCCTATCCAACAGAGGTCAAACAGGTACATAAAAGAGCTAATTCTGTGCAGGAATATCATTCCTTAATATGTGTTAAGAATCCAGACAAGGCTACAATTACTCATGTTTATATTCATTTTGGCTCAGTAGTACCCTCCCTTGTCATCAGCTTACCATTGGCATATATCTTTTCTAGCCCTCTATCCTTTCCCTGAAGAACAAAAGTTCCTAATTGGAGGCACTAGTTTAGATAGGATTACATGCCAGACTAGTATAGAATCAATATTAAAGAATGGGGAAGGTTTAACAGTTTTAAAAGATTAACTGATTTAAAAGAGTGGCTGCTTGCTAAGTACTGTCCTGGCTTTTAGGGGTTTGCTTGTAAGGAAAGTAGTATAACAATACAGAAAAAGAAAAGAATTATAGCGTTTGTCTCTTAATCCATTACAAAAGGGGGTGGGGTGGGGGATTGCAATATCTTTCTCCAGAGTTCCCCTGCTTTACTCTCCTTTTCCTGAAAAACAAAAGTTCCTGAGCTATCCTTTTCTTAACTTTAAGGTTTCTGCCTCCCTTTATCCCTTCCATCCCTCTTTCAAACTGGGGAAATTATATTTTCCATCAACTTTCTGATGAAGAATGACACAAGTAACACAAATAGGGGCAGCTAGGTGGCCAAGTGGATAGAGCATTGGCCCTGGTGTTGGGAGGACCTGAGTTCAAATCTGATTTCAGAAGCAATAATTACCTAGCTGTGTGACCTTGGGCAAGTCATATAACCCCACTGCTTTGCAAAAACTAAACTAAAATAAAATATATTCCTCTATGATAGAACTGAGGTTAGGGAGAGACAGATAATTTAGAATACAAAGAGGCTTAGGGATCTGTGTGACTGCAGTTAGGGAGACTGGACCTAAGTTTGTTCCTCTAGAAGAGGAAAAGCATCTTTCCCTCTCTTCCTTCAGGAAGATATAATGAGGCAGGATAACTAAAAGCTCTTTAATGATAAAAGCATCTGTAAAATTTCAAATATTGATATTATTCTGGAGACCACTGAGAAGGAGAAACATACCCATGTTCATGGGTTTACCTCAGTTCAACCCTGGGACTGGGGCTGAGAGGTTATGCTATAAGTCAGACTCAGTGACACAACTTGAAAGTGTGTGTGTGTGTGTGTGTGTGTATTCAGATTTTATCCAAGTTGACTATACTCAGGTAAATATCACTCTTACTCTAGATGAGTAAGACTTCATTCTGAGTTAACTGTAGTTTATTCATTTACAGTTGTTGTTTGGTTATTTTTCAGTCATGTCTTTCTCTTGATCCCTTTTGGGGTTTGTTTTTGGCAACAATGCCAGAATGGTTTGACAATTCCTTTTTTAGGTCATTTGACACAAGAGGCAAACAGCATTAAGTGACTTGCCCAGGATCACACAGCTATTAAGTGTCTAAGGCTACATTTGAACTCAGGAAGAGGGGTCTTCTTGATTCCAGGACCCAAAGCTCTATCCACTAGTACCATCTAGATGCCCTTATTCTTTTATATTGCAGAAATTTTTCTTCCTCTTTTCCCCCTTAATCATCTCCCTCTTTCCTTTCAATTTCCATTTCTTTTTTGAAATGGTTAAAGTGCTTGATGCAATTAGCTGTTAATTGTTAGCAGCTGTAGCCATTATCAGTTTAATGCTTAATTAATTGTAACAATTAATGCTGCCTAGACTACCCTGTTTTAGGAAATGTTTGTGGGAGAAGGGTTTTTTGAGCTACAGCTTAATTAATTTGCCTCCGATTTTTAGCATTTAAATATCCTAAATCTGATATTATTTTCCCAAATAATGAAAAAGGAACAGAGGTTCAACTCTCTGCACAACTCCCTCCTCCTGAGTCCCAAGTCCCAAGTCCTCAGTCCCAAGACTGAAAGGCTCATCCTAGTTAAAGCCAAAGTTGTTGCTTGATACCACTTTGTAGCCTACCCCTACCAACATGAAATAATATCTGTCACTTGGTCTTGCTTAGAGATGGACCCAGTTCTATAACTTGCTCTGTTATGCACCAGTTCATCAGTTGTATGTGTGTGTGTGTGTTTTCAGAAAATAATATACCATGAATATCAGTAGAAAATCCACTATAAATGAAATTTGTCAAAAATATGGAATAGAATTATGCAGTAGGAGTCTGGAGATCTAGTTATGTGAAATTGAGGCAAGTCACTTGATCTCTTCAGTGCTCTGCTTCATTGTGGATAAAATTATATCACAGAAGACTCCTATGCAAGAAACTTCTTGTTCTAATATTCTATGATTTTAAAAATAGCTACCATAGTGGAGACCTTGCTGGGTATACAGATCTGGTTTTTTAGAATGGTTTCAAGTTAGTTTTGTCAAAAATGGAGGAGAAGGAGGAAGTCTGTTTGTTGAATTCTAATCTTTGAGAGATAAGTGGAGGGCTCAAACTATTTTCCATCTCTTCACTACCCCAAACTTTGAATTTGAATTTTGACCCCAGCTATCTGAGAGAACACCAGGAATTAGGGATACCATGGAAGCATCCAGGGATTTTGAGGGATCTGGAAGAACTACTAAGTTGCCTTTAGGAATATTCAGCTTGAGTGATCTTGGAAAGCATTCAGAGAACTTGACTTTGTTACAAAAATGAGAACCCACCATGGAGTGTGGTAACCTGTGGTAGAAAGCCCATAGGAGCTGAACACTCTGCCTTTGGGGGGAGGGGGAAGAAAACATTGTATTATGAGAGTCAGCATGGTACAATAGAAAAGTCACTGTCCTTGTAATCAGGGAGATATGCATTCATATCCTGCCTCAGACTTGCCTTATATGATCCTGGATAAGTCATTTAACTTCTCTGACCCTCATTTTCCTTATATGTAAAAGTGGAAGAAGGAAAGGAACAAGCATTTCTTAAGTACTTACAATATTGCTACACACTGTTAAGCACTCTGTAAATATCTCATTTGATCCTCACAACAACTTTGGGAGGTAGCCTGCTAATATTATTCCCATTTTACAAATCATAAAACCGAGTCTTTAGAGAGGATCCCACAGCTTAGTGTCTTTAAGTGCATTTGAACTTAGATTTTCCTAAGTCCCTGTCCAGCACTCTCTACTTGGCCACCCAGATGAGGTGTTCGAACTCAATGACTTCCATCATTATTTCCAGTTCTAAATCTGTTCTCCTATGAAGCTATTCTGGATATTGTTTCCAATACAAGCCATAATTTTTAAAAATGTTATTTTTTATCTTCTTTTTTTATCTTCTGTATTATGTAACCAACATTTCTCAAAGTATCCCTCAACCTTTCAGGGCCAAGAAAGTCACCTCTTGTAATAAACAATGAGAGAGAGAGAGAGAGAGAGAGAGAGAGAGGAGAGTGAAGAAAGGGGGAGAGGGAGAAAGAGGGGAGAGAGAGAGGGAGAAGGAGGGGGAGAGGAAGAAAAAGTCAAAGCTAACCAACAAATAATAAAAAAAAGTCTTACAATATTTAGAGTTTCCCACCCCATGTCTTCAAAGAAGCTAGAGAACTCTGAAGAAATTATTTATAAGAGGCACATTGACAAATGAAGTAATATCTAGGATAAGGTACTTAGAATAAAGAGGGATTTGAAAACCATAATTTAACATCACTAAGTCTCAAAGATGGAAATGAATTCAGAGGCTAAGGTGACTTATTTATATCTAAATAAGAATTCTTTCTATAGCCTGCCTCTGTTCCAGCCTCTGTTTGAAAATCTCTGTGAAGGGGAAACTAGAAGACTCTGAGACAAATCCAATTCACTTTTGGATATTTTTAATTGTATACAAAACATTCCTTTCATTAAACTTGAATTCTACTTTTTATAGCTTTCATTCATTTGGTCCCAGTTTTGTCCTTTGAAATGTGTATAAGTCTGATCACTGACAAAAAATGCCTTGTAAATGTTAAGGGAATATCTGTCTGTCTCTGTCCTATCTATTTCTATTTAGAAAGACATACAAGCAATCTATGATGATGATGATGATGATGATGGTGAAGGATCAGTTGAAAAAACTGGGTGTAAATGTACGAGAGATATGATCTCTGTTTATAAAATTTTAAAGGTAGAATTAGATTTATTCTGTTTTGCTTCAGAGGTGAGAACTTCCATCAGTGGATAGAAGATGCTGGGAGATTTCTGCACAAAATAAGCAAGAATTTTCCAACAAGTAGGGCTGTTCAATAATAGAATGAACTAACACCGGAGGAGATGAGTTCCCTGTCACTGGGACAACTCAGAGAGAAGGAATGATAATTTGATAGGGATGGCTATATTTTGGATTTCTCCTCTTTCATATGCATGTTAAGAATTCATACAAATTGCCCAATAAGATTGCTTTAAATAAAACACTTTGTAACTTTAAAGTGGGACAAAAATATGAATATTTATTATTGTTACCATTATTGCAGAAAGAATTCATGTAGGGGTAGGAAGATGGACTAGTTGACCAAAAAAATCATTTCCATCTCTATTGTTTGATACTCTGAAAGGGAGTCCATTAGGAACAAAACAGGAGTAAGAATAGGAAATATAATTTCATGGAATTGATAAAAGGATCCAAAAAAGGAGTCATTAATCAGTCATTTAGCATTTATTAAGATATTGTGAGGGTATATGTTTGTTCAGGGAAGACTAGCATTTTTGGTTTCAGGACTGTTGATATATCTTGGGTATCTATCTAGCATTCAATTCTCCCGTCTCCAAGAATCTGTTTCATGCACAACTGCCACATCGTAATAAAACTATCTTGGCAGATAGGCCAAACCCAGATTGAGAATAATTTACAGACCTCAAATCTGTTGGTGAGTTAGGGGAATGCCTACCCCAAGACTTTCCCTGTTGGAATATGTGGATGAAAACAATTTGTTCCGATGGCAGGGAAGTCATCTGTAGCTTGGTTAGACATTGAAGATGCCAAGGCCATCCTCTGCATCCTACCTTTTGTCTTGCCATTGAACTCAGATGAGGTTGATCACTTTGGCAACTCTGCCTCACTTTAAATCCAATTCATTTGCAAGTCAAGCTATCACTTGGTCCTCTTGGAAAAATGAAGGATCAACAACAACAAGCACAACAAAAAATAAGTTTTTATTATGTTCCAGACACTATGCTAAAGGAAAAACCATCCCTGCCTTCAAGGACCTTCCATAGGAATGGAATCCATGTCAATGGATTAATATAATTAATAGAAGATTAATATAGAACTGTTGGAATGAAGTCTTTGAAGGGAAGAAGGCATTAGTAGTGGAGGACATCTAGAAAGACCTAAGAAAATTCAATTTGCAATAAGTATTGAAGGAAGTCAAGGATACTAGAAGATGGTGTAAAAGAGGAAGAATATGTCCAACATGAGGAACAGACAGTGTACAGTTGTAGAGACTGTAAAGTCTGGAGAAAAGGATCATGTGAAAAAAAACTGGAAAGGTGGATAAGGGTTAGTTTGTGAAGGACTTTAGATACCAATGGAGTTTACCTTTATTTTAGAGGCAAGAGAATCACTAGAGAGTACTGACATAGAGCAATGCTTTAAAAAAACACACTTTTATGAACTTGCTATGAATTATTACTAATTATCTGATTTGATCAAGAGAACTTGAAACTCAAAATGGAGATAAGAAGTAAATTCTTGTATATATCTTCCAAGTCAGATACCCCAGAGAGAAACAGGAGGTCTGGTAATGAAAAGAAACAATAACTAAAAAGATAACAAAACATATAACCTCTAGTGTTCATACACAAATAAGCAAAACAGAAGTAGTAAACAAAGTAACCAGAGATCTTAATGAGAAGGATAAATTCAACTTCAAAGGTTGAGACTTGGCAGAAATATGACTCAAGATGAGAAAATGATTTAGGAAAGACATACTTATTTTTAAAAAAACACAGATTTACAAAATGTAAAGTTAGAGTAGCATCAGGAAGAAATGTGCACTTGAGAAAATATATTGAAGCAGAGAAAAAGAATGGTTGAAAAATAAGTTTAGAAAGAAAGCAACCATAGTATAGCAGAAGCATGCTACAGATTGATCCTCCAGAATGAAACAAGTGTATGTTGAGGTTGGGAAACATCATAATCCTGGCAAAAAATCATGGGAGAAAAGTGATGGAGGTCTTCATGTGTTCAGACATCTTGGGACTCTGACACATTTTTGTCTTAACTTCAGTGAAGAATGGATACTTCAGATGGAAGAAGCAGCCAGGGGAGCTACTCTTATAGAGCTGATGTTGACCAATCTTTAGATATTGGTTACAAAAGTAGAAATGGTGCCTATTCCACCTTGAAATGTTGGAGCTTGGGAATGCCAACAAAAGACAAACAGCTGTGTGTGGGAGGCAGTGTTTGTACACAGTTACTCAAAACTGTAATTATCCATAGAACTTTTTAGGAAGCATCTTTGATGTTGGTGTTACTGAAGTCAGGAAACTTCTCTAGGCAGTAGACAGGAACTTCATATAGAAAGTTGGTCGGGGCATCAATTGTGTGGGAAAGAGGAAGAAAGGCAGCAGTAGCATCTCTAAAGAGCTAAGGCAGAGAGGAGGGTGTGTGTGTGTGTGTGTGTGTGTGTGTGTACGTACGTACGTATACTCTATCTGGTCTTGGGAGCTCAGTATGTGTGGGGAGTTTGGGAGGTCCAGTGATTGTCTATGAGCTGAGAGTAGAGGGAGTGAGCTTGTGTGAAAAAAAAAAGAGTGTTAGGGGAACTCTGAGAGGAAGGCTAATAAATTATGTTTATACTGGACCCTGAAAAATATGAGTATAGGATTCTGTATCCTTTTATCCTTCCCCATAGCCATACTAATTTTCTGGAGCAATAAATTTTAGTCATGAATTTTGGGGGGTTGTATCTTTTTATCTGAAATGGTATTTTTTGAGCCCCTTGTAATTACTGCATAGAAAATACAAAAGATTATCCCTGGGGACTACAAATACATTTAAAGTTCAAGATGAGTGAATTCTTTTAAATTTTATTTAAGACAATGGGGCTGAGTGACTTGCCCAAGATCACACAGTTAGGCAATTATTATTAAGTGTCTGAGACCAGATTTGAACTCAAGAGACTCCTGACTCCAGGACTGGTGCTCCATCCATTGAGCCATCTAGCTGCCCCCAAGATGAATGAATTTTAAAGTTCTTCCCAACTCACAGCTGTTAATCTTAGCTGCATTATCTCAGTTTCCTCATCTGTAAAATGGGGATGATAAAAAACAGCAGCTACCTTGCAGGGATATTGTGAGGGAAAAAATGGGGTTACATTTGTGAAATGCTTAGCAAACCTTAAACTTCTATATACCTCTAGCTATTGTTGTTGCTTTTATTATTATTATATCTTTGAAGAACTAAGAACTATTATGTGGAATGAATATTGGACTTGTTTTTCTTGGTCTCAAAGGGCAGAACTAGGAATAATAGTCATAATTGTTATCATATAAATATAAATTTATATGTGCATATATAAATGACACATGCATAATATTTACTAATAATTGGTAAAAAATGTCAGAAAAGCAAATTCCAATATTAATAATTGGAAAATTGCAAAAAATGAAATGGCCTGCTTCTGGAGGTGTTTATGCCAAGCTGGAATAAAATAAAAGCACTTATCTTTACAACAACTATGTGAGGTAGGTTCTCTTATTTTTCCCTTTTTATAAATGAGGAAACTGAGACTTAGAGAGGTTAAGTGACTTGCCTAGGGTCACACAGCTAGTAAGTATCTGGGGATGGATTTGAACTTAGGACTTCTTGACACCAGGTCCAGCCTTAATAAAGAAAAAATAGAGCAGATTCTTGTTCACTTAAGGTTAGATGACCTCTGAGGTCTCTCCTATCTCTAAAATTTTATGATAGTATATATATTAGACTATTGGACGACCACATAACTCAAACAAACCAGAATTTTCAGTATTCCGAAATAACAAAGGTAACATGGAAGCTAGGTGGCCCAAAGGATAGAAAGACTCATTTTTATGAGTTGAAATCTAGCCTCACTTACTAGCTGTATGAACTTGGGCAAGTCACTCATCTCAGTTCCTGGTCTAAAAATTATCTGGATAAGGAAGGTGGCAAACCAGTCCAGTATCTTTGCCAAGAAATCCCCCAAAGAGATCACAAGGAGACATGACAGAAATGATTGAACCACAGCAATCAATATGGTAGCTATATCTGAAACTGGAGGCTTATTCATTCCATGAGGAAAGAGAAACTGGAGTTTCAAATAGGAGGGTAGCTGGGCTGAGAACTTATTTGTCAAAGACAGAGCAGGATCAGTCTAAAACCAGACTTTGAAGAGAATTTAACTGTTTGATGCCCATGAACTAGGAAATGTAAGTTGATTGATATTAAATACGATCTTGAGTAGTGATTTTTGTTTTCTAAGATCCCAGAAGTTCCCAAAATCAAGTAAAAGACTAAGGAGAATCAGAAAAATAGTGTATTAGGAATAACTCATGTTTATTTCATGCTTTATCTTTTAAAAAGTGTTTTCCTTCCAAGAAACCTGCAAAATAAATAGTCACAAAACACTGCTGATAATTTGCACGGCACTTTACAATCATTGTCTTTTAATTTCATAACAATCCTTTGCAGTAGGTACTAAAAATGAAATTAACATAATTTGCAAATAGAGAAACTAAGGTTCAGAGAGTTTAGTGATTTGTGTGTGGTCCCCTATCTACTGTCACAAGTAGAATTGAATCTGTATCCTCTTGATCCTAAGGCTAGAACTCTTTTCTGCTAAACTATAGAGAGAATGGAGGTGGATTGTGGGGAGAGTAGTGATGGTAGTCCTGGCTTAGGAATTAATTGGCCTTCAGCACATGAGGCTGGACAATTTGTATTGCTACTGGAGAGTGCTCAAAAGAATGCCTCACAAACTAGACAAGTGGTCTTTCAGAAATATCACCAATTATATTCATACCTGTAGTAAAGAGTGATTATTTGCTTGCTTCATTTCAAAAGAATTTGCCAATCTGTTGCTGGGACAATTTATTGGGAGAAGGGCATAGGAGATGAGGGGCCTGAGACCCATAAGATCTTGAATTCCAGTAGAGAAATGATGGGGAGTTGAGTCTTCCTTTTTTTTCCTTTCCTGGAATAAATGATGTGACTCATATTCAGTTTCCTATATTGGCTTTCACACTTCAGCCCTGGACAGTAGGACATGGATAGTAACCACTGTAGAGAGATATTTAATTCCTAGAAAGTTATTTTTAGGGAAATAATCAGTCTCTTGGAAACCTTTGAAAACAGGTGACAGAGGAAGAAAAAAGGGAGGGAAAGTAACAATAGGAGTCTTTGAGACAGCTCTATTATCCCTTGGAAAAACTTAACCTTCTTAGTTTTATTATGAGAAAAGTAAGGACTAAATCTTCTAATTACTCAGAACAAATTTTTTCTAATCATTTGAATATATTATGGTCTAGAAAGTGATTTTAAAAGCCCAAACTAGAATGCAAAAGACCTTAATTTAAATCCTTGCTCCATTTCTTACCTTTGTGTATCATAGGATCATTCCTTTACCTCTCTGAGCATCAGTTTCTCTCATCTGTAAAACAGAGGGTTGATAAAATTTGGTGGTCTTTTGAGGGTTATCCTGCTAGGAACATCTCATTCTCTGTTATCAAGACTTGAAGTTCTTACCAAGATTATGCTGGTAAATGTGCTGGAAGAAAAAATGGTATGCTAATACATTTAAAGTTTAATTTGCATTACATATTTTCCATTCCTTTCTTTAGTGTAGACAATGAACAAAGCAATAAACTAAACCTTATTTGTAGCATTTGCCCATTTCTGACATCTAAATACTCATACTGAACATTTAAATACCTGATGAGCTGGTATACCTATATATCTTACCCCTCTTTCCCTTTATATGGCAATTGCGATAAAAAAGACTTGTATGTATGTTACTATGAAAGAGTCTATACCTACTGCTTCTGTTCCTCTCCACTCATTTAGTACCTTACTTTGGATCCCTCCGCTCCAAAGAAACTGATCTCTTAGACCTTTTTCAGATGCACACAAAACATCCCTTCCATGATCTCTTCTTGGATTTTCTGGGAATTGACATCAAGCTTGCAGACCAACAGTGTAAAGAATTCACCTTCTTTTCTTTATTAAGAAAGCAAGACATCTATCTTTATTCCTGTGACATCTCTTCTAGTTGCCAGAGTCCCTTAAAAATTAGTGACAAACAACTTCATTCACAAGTGCTTGAAAGAAATTTATCTGGGTCTGGTGACCCACCACACACATATCTAGCTGTCTGCAATGAATTTAATGGTCCCCAGCTTTTGTCTGGAAAAGATTCAGAAACCAGGTCAGAGAGCAGGGAGATGACTTTTGTTGGGACTGAAGGGATGAATAAGGCATCCAAGATATATATATATATATATATATTATATATATATATATACACACATGTATTTGTCCTGTGTAAAGGTAGTATTTGAGATAGAAACACCAGATCTGACCCAATGAGCTATACCTAGTACCCTCTAGTTTTTCCAAACTTGCCTAATCTAGATTCAGTCTCCTAAAACTAATGCCCATAAACTCCTAATCCTTCTTAATTCCTTCCTCAAAATATCAAGTCATGTTGCTGACATCAGTGTTGAAATTGGATAATTTACTTGAAATATAAAAGCAGAACATGTAAAACCTGTATCTGATTGCTTAATGTATTAGAGGAGGAAGAGGAGAGAGGGAAGAAGGCTAGAATTTAGAAGTCAAAACTTCAAAAAATGTTAAAAATTAAAAAAAGAAATGAATATAAAATTAGGACAAAATCAGCAGAATATATTAACTGCATTTGGTTCTCAATGCCAGTGGCTCAAGCCAAACCATCAACACCTCCTCCTACTTCCTTCTTCAAACTTTCAAGAATAATAAGTTTCAAGGTCAGCCCATTCCTAGCTCTTCTACTCACTTTTCTCTAGATTCTAAGGGAAAAAGACAAGGTGGATAACTGGTTTGTCCCTCATCTGACCCCTCCAAAACAGTATATTTTGATATTTGGCTAAGCCTGCCATTGGCCTCTCAAATAGCAAAGATATAATAAGAAATCTGCCTAAACTGACCTAATGGCCTATGAATTGAAATTCCAGTGGATTAGAAACTGAATAAAACAGGTCCCAGATCAGAAGCTGGAAAGAACAATTTAATCTCCTTAAGTAACAACAATCTCTAATATCTGACACTGACACCAAGAGAAGAGAAATTTCCAAGTCCCCTATAGGGTATGTCGTGCCATTTTTCCATTGATTTCAAGCCAGGGTTCTGATTCTCCTACAAAACCCCTTTTCAGAAATCTTCACTTTAACTCACTGCTTATTTATTTGCATTTCTCTGTTTCTCTCTCTCTCTCTCTCTCTCTCTCTCTCTCTCTCTCTCTCTCTCTCTCTCTCTCTCTCTCTCTCTCTCCTTATCTTTATTCTACTCTAGTTGCTATAATACCTTCTTCCTTTTCCACCTGTCAGAATTGCTATTGAAAATTTAGGAATCACTACCCTCACCCTCCTCCATAGGAAAGGAAATGGAACTATTAATCCCACTATCAGGGCAGAAAGGATTATGGAATCCTTCATCTTGCTGGGACTGTTAGAGGGACAATGTGTTTCCAAAGATGTGAATTAAAATTCAGAATTTATTTTCTCATTTAACAGAAAATGTTTCCTATTGGCTAAAGCATTTCCTTTTGGGTTAAAAAACTTTTGTAGTCTGACCTAGGAACTAACTATGTATAGCACTGTTTTTTGAGAAAAATATGTTCCTAATTTTAAACAAGTAACTTAGAGGCTAACTTTAGAAACCCAAGCTGTTAATAGGGACTCTAGGTATTTGAGATAATTACAAATAGCTCATCCCTCTGTAATTCTCATTGTCTCTATTAAAGTCATCAGATACAGAGCTAGAAAACTCAGAAGCTATCTAATCCAAACCCATTATTTTACAGATGAGGAAACTGAGGTCTAGGGAACTTGTGTGTCCAAGATCATGTAGGCATTATCAGAGGTGGGACTCTGACTCCAGGATCAGTGCTCTTTATGCTTTCCAAGGTGTGTGTTGAAAGTATTCTTGTGAATGAAGCTGTCACTAATTTTTAAGGGACTCTGGCAACTTAGAGGATGGTTAGTAGAGGAGCAGCATGGGACAGGGTAGGATTATATGACTCCATTTCTAAGACCATATATATCTCATATTGAGCTTCCTCAAATAGGGGCTGGGGTGTTACAACAAGATTAGCAGGAATCAATTTTCATTGTATTGTATTCCATACTACTGCATTGAAACTTAGCTTACATTAGAGAGAGGGACAGAAGCAGAGACAGAGAGACAGAAAGATAAAGATCAGAGGCATAGAGACAGATCAATAGACACAATCAAATAAAGTATTTAAATTAAATAACCCTTGGGATCCCTTTCAGCTCTATATTTATGATCATATGATCTATCTGATAGACATAGAGGCAAAGAAGACCTATCAAATCAATTACTTAGTGAAATTAAGTGTTCACTATGTTCCAGACAATGTGTTCCATGCTGGAGATATAAAGAGAAGCAAAAATATTCCTATCTTCAACGAATTCACATTCTAAATGGAATACAAAAAAAAGTGCATAAAAATGTGTATGTACATATATGTATCTATTATATAGTATTATATGCTATGTTATCTCTACATTTATAGCAGTGAAAAATGGGAATTAATCACAGACTCTCAGGAGGAATAAAGGTGCTATTTGGAGGAGGAGGAGGTAGCCCTGGAATCTGGGAAAGGCCTCCTATGTTAGTAGGATTTGAACTTGACAAAAGGCAAGAGGTAGCTTTGAAGAGAAAAAGAGTGCTCCAGGCATGGGAGACAGTCTGTGAAGGACACAAAGACCAGAGATGGAGTCTTCAGAGAAAGGCCAGTGTCATTGTCTTGTTGACTACCTGCACAGTCTAAGTCTTTCTTCCATCTGTGGCATGCAAGTCCAAATCAATGCTTATGCCTTGGAGCCATCATCATTTAAGGACCTGACTCTTGTTTTCACCTAAGAGATTTTAAAGGGAATGAATTTCCATCTTGCTCTCACATCCTTCTTCACTTCTTTGGATTCTTTGGAGGGAAAATAAAAAGCAGATCCATGTTTCTAATTAGTTTTCCTGTTCCTGGAACCTGGAATGTTTTTGGGTTTTTTTTTTTAGGTTTTTGCAAGGCAAATGGGGTTAAGTGGCTTGCCCAAGGCCACACAGCTAGGTAATTATTAAGTGTCTGAGATCAGATTTGAACCCAGGTACTCTTGACTCCAGGGTTGGTGCTTTATCCACTACGCCACCTAGCCGCCCCATGGAACCTGGAATGTTGCATGGAAAAGGTAATTCTAATCCTCAGCAGACAGACAGGAAATGTTCATTAAAAGAGAAATCTTCACAAGGGCTTCCCCATCTAGGGTCCTCAGTGAGTCACAAATGGGACACATAGCCTGGAGCCCAGGATCCTGAAGCAGGTGAGTGAAAGAAGGGAGTAAAGTCTCCCACTGAGAGACAAAATTGAAAACCCCAACCAATCATCAGAATGATTGATAAACACCATGCCAATCATCCAGATGTTTCCAAGGATCAAATTTAGGGACTAATTCCTATTGGCTCTGAATGGCTTGTGAGTTACCAAGCAGTGATCTGTATAATGTTCCTAACATATGGTGCTGAGGAGAGATTTACTAAGACATCAAGTTTAACTGAAACCTTGCCTGAGTGGTTTATTACCTCTAGGCCACAAGCCAGCCTGAATTGGTTCCTCTGTGAGCTGGAGAGGCTGCCTACCTATGGTCAGAAAGAAATGGTAAAGACCTTATGGGAGGAAGCTTCTGATTTCCTGAGAATGAAATCATTCTTAGTGTTACTCACATTCAAAACCCTAGAGTAATAGTTGACTTTGACATAATGGCTAGAAAAGAACCTGAAATTAGTCAATCATGAGTTCAAATCTTGCCTAAGGCACTAGCTTGGAACCTGGTGTATACCTGAGTTTCCTACTTCCCAAGGATAAAAGGTAAAATATTTTCAAAATATCACAATGTTTGGCACATACCAAGGGCTCAAATGCTTCTTCTCTAGTTTCTCTGCCATCTCCTTTTCCTCCTATATACTCACCCAATGCTGTTTTGACTTCTACATTATTTTTTATATTTATTTCCTCTGTTTGTTCCCATTGCTACTCTCCTAGTTCAGGGTCCCTTTTCCTAACCTAGAATATTGTAATAGATAGTCCAAAACACACTGCACCTTCCTGCCTCAAGTGTCTTCATTTACACCATTCCACATGGCTGAGTTGTCTTTCTCTGACACATTCTTGTTGATTCCTACTTTTCCTTCAAGCTCAGACTCAGATGCCACCTCCTTCATGAAGCCTTCCTTGATCCTTTCACCTCAGTGCCAATCTTTTCTTCCTCATAATTCATACTGGATCTTGTTTGTAGCTCTTATAAACATTTAGCATGTTTTATAGCTATTTATGCACAACTTTTATATTCCTACTATAATAAAAGCTCATTTATGTTTCTTGTTATCCCTCATCTAGTATTGATGAGTAGACCCTACCAGATAATAGTAAAAGAAGCATAATTACCAGTTAGAATTTAGATACAGGATTGTCCTAGATGATCTATGTGAGCTTCTTTATGGGGAAAATGTAGCTAGATAGAAAAAGATCTGGGGTTTTAGTGACCTCATGCTCTAAATGAATCTAAATGATCCAGCAGCCAGGAAAATCAATGCAGATTCAGATAGTATGAAGAGCATTATCATGCCAAAACTTTGGGAAGGGATAATTCTGCCATATTCTGTCTTGGTCAGACTATTTATCTAGAGTCTTGTGTTTGGGTCTGGGTGTCACGATTTAAAAAGAATCCTCATAAGTTGCAGAGTATCCATAAGAGGGCAATCAAAATGGTAAAGGGATATTAGAACCAGTGGGAAGAATTTGGGCAGGTAACCTTGAAGAAAAAGTTTGATAGGGACATAGTACTTGTCTTCAAGTATTTGAAGGATTGTCATGGAAGGAGGATTAGGTTTGTTTACTTTGACCTGAGGAGGCAAAATTAGGGACAGTGGACATTTCAAAAAAAAAAAAACCAAATTTTATCCAGATGTCAGAAAAACCTTCCTAATAATTAGAGGTGTCCTAAAATAGAATGAACTGTCTTGAGAAGAATTGAGTTGTCTCTGGCTAGAGGTGCTCATGCAAACTCTGGATGACCTACCACTCTTTAATCAGGATATGGTTGGATTATAGATGGCCATTTGGTCTCTTATTATAACTCTGAAATCTTGTGAAGTTCTCAAGCTCTCTGATAAATTTCATTTGCCATGATGATCCTCTTGTGTGAGAAACACTGATGTCTTGGCATTATCTTTTGTTGCCCAGTTTTTTTTAGCTAGAGAAACATTGTGATGTAGTGAAAAGAGCACTGAATGTGGATTCAGAAGGCTTGAGTTTAGATCACGATTGTGTCACCTACTAGTGTGCAACCCTCAGAAAAATCACTTCTCCCTTCTCTGTGTTCACCTTTAATATGAACAGATTGAGGGAACTTAACAATTCTGGTATTCTGAGGATCCTGCTTATCATCCTTAGGGTTTCTAATCATATTGGCAAATTATCCTGGGACATGTCTCATCTATGATAAAGGTTAAACTGAATCTAAAAGAAATGAAGCAATATAAGACATTTTGGTGGGTGGTAGACCTTTAGAAACCATTGACTTTGGTCTTTGATTCATTAGTTTTCTCCCCCTATTCATAAATATTATGGTGGAAAAGAATTTTTCTGTATTATCACACTTCTTGGATGAGGTTATTGGAGCAAATAACATTAAAAGGTTTTATAGGAAACTTGACTACTTCTTTAAAACTCTGGAAATTAAGTATTCACAACAGTGTTTGCTGCAAATTAGCTATTTGTCCAAAGATACTTAAAAAAAACAAACAAAACAAAACCTGTATCTGAATATGGCAGGAAAAAAGCCATTCCCAGGAAATGATAAAAAGAATAAGCCTAAAAAGATTAAAATTTCCACAACACTTTAGGTCACTGGAAAAATAAAATGTAGTTGTTAGGTATGGGAACAGTGTTCTCAAATATAAGTAACTATGCCCACTAATTTTTCTGTGTAAATGGTGGTTTATTTTGGAGATTCAATGGAAGCTGAGAATTCCATTCATTCAATCCAATCGATTTTTAAGCATCGTGCTATGAATGCGAACATATCAGACACTTCGTCTATAACTTTAACACTGGGTTTGCCAGCTGCACGGCCTGCCTTTGTATCAACACGAATGAGCAGAGGGTTAGTCTGCTTTCTGCTTTGACCCACAATGTATTGTAGGGTTGCAATGAACTTCAGGGAGTGAAGGGGTGCCACACGGTGATCGTGATCTGCAGTGAGAAGTAACATGGATGGATACTGTACTCCATCCCCTTCAGGTAACCTGATGTTATGTAATGGCGAATACTTGCTAAGCCATTCAAAGTGTTCTTTTTTGTCAGAGCAACCATAATCAGTAGTCCAGGCCCGGCCAATGGTATATTTATGGAACTTGAGCATGTCCATTACTCCAACTTGGGCAATGACACAACCGAAAAGGTCAGGGCGTTGATTAGCACAAGCCGTCACTAAAAGTCCTCCATTTGAGCCTCCATTAATTGTCAGTCTCTTTGGTGAAGTGTAACCTTTCTTTATGAGATATTCAGCAGCACATTGAAAGTCATCAAAACAGTTTTGCTTTTTGCCCAGCATACCACTTTTATGCCAGGTCTCTCCATATTCTCCCCCTCCTCTGATGTTAGCGATTGCTAGCACACCACCCATGTGCCTCACAAAAATAAGCCTGGATACGCTGTAACTTGGTGTGATCGATATATTGAAGCCCCCATAGCCGTACATGAAGGCAGGATGAGAACCATCTAATTTAATTCCTTTCTTATGCACAATGAACATGGGGATCTTTGTGCCATCTCTGCTGGGGTAGAACACCTGGATGGTTTGGTAATCAGAAGAATCGATTCCTTTCACAGTCACTTCTCGGAAAACCTTGGGTTCTAACTCATCTTTGGTAAGATCACAGTGATAAATAATACCTGGAGATAAGAAGGAAGTAAACTGATAGAAGATCTCAGTGTCTTTCTTTTGGCCACTATATCCCACGATGCTCCCGACTTCTAATGGAAACGTCTTGAGGAGTGAACCCGTGGCAAGATCGTGCAGCTGGAGGATGTTTTTTACATCATGGAGATAGCACAACACTAAAAGATTGGTCCTAACACAAGCTACCCATTCAAGGACATCCTTTTCATGCTCAGGAATAAGCACTTGCCACTTTGATTCATCTGGATCTTTTAAGTCAATGTTGATTAGCTGATAGTTAGGAGAATGGAGATTTGTCTTGAAGGTGAAAACTGTCCCTTCATTTGTCACATAATCATATTTTCCTTCAAAGTTGTCTATCAGCTTCACCCAGTTTAAAAGTCCTCTGATGCCATTGGTTTCCTGCTGGAGATCACAATACCAGAGTCTGTTAACTGCATCACATCCTTGTCTTATTGATAACAGGACATAGCGACCATTATCAGATAACTCAGCTCCACCCATCCACTTTGGTTCATCAGGAAATTCAGCACACGTAACATCCTCTGCTTGATCAGTCCCCAAAATATGGTAGAACAGCTTTTGGTGAAGGTTTGCGGACATCTCAGAGCCATCACTTTTCCCATCCTCTTTGGGGTAGTAGTTGTAGAATATCCCCTTTCCATCATGGGTCCAAGCCATGCAGCTGAACTTGACTCTTTCTAGAACATCTGGAAGATCCTTGGGTCCATCAACTTTCATAAATTTGATGGTTGCCCAGTCCGAACCACTGGAACTCAGACCATAGGCGAAATACTCACCGTCTTCACTGAAGGCATAGCCACGAAGAGCCACAGTGCCATCCTCAGAAAGCTTGTTGGGGTCAAGGAATACCCTGGCTTCCTCTTCTAAGGAATCTTGGGCATACAGGACTCGTTGTTTCTGCTGCGCCGTGTTATAGAAATGGAAATACCTTTTCCCTTTCTTGAAGTGGCAGCTGTACTTGGGGTAGTCGTATAATTCCGTCATTCGGTCCTTGTATAAGTCTCGAACGGGGCTCTGCTCAAGAAAGGGCACCGTGAGCTTGTTTTGGGCTTCCACAAAAGCTTTGGTCAGTTCACTGTCCGGGTCTTCGAGCCACACGTAGGGGTCACAGATCTTAGACCCGTGGTAATCTTGGACCGCGGTCTCGTCGCGGAACACTTCGGGGTACTGGAAAGACAGCATGGCTGGGTCAGGGGTGGACAGTCCAGGCCCTCCCTGGGGATCTGGGGAGCTGGAGTGCCGGAGGGGCGGCGGTGGAGGAGGCAACGGGCGCAGCACTGGGAGGCGGGAGGCTTCCTGGCACGGGTCAGTTCTGGGAGGCCCGGAGTGGACGGAGCGAGCGAGGCAGCGATCGATCAGGAGTCGGTGGGCTGCGAGCGATCAGGAGTCGGTGGGCTGCGAGCGATCAGGAGTCGGTGCGCTGTCAAAGCGGGGAGCAGCGGGCGGAGCAGGTTCTTCCCCTTTCGCTATTGCAGGGCTCGCCCAGCCGGAGTGACCGTCTCATAGTCCTCTGACTGCTCAAGTGAATTTTCTCTCTGTGATTTACTTGGGTGGCCAAGGCGGAGATTGTTTTTTTTTTGGGGGGGGGGGGCGGGTTAAGGATCTTTTTTCTGCAGAGGTAGTAGGATGACCGTTAGCAATGCCTGACCGCCATGCTTAAAAGTGGCCAACGGCCGGGGCCAACTATTGAGCAGTCTGGGTTGGATCCATCACCTTGGAAACATGAACCCCAACAGTCCGGTGCAGACACCTCACAAAGGCCAATGATGCGTAGTCTTCATCCCTGAAATTCCATGGTTTGGGGGTGACTGGGTGACACAGTGGATAGAGCACAAGCTCTTGGAGGCAGGAGGACCTGAGTTCAATTCCGCCTCAGACACTCAATAATGACCTAGCTGTGTGGTCTTGGGCAAGCCACTTAACCCCATTGCCTTGCAAAAACTAATAAATAAATAAATTCTATGGTTTTGAAAGTAACAACATATAGCTTCTGAATATTTCTCTTGGTAGATGGAAATTTTACTTTTTTTTTTCTCAAAAACTCCTTCCCAGGAATCTTTTTTTTTTACTATCCCATAACATTCATTTACAAAAAAAAAAATTCTTACTGATTAAATGCCAGAATTGAAAGAGACTTTAAAATTTAAGTACTACAATTCCCTGCCTTTACATAGGAGGAAAGTGAGGTTGCCCAGGGTCCCATAAATAGGGAGTAGCAGAACAACTTCAAGAGCTCTGAAATCTTTTTCCTGTAGTCAAAAGTCCTGAATGAATTTTAAAAATTATGGCAAGAGAAAACCTTTTAAAGGAAAATGGCTGAGGGATAGGTTTTCTTTACACCCAATTTCATTGGTGTGTTGTTTAGCTTGGCAAAGATCCTAGAGAGGTTTGCCATTTCCATCTCTGGTTTATTTTTACAGATGAGGAAATTGAGGCAAACAAGATTGACTCGACTAGTGACACACAACTAGTAAGCGTCTGAAGCTGGATTTGAAATCAGATCTTTGACAGCAATCCAGCACTCTCTAACTGCCCAATTCATTGTTTACAGGTTAGTAATAATTTTCTGTCTCTGTTTCTGCTTTTGGTTCCTTCTGACACATTCAACACTGCTCCCTCAATACCCTCAAAAGTGTATTCTCTTAGGAGCAGCTAGGTGGTGCAGTGGATAGAGCATCGGCCCTGGAGTCAGGAGTACCTGAGTTCAAATCGACCCCAGACACTTAATAATTACCTAGCTGTATGTCCTTGGGCAAGCCACTTAACCCCATTGCCTTGCAAAAAAAAAAAAGTGTATTCTATTGAACGTTTAATTTTTTCTGTTTAGCAGATGTCTTTCAATTTTTTTTCCCTCAAGAATTACATGTAGGTCTGAAGCTTTAAAATACATATATGGTAATTCTAATGTATTTCATGGTAAAGAGATTGCTATGAAAAAATAAACTTAACAGATTTTTTCCCTTTTTTTTATTTTATCCATTTGTGATCCTCCTTTCGCCTTTATCTTTGAATACACTCAGGATAGCTTTGCTTAGCTGGATATCTCAAAAAGCCTTCTTTTAAGTTTCTTTTTCCTTCCATTGATTTTTACCAATTTACAAGATTATTTTGCTATTTTTCCAATAAGATTTTACAAACAAGCTTGCATTCTGAACCAGTGTTTCCTTGGACTAACATCTATCTGCTTGGCTAGTAAATCAAGTATTTGTTGACAGTTTTTTAGACTTTTAATTTATATCTTTTTGTAATGTATAGTGACTTTTTTTTAAAAATTTATTTTTAATATTCATTAAATTTTTTTGAATTACAAATTATCTTCCTTCCTCCAGCCCCCATTCATTGTGAAGGCAAGCAATATATCATTTATACATATGAAATCATGCAAAATATTTCCATATTGGCCATGTTTCTTGTAAAAGTTAAGAAAAATAAATAAATTGAAATATATATATATTTCAATTTGTACTAAATTCTTTTTCTAGTGGTAGATAACAATTTTTCATCAGAAGTCCTTTGGAATTGTCTTGGATAAGCGTATTGATTAGAGTCACTAAGTCTAGTTGATGACCATTGCACTATTGTGGTTACTGTGTACAATGATCACTTGGTTCATATAACTCTTGTCAAGTTTCTTTCTGAAACTATCCTTCTTGTCATTTCTTTATAGCACAATCACATTCCATTAAAATCATATGCCATAATTTGTTCAACCATTCTCTAATTGAAGGGCATGTCCTTAATTTCCAATTCTTTGCCATTACAAAAAGAGCTGCTATATTTTTGGTCCTTTCCTCTTTTTCTTTTATCTCTTTGGGATATAAACTTAGTAGTGGTATTGCTGGATAAAAAGGCATTCATAGTTTTATAGTCTTTGGGAATAAATCCAAATTGCTTTTCAGAATGGTTGAACCAATTCAGAATTCCACAATATTAGGGTCCCTATTTTCTATATTTCCTCCTCCTACATTGCCTTCTTTTTTTCTGTCATATCAGTCAATCTGATAGATATAAGGAGGTACCTTAGCACTGTTTTAATTTACATTTCTCTAATTAACATTGATTTAAAGCAATTTTTGACTACAATTTTGATTTTATAAGTTTGAGTCAGTTCTTGATATATTTGAGAAATGAAGCTTTTATCAAGAAATTTGCTGTAAACTTTTTCCTTCTCCTGCTTTTCTTTTAATTTTGGCAAACTTGGTTTTATTTATTTGTGCCTGAAAGAATTTGGATGCCTTGCTTTTTAGTGCATATATTAAGTATTGATATTACTTCTTTGTTTATGGTATCTTTTAGCAAAATGTAATTTCCCTGATAATCTATTTAAATTGGGTCTATTTTTATTTTTGCTTTGTCTGAGAACATGATTTCTATGCTACTTTTTAAAAATAAAAACTTCAGCTGAAGTATATTTTGGCTCTGTGTCTTATAAAGAACACAAAGTATTGTTGGATTGTGGTTTCTAATCCATTCTGCTATTTGCTTCCATTTTAATTTTTAATTATGATTATTAACTGTGTTTTCCCCTCCACATTATTTTCTTTGATTTATCCTTCTCTTTCTCTTTGTGCTTTTCCCTCCCTCAAAAGTCTATTTTTTGTTTAATCTGCCCTCCCTTTTATCACCCCACCCCTCCTTGTAGACTTCTCCTACTTTTATTAGGTAAGATATGTAATGTACCACCTCAGAGTGTATGTGTTTGTATGTGTTTGTGTTTGTGTATATGTATCCACAAACACATGCATCTCTCTCTGACATCTATCTGTTCTTTTCTTTGAACCAAGTCCTATGAGAGATATTCAAGTGTTATCTGCTACCACTGCCCTCCATTATAAAGTTCTTCCTTTCATGCCTTTTTTATGAGATAATTTTTGCCTTTCTTTCTCTCTTTGCTCTTCTCCTAATGTATCTTTCTCACTTTCATTGTTTTGAGATCATCTCAATATAATTGATTCATACCTGTATACTCCATGAATATGACTTCTGAAGTGCCCTAAAATGATTATTATTAGGAGTTACATGTATCATCTTCCTATAACAGAATTTGAAGTTTGACTTTATTATTCTCTTATGGTTTCTCTTTCATCTTTATCTATAAACTATAAACTATATCTATAAACTATAAAGTTCTCTTGAGTCTTATATTTGAATATTAGATTTTCTATTCAGTTCTGGTCTTTTCAACAAGAATTCTGGAAAGTTCTCTATTTCATTAAATTTCTTTTCCTCAAGTCCCCTCCATCCCCCCTCCCCCAAGGATTATACTCAGGAATATATTTAGCTGGATGGATGATTTTTCTTAATTGTAACACTAGATACTTTGCCTTCTGTAATCTGACCCTAACTGTGTCTCCATGATTTTTTGAATGGACTCTTTCTAAATTAATTGTAACATTTTCTTCTTGACCTGTCAAGCTTCCAGGTGACTCTGAGGGGTTGGTGGAAAGTCTCTTCTTCATTGATATTGGCTTAAGTCCCAACTGATTGTCTTGTCTTTGTTAGGGACTTTTGACAAGCATTCAATTCTATTTAAATGCTTAATATTGGATAACTCTTTGCAAAAGGCTATTTACTTCAAAGCTATAACAAAAACAAAGTACAAAGGCTTCCTCTTCCCCCTCTCCCTTTTTACTATCTCAATCATGGGGAGAGAAGACTCAATTTTAGTTCAGTTTGTGTCTAGTGTCAATTCTACCAAGTTCACATCCAGAAGCAGCATTGCTGTTGAGTGAATCCTTGTCTTAGCTACCATTGAGCTAGGGAATTCCAAAAATCACTTTGGAAAATCACTCCTTATTTTTCAAGGCATGGGTTCTATGCTAGCTGCAAAACAAATTCTGATGTGATGGGATATTGAGGATAACCTCTAGACATTTTGAACTCACAAGGTCACGGGTCTCTTCTCCCTTCACCAGGTGCTCTCCTAAGAACTCTGGGGCAAATGAGAGGAAGTTAAAACAGAACAGACTTTTTTTTAATGAATCTAGCCAATAAAAGAGGATCCTCTTCATTTCATGGTTACCTGACTAGAACTCATAGGTCTTCCACTTGTAGAAATATCATTAGAGAAGGTCTGCATATACATATACATACATACATATATGTGTGTGTGTATGAATATATATACATATATATATATATATATATATATACGTGAAAACTCAATCAAGCTACATCATTTTAACTTCTATAGGAAATTATCATAATCCGTTTCTATGCCCTTTCTTTCTTCCATTTTCCATTTGGAGGTATTAGTAACTCTTTAAATAGGTCAGATTGGAGTTGATTCACTTGAATGGCATAAAACTTTTTCTCTTTTTTTCTTCCTTTATGGTTTGTATTTTATCTCCTTGTATTAAATAGTCAATGATATGACTGAAGATAGCATTTTCAGGAATGATTTCCATTTCAGTAATGTTTCTTTTCTTAATGTTCAATTATGGATATCCTGCCATGTTAAATTCAACATTCCTCAAACTGAGCTCATTATCTTTTCCTTGAAACTCTCCCCTCTTCCTAATATTTCTTTTTCTGTAAAAGTCACCACCAAAGCACTCAAATTTTTGACTTCAGAGTCATCCTCCATTCCTTTCTCTTTCTTTCCCTCCATATTCATTCTATTGCCAAACATTGTTATTTTTAACTTTCATATTGTCTCATGTATATCTCCTTCTTTCATATCACTTAGATATCATCTGATAGAGAACCTATGAACCCATGTTGAATAATTGCTATCCCCTGGTGGTTGGTTTCCTATCTCAAGTCTCTTCCCACTCCATTCTGTCCTTCACTAATATGGTCAAGTGTCTTCCCAAAGAACAAGTCTTCCCATGTCATATTCTTTCTTCTAACCTGATTCACTGAATTTCCTATTTTCTTAAGTATCCATTACAAAATTCCATTTGACTTTTAAATTCTTTTACAACCTGTCCCTTTCCTACCTTTTTGGTCTTCTTATAGCCTGCTCCCCTCCCACATCCTCTATAATCAATGATGTGACCTTCTTGCTATACCTCTCATGAGGGGAAGGGAAAGTAACAAGCAACTTATATGGTGCTAATTCTTGCTGCTGTACATTGTGCTAAGCATTTTGAAAGTGTTTTATTTTATTTATTTTATTTTATTTATTTATTTATTTTTATTTCATCCTCAATCAAAAACCCTGTAAGGGAAGTATTGTTATTATCCCCATTTTATAGTTAAGGAAACTAAAGGTAACAGAGGTTAAGTGGCCAGCCTAGTATACAGCTGAAAGGAGTTTGAAGTTAGGTTTGAACCTATATCTCCCTGACTGCAGGCCCAGGATTCTCTACACTAGACTACCAACTGCCTAAGACACATAGCATAGTCTTATCAGCTCTGTGCATTTTCACATTTTCACATACATTCCTCCATGTTTACAATTCTGTATCTCCTTAGCCTCTATTCTCTGGGCTTTCATGTCTTATTTCAAGTCTCTGTAAAAATTCTGCCAGAAGTCATTCTCTTTTTTTGTATTTTCAGTACGTAGCACATAGCTTGATGGTGCAGTGGATAGAGCACGAGTGTTGGAGTCAAGAGGACAAGAATCCACTTGACTCTTATTAGCTGTGTGACCCTGGGCTAGTCACTTAACCCTGATTCCTTCTCATTCAGGGCCATCTCAAGCCATCTTGATTCATCTCTGGCCACTGGACCTATATGGCTCTGGAGGAGAAAATGAGGCTGGTGACTTAGCACATCCACCCCTCACTCAAATCCAGTTCATATGCTTGTCATGGCATCAGCTCCCTGATGTTGAAGTCTTTGAAAATGAAGGATAAAACACCATCACATTGCCTGGCACACAGTAGGTTCTTAAGAAAAAGCTTATTGACTTGACTGACAGTTGTACCTGTAATTGATTTAATTTTTAATGTTATTTGGGTTTGTCAAATCCAATACTCCCCACTTATATTCTCAATTAAAGTATCCATTAGATATGTTTTCTGTATACTTGTTGAACTATAAAATTTATTCCTGAACAGATTTTCCAATGTATATGTCATTCTCTTTACTTATTCCTACTGTTAACTTAAAATCACTGGGAATCAAAGAATGTTATTTAATTTGAAGAATTTTATTGAGGTTTTCACAGAATATTTTTCTATTTATTCATCCTCTGTGATTGATGGTACATAATCTGCAATTATCTTTATGGTAGTCTTTCTTGCAAATACTTATCATTAGAGCTTCAGTATGAGATAACAAATGTCTCATGAAATGATACTTATTATTATCATTCACCTAATGATAAAAATAATCTTTTCCAACTCCTGCATTTATCTAAGGAGATTATATGTGTGATCATTCCATTTAATTAAATCTTTCTTTAATTTTCTGGATTTATTTACATTGAGAATGCTAAGACAGTTATGATTTAGTTGTCTGTCTTTAATAATTCAACAAGTATTATGGGTAATTTTTTTTGTTCTTGCAAGGCAATGGTGTTAAGTGAATTGCCCAAGGTCACACAGCTAAGTAAGTATTAAATGTCTAAGGCTACATTTGAACTCAGATCCTCCTGAATCCAGGGCCAGTACTTTACCCACTGTACCACCTAGCTGCTCCCCTTGAGGATCTATTTTGTTTCATTGGTTTCCAAGGCAAGGACCTCATTATCAATTCGGTAGTTTAATATTATTGATTCTTTTCATATTTCAAGAAATTTATAAGATTACTCAAGGAAATCAGAACCAAGGAATAAAATATAGATTTGTAGAATCTTTAGGATTCCATCAGACATGAATAACTGATTTAATTCACCCATAAATGTAGTTGTTAAAGTTCAAAAGCTGGCACCTAAAAAAGAAAATATTGTCAGTAACCAACTAGAGACATATTATTTAGAAAAGAATAAGTCAGAATTTTCCAGTATTACTCACCCTCAATGAGAATTGAATTGAAAGCTTGAAGTATGAAATACAGAAATGTAAAAAAAAAATAGTTTGTCTCAGAAAATAATGTTTTCCCAGAAAATCTGGTCATAAAGTGAAAAAGGGAATCAAAGGAGTTTTAAAAAAAGAATTCCAAATATTTCTAGTTGTTATATACTGAAATGGGGAGGAAAAAAAATAGAAATTCTATCTTGTTTAAGATTAAAAAACATTGGGGTGGCTAGGTGGCATAGTAGATAAAGCACCAGCCTTGGATTCAGGAGTATCTGGGTTCAAATCTGGTCTCAGACACTTAATAATTACCTAGCTGCGTGGCCTTGGGCAAGCCACTTAACCCCATTTACCTTGAAAAAACCTAAAAAAAACATTAATTGGAATAATATTTCTTGTTGATGGGTAGGTAAAGTCAATATTTTGTTTAAAACAAAAATTTAACCTAACTAGCCTATTTATTTAATACCATCCCAATTAAATTACTAAAAAAAATTCTCATTGTGCTATGAAAAATAATAGCAAAAATCATTTGGAAGAAAAAAATGCTTGGAAATGAATTTCAAAGAAACTAGGGAAGAATACAAAGGAAGGAGGTTCAGCAGTATTAGACTTTATGCCATAATATAAGGGGAGATAATTCTTAAAATATAAAATAATTTTGATTATTTAAAAATTAAAATTTTTTTTGTTTAAATAAAACCAATTTACCCAAGAATAGAAGGAAAGCAGAAAATTTGGAGAAAAAACTTTCATACACAATTTCTCAGATAGGATGTGATTGTGTTAGAATTTGCTGTGATAATAATAATAATAATAGTAATGATAATAATAATGTTTGTCCTTCATTTTTGAGGAAGGTGGTGAGCTAGTTCATTTTTTTTAGGTTTTTGCAAATGGGGTCAAGTGGCTTGCTCAAGGCCACGCAGCTAGATAATTATTAAGTGTCTGAGACCAGATTTGAACTCAGACTCCAGGGCTGGTGCTTTATCCACTGCACCACCTAACCTCCCCCAGAACTAGTTGATTTAGAAAAAAATGTGGAAAGACTTGGACCTATGAAGGAAAATCCTAACCACCTTCAGAGAAAGAGATAAGTAGAAATATGCTTAGTATGATCCTAGATAGATATGTATGAGTGTGTATATATGTGTGTGTGTGTGTGTGTGTGTGTGTGTGTGTGATGCATATGAATATATAATTTTTTTTAATTTTAATTGAAGCTTTATTAGGGTGGTGAAGGAAGTAAAGAAAAGCTGGGTAGCTTGGAAAATAATGTATTTATTATATATATGTTTTCTAGAAATGGAATTTTATTGTTTTATTTTGAATCTTCTCATGTTCTACTGTGTACATGGCAATGTTCTTTTTTTTTCCTTCTTTTGTATTAAGTTTAAAATTGATAAAAATTAAAACTTTTTTAAAAAGACAAGAAGTGCCTAAAGAAACAGTTTCCTGCAGTTGTTTACCTTACTTTAAGAAGGAAAAAAGGGAAAGGAAGGAACTTTGTATTTCCAGAAATTGGGGTATCCAAGTGATAGTTATTTAAATATAGAGGTAAGGTCGGGTAGGAGAGTAAATTTCAAGAATCAGTTCTATATGTGCATGTCCCAGAAATATACAAAATGTTTGTGACAGAAGAAATTGGGGGAGAGAGGTTAAAAAGGAGAAATTTCTGAGCTAGATGGTGAGATCTACAAAGTGATTACCTCAATCAAAGCAAAATTTGTGAAGATTGAATAAAACATTTGGTGGGGGCAAGGCTCAATAATTTAGGTTTGATAAGTGAGAGGGTAGAGGAAGAAGAAAGGTAGAGACTGGAAGAAGAATGTGCTAAGCAACATAAATATCTAGTAATGAGTTCTTTGGTGCTAATTTTTAAAAGAAAACAGAAGAAATCTTACAACATAATTTGATGGAGAAAAACAAAAATATTAATAATTGTGAATCTGAATATGTTGAACTCAAGTTGGAAGAGGATGCTAGAATGGATTCAAAAGTAAAATCTGACAATTTTCCTTGTACAAAAAAATACACTTAACTCATAAAGATTTTTACAGAGTTAAAATAAGACACTGGAATAGAATTTATTATTCCTCAGCTGAATCTAAAAAAGCAAGAGTGTCGATTGTGATGATAAGTAAGCAAATAACAAAATTAGATATTGTCCATATGTGTAAAGATACTATAAATTATGAAACAATCTCAATTTTAACTTTATATGCACTAAAGAGTTCTACTTAAGATAATAAAAATACATTGAGTAACTGAAAATTAAACTATGATACACATTTTGGTCTTTAAGGCAATTATAAAATTTTTTTTTAGAAAAATGAGAGTAGACCTAAATCATTGAATATTTACTGTTTATTGCTCACTCATAACAATATAGCAAAAAAGAACAATGCTATCCAAATTGTATTACAGATTTAGGGCTAAATCAGTAGAATTCTTTATAGATTTAAATGAACAGAAAATTTTTCTTTTACTGAAGTAGAAATAAAAGAATATCAAATCTGATTATCAAATGTTGTAATAAAAAATTAGTAAAGGTGGTTACTAGATTTCAGGATATTCTATAAAGCAGAAGTTATCAAATAGATTTAATAAATAATACCTAACTGAAATGTACATAGGAAGTGAGTGCATAATAAATTACAGCATACAAACTGCTAATTTAGGGATTCCTGATTTAAGAAGAATAGTTGGAAAACTGGAGAATAGTCTGGAATAAAATACTTAGATCAGTTTTATACCATGTATCACATTATTTCTAAAAGATCAAGTGTGTTAAATATAAAGTCACTTCATTATAAAAAAAAATGGGGCCAAGTGGAAAGTTAAAGAGGAAGTACTCATAACCAGACAGGAAAAAAGAAATCAGAAAAAAATGACAAATTCAATTTTTTTTCATTTTTTTTCTGTAAGGCAAATGGGGTTAAGTAGCTTGCCCAAGGCCACACAGCTAGGTAATTATTAAGTGTCTGAGGTTGGATTTGAACCCAGGTACTCTTGACCCCAGGGCCGGTGCTCTATCCATTGTGCCACCTGGCTGCCCTGACAAATTCAATTTTATAAAAATAATAAACTTTTGAACAGACACAAGAAATATAACTAGATTCAGATGTCATGGATAGTAGGTCCTTTTGCATAATTCTCACATAATAGTTTTCTTTATGAAATTTTAAAGGAATTGAGAGAAATATACAAAATTAGGAACTTTCCTAAAACAAAAGTGAGTGATGATTATAAATAGTTCTGAACAAAAGAAATACAAACTACTAATAACTTCTCTGGAAGATATTCAAAATCACTGACAATCAGCGACAAGCAAATTAAAACAATTCTGATCCATCATCTCACATCTATCATTGAGCTAGCAAATATGGTAAAATATGGGAAAATGTATTTTTGGAAGAGCTATGATAAGAAATTCTAATCACTACTAGAGGAGCTGAGAATGTATCTAATGGTTCTGGAATATAATTTGGAATTATGAAAGAAAAGTAATGAAATTATTCATACCCTTTGTCCCAGGGAGTCTATACCTCCAAGGGTGTTATTAACTACCAGAAAAGACTTATATGTATAAAAATATTCATGAAAACATTATTTGTGATAACAAAAAATCTGGAAACAAAATATGTGCTTAATGATAGAATGACTAAACAAGTTATAGCATAAAATTTGGAGGGGTCAAGGAGAGAGAGAGAAAGAGACACAGAGGCAGTAGCAGAAACAGAAAAAGACAGAGAGCTATAATATATATATATATATATATATATACATACATATACATATTTCTGGGGAAAGTGAGAGAAAGATCAATACTTTCTTTTAAGTTTAATAGTATAGTAGATACAATTTGCATAGAAAAGCTTTTTTAGAATTCTTTAGTGTAGTGGTGACTAATATAGACAATCAAAGGGACTTCTGGGATAACTTTAAAACAGTTTTCTTTATATAATGTCACTCATTCTTTCCCTCTGCCAGGGGAAATGTTAAATCCTAAGGTGGTCTCTGACCATGAATTGAGTGATAAACTGAGAAATCCAAGCAGTACAATTTAGTGAAGAGTGAAGAAGAGGGAAAAAGAGCAGAGAAAATTTTGTTTAGAAGAGATACTGTTTTTTTTAGGTTTTGGCAAGGCAAACAGGGCTAAGTGACTTGCCAGGCCACACAGCTAGGTAATTATTAAGTGTCTGAGATCAGATTTGAACCCAGGTATTCCTGACTCCAGGACTGGTGCTTTACCCACTAGGCCACCTAGCCGCCCCTAGAAGAGATACTGTTAATAGATTCTTAGAGGAAGGAAGGAAGATCTGATCTCAGTCTAGGCTTCTGGATACCCTTGCATAGGTTGCCAGGGTAAAATGAAAATTTTCAGTCATGCCTAAGAGAAAACATCTGAGAAGGTTACAGAAAATGACATCTTTTTGGACTGAGGAGAACAGATGACCTAAGAGTGGCTCCATAGCTATTGGAAGGGAATTCTGGTTGAGAAGACAAGTAGCATTCCCTTCAAAGAACAAAAAAAGCATAGAACCTTTGGTAGATGAAAGACTAGGTTGTGAAAGTTTCTCTAGAGCCCACTGCTGAAGGCAGATGAAGGAGCAGTCTGACAGACAGGCTTGATAACCACAACCCTACCCTCATCTCCCAATTCCAGTGGATAAAAAGAGCTCTAACTATAGTATGTGCATCATGTTGGCCAAGGTATGAGGTGTCTGAAAATTACCAGCATTGATGGCAATTGTTAGAGAAGACAGCAAGATCTGACAAGGAGAAGAGGAGAGTAATGAAGAATTGAAGAATAGGTCTAGCAAAGAACAGCTCAATTCTGTCAGTAGAAGACAACAGCAGTTTTACATCATTAGAAAAGTGAATTGTTGCTCTTTGTATGATACTTTGTTAAACATGTATACTCATTTTTCACAGGTGCCCTGCCCATGTGCTTATATATACTTCCCATTAAGGTCCCCTCTACTTACTGATTATGTATTTCTGGGAGGATTAATACATTTTTGGTGGGGAAGAAGGTGCTATTTTATTCTTTTATTGACACTGCATGTCTGGGCTTGTGATTTCACTGGTATGAAATTTCACCTTGACTGGTAAATATTCTTCCAATGTAGACATTCTTCAAATTAGAGTCTAAGTGAATTTGGTGAATGACTTGTTCAGTCATATGTTCTTATGAAGTCAGGACTCAGTTTTTCTTGACTCCGAAAATGGCTCCTTATCTGCTACATGGTGGTGTTGCTATTTAATATTTCAATGTAATGTAATTTAAGTATGTTCTGTGGCAGACTGGTAAAAATAAAATATATCAATGGGGATTTGTGAGTTATGGTACAGAGAAAATGCTGACTCACAAAATACCCAGAACTTGGACTAAGGAGTGACCCACATTGTGTGAATGTGTGTGTGAAATGTCAGTGGACTACAAATGGACTGCAATATTACTTTGTCATGAGGAATGATGATAATGAAGAATTCAGAGAAACTTGCAAAGTGATTCAGAATGAAGAAAGTCAATCAAACATTTATAGAGTCCTATATGCCAGTGCCAAAAGACAAAAGATAATTCCTATTCTCAATTCTAATGGGAGAAATATAAAAATCTCTAGGAAGGTAAATTTGAAAGAAAGCACTAGAATTATGGAAGATCAGGAAAGGCTTTCTATAGCAGCATTTTAGCTGAAACTTGAAGGAAGTCAGGAAAGGCAGGACCTGAAGTTAAAGAGGAGCAGTCTAGGCATAGGGGATAACAGTGAAACTCCTCAGAGTCTGGAGACAGGGTTTTAATTAAGAAACAGAAAAAAGGCCAGTATCATTGGATTGCAGGGCACATGGAGGTCAAAGAGAATCTGTAAGGTATAAGAAGAATGGAAAGGTTGGAGGGGAAATTATAGAGGGGATTTTTAAAAATTTGATCCTGGAAGAGACAGGTAACCATTAGAATTTATTGAGGGGGGTAGGTTATATGGTCAGACTTATACTCTAGGAAGATCACTTTTACAGCCAAGTGACAGATGGACTGGAGTGGGGAGAGACTAGTTGCAGGGAGACTAATCAGCTGTGAAAAGAAGAGCATCTTCACGGAGGTGACTGCAGGGTCAGAGGTGAGAATCATGTGGGTCACCCCTGCAGCCTGGGCTATCATTAGACTTCCATAGGAGAGATGCTATTAAGGTCATCTTGACAGACCTTTGCAACAGATTAAATATGAGGAATAAGAGTTGGAGAGCTGAGGATGGCATCTTGATTGCAAGTCTGGGTGAGCAGGACTCAACAGCTAAAGAGATGTTAGGAAAGGGATGGAGGGGAAAAAATGGTTTCAGTTTTTGAATTTAAGATGTTTGCAGATCATCCAGTTTGAGATGTCCTGTTGGAGGCAGTTGGAGATGGATGAATGGAAAGCAGCAGAGAGGTTAGGGCCAGATAAGTAGACCTCAGAATCATCAGAATTAGAGAAGATAATTGAACCCATGGGGAGCTGATGAAATCACCAAATGAAGTCTTATAGAGAAAAGAGGAAAGGACCCAGGACAGAGCCTTAGGGCATTGTCCATGGTCATTAGGCATTACTTGTTTAAGGAGCCAAAAAGGAGACTGAGGAGGAATAGACAGATTGGTAGAAAGAGACCCAGGAGAGTAATATCCCAAAAATCTAGAGAGAAGAGAATATCAAGAAAGGAGTGATCAAGAGCATCATAGTTTGCAAAGAGGTTGAGGATAAAAAAAGGTAAGAGTTGGTAATGAAGAGATCCTTAGTAACTTAGGAGAGAGAAGTTTCAGTTGCATGATGACATTGGTAACCAGACTACAGAGAATTAAGAAGACTGAGGACTTCTGGTGCCAAGATGGCAGAGTGAGGAAAGCAGCCCCCATCCCAATTCCCCTACAAACAACTAGAAAAACCACCTCAGAATTGATCTAGGAGCAGAGAAGAGCTTATCAGCACAGCAGGAAAGGTTTATCTTATTAGGATGGGCTGGGCAGGAAGGAGCAAGAGCCACAGCCTCTGCAGCCTCTTCTGCAGCAATGCTCACAAGCCTCCAAGGCCTCCACAGCTCTGAACACAGCAGGGCTCTAAGCTTGGGGCAGTCTAGCAGTGAGACCCCTCCCTCCTCCAAACTAGCTCTGGGCAGGTGAGCAGTCTGTGCTGCACAGCAAGGCCCCACCCCATGACCATACCCCAGCACATGCCACCAGTGAGACTTTGACCTCATTGCTGAGCAATAATGAAGCCCCACCTTGGGGCTGACCCTACTTCCAGGGCCCTCCTAGCAGAGAGATGTGGCTCCCATAGCAATGCAGTAGCAAGGCTCCACCCCTAGAGCAGGCCAGCTGCTAAAAGCCTTAGGCAGGGGAAGCCAATTGGAGCCACAAATGCCCTTCAAGGTAGAAGGGAAGGGGCAGCTAGGTGGTGCAGTGAGAATTTTCACATTTTCTTCTTTTTTTCACTTGGTTGATTTTGTTTGTTGCATCTTGATATTTCATAATCATTAGTTCCCACTTCTTCTATCCTGAATTTTAAGGAATTATTTTTTTTTATTGAACTTTTGTACTTATTTTTCCATTTGATCAGTTCTACTTTTTAGGGAACTATTTTCCTTGGAAAATTTTTGTGTATCTTTCCCCATGTTATTGACTCTTTTTATGTGACTATCTTGTATTTCTCTCATTTCTTTTCCCATTTTTTCCCTTCTACTTAGAGAACCACTGGGCCCTCTACAGGAAGGGACAACTGACCTAGACTAGAAAAATGGAACATGTTAAAACTCCAGTATTGGACTTGTGAAGTGTTTACTGCACTTGGAGTCAGGAGGACCAGAGTTCAAATATGACCTCAGACACTTAATAATTGCCTAGCTGTGTGATCTTGGGCAAGTCACTTAACCCCAATGCCTTGCAAAAAAAAAAGGAAAAGAAAAAAGGAAAAAAAAAGAAAGAAAGCATCTCAGTGAAAGCCAGCATTAAGACCTTGGGTCCCACCACAAAAGCCTTAGGATACTATAGGATCAGAGCCCTCATATAAACACCAAGTCCCCAAAGAAAGCAGAAAAATGAAACTTTTTTTTAAATAAAGCTTTCAGGGTTAGGGATGATCAAGTCATAAACTTATTCTAGAGGACAATAGCATCAAAATGGCTAAATGTGAAGCCTCAAAAAAATTGATTTGGTCTCAGGCTCCCTCAAAAATTCTGGAAGAGTTTTAAAATGATTTTAAATAGTAAATAGAGAAATAGAAGGAAAAATTGGAAAAGAAATGAGAGTAATACAAGAGAATCATATAAAAAGAGGCAATAACATGGAAAAGATACACAAAATTTTACCAAGGTAAATAATTCCCTAAAAAAACTTAACAAATGGAAAAAGGAAGAACAAAAGTTCACTAAAAAATTCTTTAAAATTTAGAATAGAATAAGTAGGAACTAATGACTATGAAATATCAAGATTCAATAAAACAAAATCAACAAATTAAAAAAAAAGAAGAAAATGGGAAAAATCTCATTGGAAAAACAACCTATCTAGAAAATAGATCCAGGAGAGATAATTCAAGAATAATTGAACCACATGATCCAAAAGAAAAAGACCTAGACAAAATCTTTCAAGAAATTATCAGAGCAAACTGTCCTGATATATTAGAACCAGAGGGCAAAACAGAAATTAAAAGAATCCATTTATCACCACCTAAAAGAGATTCCCAAATGAAAACTCCCAGGAACATCATAGCCTAAAAACCAATATCCTTTCCTCTCCTCCTCTCTTCTTTTTACCTCCCCTCCCCTCCCCTCCCCTCTTCCTTTTCCATCTCCCCTGCTGTTCCTCTTTCTCCTTTCTTCTTCCTCCTCCTCCTTCTTTACTCTCTGTCTGTCTCTCCCCCCTCCCCCTTCTCTACTATGTCTTCCTCTTTCCTAGGCTGGAAGTGTAGTGACCTCACAGGTCCAATACTGGAACTTTAATATGTTCCATTTTTCTAGCCTGGGTCCATCGTCCCCTCTTGTTGAGGGTCTGATGATTCTCTAAACTTCAGGTCTCCCTAAATCAGCACCAAACCCTGAACTGGCTTTGATCTGACTACAGCTCAGAACTCCAGATTCAAATTTTTGTCCAGTCTTAGCCTCATCCCCAGTTGATCTCTCTGTCTTGTGGCAAGAAAACCTCTCCAGAAACATTATGCTCTTTTAGTGCATGTTATGGTTAATTATTTTCAGCCTTGTCTGAGTTTTAATGAACCCATCTGGGGTTCTTGGTAAAGATCCTAGAATGGTTTGCTATTTCCTTCTCTAGTTCATCTTACAGATGAGGAAAGTGAGGCAAACTGAGGCAAACAGGATTAAGTGACTTGTCCAGAGTCACACAGTTAGTAAGTGTCTGGGGCTGGATTTACATTCCAAGTCCAACCCTCTGTCCATGGTGCTGCCTAACTGCCCTGTAGAATGACTTTGGTTAAGATGAAGAATATTCTTTTGACTTCCCTTTTTCTGATTCTTCTGAATTTTGAACTTTCAGACAATCCTCAGGAAAAACTTGGAACCTTTCTGGGTGTCAGTTTTTTCATCTGTAAAATAAAGGAAGTAGACAAGAGGTCCTTTGAAGTTCTTTTCAATTATAAATCTATGGCCCTAGGATTCTACGAACTATATAATTTAGAGAATGAAATTTCTATGTGACTTACATTTAAACCCTGTTATTCTGTCTCCCAAAACCACATTTTTTAGTTCTCTGCTAAAAAATCAAAACTATGGGAGCTTTGCAAACCCTGAGGTGATCCTCTTTGATGGGCATGTGTATTAAGCCAGGAGAAAGCAGGTATAGTTCACATTCTTTCCTTTATTACCAGCAACAAACCTCTCAACTTATAAACAAATCACTCTAGCAGTATCACTTCCTGAAACCTCTACAGAAGAGGGAAAGAGAAGGAACTATTTGCTCCTCTGGGCATTACTGCCCACAGGAGAGTAAAAGATTTAAAATCCTCATTCTAGGAATGTTCTGCAGGTGTCATCTGAAGTGATTTGAGCTGCCTCCATGTTGCTGTTAACCTTAGATCATTGGGTGGGAGTTAATATCCCTAAAAGAGAATGAATTTTAAAAAATCCAGTTAGTCTCCCTGAGGGAACCCTACCTACTAGATTCTTAACTCTTAGACTTTTATCTTCTGTTCCTTTCCTAGCCAACTCCCCTGTGCATTAAGGAGCTCTTGGTCACTGGCATTCAGATTTGGATCTGAGAACTCCATCTGAACCTTTGGCACAGAGTGAACTTGAGAGAGAAGGGCTTGGCAGCAATCTGGCTAGAGACAGACTGTGGACTCAACTGGGAAGGCAGCTCCCCCTCCAATTTGATGCATGGGTCTGCCTGCCCTTGCCTCAGCTCCTGATGAAGAGCAGACTGCTTGCTTTTTCTATGCTTCCCTCTCCCTCCCCAAAAACTTAATCCAATGTTTCTACTCATACTTCCCAGCTCTCTGGAGAAATGTTCTCCTCTTTGTACCATTTTATGGCTGGTTTCTAAAAATAACCCCAATTAGGGCTGTCTGCCCATCATTCCTGGTCTTTTATTCATTTAAATTCAGTTAGTTTTCTCTTCATATAATTGCCAACTGGGCTAACCGAGCCCCTGCTGGGTGTGGGAAGAGTCTGTGAGAGGGGAAGAATAGAGGGAAAAAAATGATTCTGAAAAGGAGTGGGTACTCAGTTATTTGTTGACAGAGGTCAGCCTATGACTTCTTCCACTCTTTTATAGTCTTTCAAAGATGTAGGTGGTCTGCACATTTACACCAAGTTACCTAATCAGTGGCTTTCCCAAAATTTCTTCTTTTGGAATAGAGAATTTAGGCCAAATTTATAGGCTAAGTTCAGTGAATCTTGAAGGGGAATGAGGGATGGTCTAGGAGGAGAAATGTGTAAAATCAGAAAAATATCACGCTGTTCATATCAAAGGATGCTCATCATTTTGTCCTGGCCTGCTAGGACAAATGCCCAAGTTTTACTATCTTGTTGGGCTAGGCCATTCTGAACCATATAGCTCATCCATTTGTGTTGTAAGTCTGAGATCCAAGAGAATTAATCTTTTATCTTGGTCTCTGGATCCTGATTTTTCAGGGCTATGATTTGATATTTGTTTAGTTGATTTTCAGTCCACATTTGGGGTTTTCTTGGCAATGACACTGGAGTGTTTGCCATTTCCTTCTCCAACTAATTTTTATATATGAGGAAACTGAATCAAATAGGGTTAAGTGACTCGCCCAGGTTCACACAGACTTTGAGTGTCTGAGGCCAGATTTGAATTTAGGAAGAAAAATCTTTCTGTCTCTAGATCCAGTACTCTATCTACTGCACCATCTTGCTGTCCCAGGTGGTTTCATTGTGAATGTATCATTATCCCTATTGGGGAGAGGAGGAGATCCAGACCTGTGCTTTCATAAGTGTAGAGAATTCCTGGGTATAGTCTTTTCACTGATAGCTACATAACTTCCCTCTAATAAATAAATAAATAAATAAATAAATAAATAAATATGTGTGTGTGTGTGTGTGTGTACCATACACAGATAAATACATATAAACATGCATGTGATATACATAGTATGTTTTATATAAGCATGAAGACATAAAATTATATATGCATGTATGTGTGACAAATACATATATGATGTATGTGTATGGTGTCAGATTTCTGGGGAACTGGGTTACTTGACCTGCCCAGGTCACAGAAATAGTAAGTGTCTGAGGAAAGACTTGAACCAAGGTATTTGTAGATCCAAAGCCAGTCCTCATTCCACCAGGCAACACTGCCTTATTTTGGAACTTGAGGCTTATAGGTATTAGTTGACTTTCCATTTACTAGCCAAGAACCCAAGGTCACATGAGGAATAAATGCATAACTTATGTTTTTAGGACTCTTTTCACTGTAATATATACCCTTCCCCAAAGTGATCTTCAAGGAGGTGACATTCTAAGCCTCACATTCTTCATCTGTGAAAATAGGAGCAATAACAACTATATTACTTTCTACTACTTTTGTGAGGATCAAATGAGATCATCCACTTTGTGACCACAGAATATGCCCTCAATGTAAGACGAAGTCAAAGACAGGGGCTTCAAGCAAATATCCATCAATAGTCAAGCACTGCACATTGTTTTGTATGGAGCAGGTGTTCTCTGAGTTTTGCCCCACTGACCAATTTGATTCCCTAGGATCATAGATTTAGGGCTTGAAGGGACCTTAGAAGATCATCTCGTCTATGCCAGCTCCCTCATTTTATAGATGACAGAGAAAGGAAGAGATTTGCACAAAGTGATAGACATCCAAAAATGGCAGAGCTGGGATTTGAATTCATGTTCCCTCACTCTGAATGTAGTTTTCTTTCCCCTAGACCTCACTGTCTTCACCCAGCTTCCCTGTCCTCTACCCTCTCTGATGCTTTTCATTCTCTGGCTTTATTACAGAACAAAAAAAAATGGAATTCAATTGTTTTCTTCACTATGCTTTATTTTTTTTTTTTAGCAAATATTCACTTCAGGAAAGTACTGTCCCATTATCCTGCAGATAAATGTTGGAAGTAAGATGGGAACATGCTTCAAGTGGAGTGACCTCTGATACCTGTTAGGAATAAGGAAGCCTGGGAGAAAACATGTGAAATAGAGGAAAAATTGAATTTTAAAATGAAATGAAAAATAAAATGAAAATACGGAAAACTGGAAACTTTTTTTAAATCATGACTCTCCCTTTATCATCCCAAACTGCAAATTCATATTTCCCCTCCTGCTCTTCTAGACTAATCTTCTGTTTGCAATCAAAGCTTCATTGTTCCCAGGAGGACAGTTCTCCAGGGCTTCTGAGAAAGAAGGGGTGGGGTGGGGATTGGGCTTGAAATAAATGCAAGTGAATCAGGGTCTGCCTGGGAGGGAAATGATAAAAAAAAAAACTTGCTCAGTGGAGATTTTATTAACATAAATTAATATTTCATCTGGTTTTGCTCTTAGAACTATGGTATGTAAGAGTTGGAAGGGACATTAGAGATCATACTAATCTGAACTTCTCAGGTCTGAGAGACAGCTCCATTCTCTCTTGAGTAAGTTGTATGATCTTGGACAAGATTCTGACCTCCTCTGAGCCTCAGTTTTCTTTTCTATAGAATGTAGCTAATCAGACATGTGCACTGTTCACTTCCAATTCATATTAAAAAGAAATTTCTTTTGTCAACTTTAGAGAAACTATGAAAATGTGTTGTTTTGGCTGATGGGAAAACTGCGATCCAGAAAAGTCATGGTCTGACTTAGGTTCTCACTGCTAAAACAGACTTTTTGCTAAAAATTTGATATCAAATAATCCTCAAGGTAAACAATAGAGGCTTAAAGAATCTTAAAGAATAGAGTCTTCCAGTATAGGAAGGAGGGCAGAAAAATGTTCATTGTCTGATGTGGTTGAATTGTTTCACGTTATATCCAACCTCTATGTGACCTCTTTTGGGGGCTTCTTGGAAAAGATATGGAGTGATTTTCCATTTCCCTTTTCAGTTTATTTTATAGATGAAGAAAATGAGGCAAACAGGCTTAAGTGAATTGCTTGTCCAGGGTCACACAGCTTGAAAGTAACTGATTTGAACTCAGGAAGATGAGTCTTTCTGTTTTGGGGTCAAGTACTCTGACCATTGTGCCTCCTAGCTGCACATGTCTATGGTCTACCTGATACTGAATTTATGATGATAATGACAATGACAACACTTTATATTTACATAAATACAATCAATTTACATCCAGCACCACATACATTGCTCATTCATTTAATCTTTCCAACATCCTGGCACGTAGATGCTATTATTAGAGGCAGCAAGATGATGCAGTAGAGAGAAAGCACTGAAGTTGGAGTCAAGAAGGCCTGAGTTCAAATTCAGCCTCAGACACTTATTAGTTGTTTTATACTAGAAAAGGCACTAAACCTCTGGTTGTCTAAGTTTTCTCATCTACAAAATGGTGATAAAAGTAACAAGTATCTCTTAGGGTGGTTGTAAGGATCAAATGATAAAAGAGTTGTAAGGCACTTAGCACAATGCCTGATAAGTACCACATGAATGCTATTATTTATTATTATTATTATTACCATTACTATTTTACAGATGAGGAACCAGACTGGGAGCAGCTAAGTGACTTCCCCTGAGGCAGAATTTGAACTCAGATCTTCCTGACTTCAAACCTAACTCTGCATCCACTGTACCACCTACCCCCCCCCCTCTTTAATCAGCATGTAAGGCTGTATAGAGGATAAAGAGGGAATCTGTGGGTCAGGCAAACCTCCATTCTTGTCCTACCTCTAATATATGCTGGTCACTTCTCCTCTCTTTGAGGGCTTTGGGTAATTGTCTAAGATTATAAGTTATTGAAAAGAGGGCAAATTGCCATTGCTAGAGGAAGGTTTTGCATTCAGTTCTGTGTATCAGAGTCTCTGTATAATATAAGACATATAAGATATGTATGATAGTGAATATAGATATCCCTTTAAGATTTTCAAATTGCTGTATATACTATATATATATGTATATGTACATATGTACACATATATTATTATTGTTGTTTGTTGTGTTATTCAGTTATATCTAACTCTTTATGACCACATTTGGGGCTTTCTTGCCATTTATTTTTCTAGCTTATTTTTCAGATGAGGAAACTGGGACAAATAGTGACTTGTCCAGGTCACATAAGGTCATGGTTAGTTCATATGTCACAATGTGTCTAATGCTAGATTTAAATTCAGGTCTTCTTGGCTCCCTACCCTGCACTCTATTCACTATACCACTTTACTGCCCAACATGTATATTTTGGAGTACAGTGTGCAAAATACTTCCATGTATATTACTTTATTCATTTCTCTCAATGTTCCTAT